>NC_090934.1:615913194-616216224 GCF_040938575.1 Ambystoma mexicanum | reverse complement strand
TTAAAAATGAATATGGTGTGGTGTTGCACAAATGATTCTTCCATTCTGATATTTTGTTTTTATTTTCAGACCTGCATCTTCGTGTGGGAGTTTCTTCCTTTCTGTGTTCTAATCTCAACACCAGCAAACAGTACCACCATTGAGCAGCTGACATCCAGCCTTATCTGTGAAGGTAACTTGTCGACTCAGAAGAAAATGGGGTAAGTGCCAAAATCATTATAGACTAGAATTCATGTTCTGTGAAATATTCTCCCTCTCCCCTTTTATCCTGGCTTTCCCCTCTCCCCATTCCGGCCTATACACCCTTGTCCCCCCAGAATGTGATTTCGCTCTGTAGCACTGTTGAAATAACAGGGCGGATCCACATAAAGAGGGGATTTGGGTTCATAAACTTCCCGTGGCAACATGGACCTTGACACACTGCTACATATGATGATCCAACAGTGATATCGTAACCATATTTTTCTTAGTGTACTGAGGGATAATGCTGTATGATGCCACTTCCTGTGATGTCACGTGGAGGTGTGGTCAAATGACATCACTTCCAATGATGCCACGTGGGGCGTGGCCAAATGACATCACGCCCTGTGATGTCACTCTTGGGGGCGTGGCATTGTGATGTCACTTCCGCTACCCCTGGCATTTTGGTGAAATGACGTCCCTGGTGCAGCACTTGGACAAGGTGCTCCTTTTGTGCTTGGATGGCTGTATTATTGTTTAGAATGTGCAATCATGCAGAGTTGCTCTGCTTCTCTTTTGTTCAATGCAAAAGCATTTTGGGATTTTTATTCTTTACAGATAGACTCATAACCCGCAATAGCTAGAAGTTCTTGTTTCTTCCAGCTCATTTTATATGAGAGATTGTGTATACTCAAGATCACATTCTTTCGTGGACTTGTGGGGAAGTTCCTGTCCTGTTAACCCTGGGAGCCAGGTTCGTATCCTGGACTGGGTCCCAAAAGATGCCCTGGAAATAATTTTCTTAGTGGCCCAATATTACACATTTTCAGCAAGCTCAATCCTTTTCCTGTGGGAAAAAGTGTAAATACCAAATAAAAGAGGCCGTGTGCAGAGGCCTAGCGGGAAATCTAAATTTTTCCCTAAAGACCAGTCCAACCCTGCCCTGCCCATTACTGTATAGTTTGAGAAATTGGAGCAAATTAAATGTTATCACATTCTTCGAAAATAGACAAGTGGAGGGCATGCACCCTCTAAACAGTGGGCTGACACCGCCCACCTGACTTGGTCACAAACAGCGTAGATGCACATACAGGGCTATCACCCCTAGCAACGCCTCTGGAAGAGTGTACATTATTTACAGACGTCACAGATAGCACGGAATTCCAGAGTTCACAAGACTGCATACACCTCAACTGCTTTGTACATCCTTGCTTGCCAAATGTATAACCTGAAAGCACTACAACTCCCAGAATGCTCACATTAAACCTAACAGCACTGGCCATGAGAATCTCAAATGTATCGGGCCTTATGGAATATTGTTCAACCTATGTAGTGACAGATTTCATTCTACTTTGTAATGTATGTCAGACTGTGTCATACATATTGTCATACATAGTAAAATTCCCCGGAAGCATAGTGCAAGGAAGAGCCACATTAACAGGGATCAAGTTCTTAACAAGAATTGGTAATGCCAACAGTTTGGGATTTTGTGTAGGCATGGGAAAGGCACTTGCTAAGCACAGCCATAATGGTATTAACTACCCAGTGCCGGTAGCAGGTAGACAATGGTGCGAGCACCTGGGCATCTAATGGCAGTACCTGGCAAAAGCTTAAAGCTTATCCACAAGACAAAACAAAAATGTTGGCTTTGCCAATGCTTGTTTGAAATAGGACTTCAGTGGCTTTGCCAATGCTTGTTTTTAACAGGACCTCTGTGAAAGATACGCATAGTGATTATAAATCAATTGGCTGAAGGAAGGCCTGGTAAGACATTTTTATAATAACAGTAGAATGTTTAAGCTCCAATTATGTCACTAACTGTCCAAAGACTTCTTTGAATAAACACTGGCAGGCACTTTGAATGCAAAAGCCTGGTGGTAAGGCCTAATTAAAGAGAGCTCAAAGAGTTCCCAGGAGGAGGTGTTTTGGGCAGACAGAGGTAGGAATGGGTGGGAATGGCCATTGGGATTAGCATGGACATGAGCAGGCAATGGGTGGGCACATAACCAAACCACACCTAGAGACTGTTTGCCTCCACATGTGCCATTCCTCTGTGCCCAACCTGATATGCCACTCCTCCCTATCTATAATCCAATGGTTCAGTTTTGCCTCATAGAGGATCCAAATCGACTCGATCAATATATTCATGTTTATGGATAGTACTGCAAATTACCAGGCAAGGTGCTATGGGAAGTTTATATGTGAATATGTGCAGTAACATTTTATTATACAGCATATTTTACAGAGAGAGCATATGCTTCCAATCTTTACAGTACCTGATCCGAATTGACAACTTAACACTCCTTCTGAACCATTTCCGAATATGCATGCTGAAGAACCCCAATCAGTGATCAGGGCACGATAAGGTCAGGCACAGCGTGGAGGTGGGTCATTTCTCGTCCTCCAGTGTCATATCATATTGTATAGCTCATTCATAAAAGAAATAGAGAACTTGCCTGACACTAACATGGCTGCCAAATTCCTTACTACATTGAACCCAGGCCAAGTAAGATTTTTTGAATTTGTTGTTGTCAAGATGGAAACAGAAGGCAGTCATGAATGAGCTAAACAGGTGAGTTTGTGCTCTTTTTCATCTGTAAGTACGTTCTCATTCCAAAATTCGTAACGAGGACAACAAACTACTAAGCAAATCAATCATTTAAAAAAATAATACATATGAAGATTGATAAATATGATTACTTCCTATTTAAACATGTATTGGTTTTGCTAATAGTATTATCATAATAATAAATAATACATAAAATGAAGGAAAACACAGGTTTTACGTTAGTGGAATCTTGCAACTACATTTCGTAGTCGAGTCGCTTATTCTAACTTTTGATAGAACTTTATCTAACATGTCTGCCAGAACGGACTAGACAAAACATTGTACTGTTATAAAATCAAGCGAGCAAGCTCCAAGTGTTCCCACGAGGAGGAGTTTTGAGTGGGGAGAGACAGGAATTGATGGGAAGAGCCATAGGGCATTTCATGGCAATGGGCAGGCAATGGGTGGGTTCATAACCAATCAACATGTGTAGACTTTGCATCCCTCCTCATATGTCATTCCTGTATGTCCCTCATCATATGCCTTTCCTCCCTATCAGTACTCAAATGCAATAGTTTTGGCTTATAGGTGTCGCAAGTGACAGCTAATAGCCCAAACTAAAAATGACTTGGGGGTAATCAGGCATACACATTGTGAAGTAATGGCACAAACATCACCATATACAGGAATGAGATAATCAGATTTCATCAAATATGATTCTGCCAACCGCAGAGCCAAATAAGCAATTAACCTTTACAAGGCATGTGTTCACATTTTCCGTCAGGATTGCTTGGCATGTATTATGGGTGTACAACCTTAACACTTGAGACACTTTATCACAACACGCTCTGCCCACTAGAAATACATCACACTTTTCACCGTTTACAGCAGAGCCTCCTGTGTTCACATTGTTCTTTTTTAATTCTTTAATAATACAAGGTGAATGCTGTCTGCCTTTTCATTTTTTCAGGGCAGATGATGTTGGGCTGATTAAGCAGTAAAACATCAGGCCACGTCAGAGCCAGCAACACTTTAAACCACAGAGGCCGGGGTTGTTTTGTGCTACCAGCTTGCCACATTCTTCGTTTGTGAAACCTTCTCGGCTCCATGTAATATGGGCATAATATACGGGTTCCCTTATTTAAGGTACTTGAAACAAAGAATTTGAAACTAAGGGTAAATTAAACTCTTGCACTTACATAGCGTTTGTTTGCTCTAAAAACACTGCGGTAGTCAACCTAATGAACAGACAGTATTCCCACATGATAGCACACGTGCAGAGAGGAACGCACAACTAAAACTAAGATAATCTTTATCAGCACTATTTGTGCAGACTCACGCTGAACAAAGTCTTCTGTAACACTGACGTTTCAACAAACGGGAGACCAAAGATAATGTTGCTGGGTTTTCTGTAGTCGTTTCTTTGCTGGTTAACTGGGTATAAAAGGCTAACAGAGTTAACATGTATTAATGACCGTACGAGGATTATGCAAATAGTTCGGCTTCATTTGGCCTGAATTGTGAGGAATTGCCATCTCGGCAAGGGTGCAAAGCCCTGGCTTTCTTTGATTTATTGTTAGCAAATAGGATGAGGGTAATTCTCTCCCAAAAAGGGGAAATCTAGCAAACAGATTCCTCCTTTCCCGTCAACACCATGCCTAAAGAATAGTGCACTGCTGCCCTGCCGCATCAGTAGTCTGATCCCCTGCACCCCCTCTACTCGTGGCACAGAGCAGGTTTGAAGGTCACAAGATGCCAACTTGATAGCCGGAGAGACAGCCAAAACCCTGCGGCACAAATTCCAATTGATCTAAAAAAAGCATCTAAAAAAAGCATTTGATGCATTTATTTTTAGATGGTAAAGGGTTTAGTTTAATAAAAATGGGTTTTTAAGGTAAAAAAAGGGCGGGGAACCCCAATTAAAAAAAAAGTTTGAAAAAATGCATTAGATGCTTTTTTTTAGATGCTTTTTTTAGGTGGTATGACATTAGATGCTTTGGCTGTCAATGGGATGACTATAAACCATATTGCACATGTGTCAGCTCCTGTTGGTCATCTCCACTATGGAAGGTAATTTGTATTCTGGTTAGCTGGGTATAGCCCGCCAAATGGCAGTAAGATAACTGGGAATGCCAGACCTCCTCTTTAATCTCTTTGTGAGAGTAGGTCCAACCGAGACAGCTGCACAGCAGGCAGCTGTTGTGTGCCCAGGCATCAGGAGAGCACACCCATTCAAAAGGAGTAGCCTCATTGCAGGGTGCTACATCTCTAAAGGTCTTTGTTGTCAGTAAGAAGGGAAGGGGGCAGCATTATGATAGGCAGGAGACTCTGGTCAATGGGAGACGGTTTTCTCCCAGAGCCGTATTGGACAACTAATGTAGGCTAGCTTTAGTTTAATCACCTGAGGCCTTTTGCCCTCAAAAGAAGGAGTCTTCCACCCCCTCAGCAGATTTGTTCAGTTCCTCTCAGAACCTTTAAAGCTGCAGATTTGTTCTAAATATCTCACTGGACTTCGTTTGTTAGAGTTGTTCTTTCCAAAGCCCTCAGTCTGATGTGAACAAGGAATCATCCAAGACAGAAGCAAGATCTATCCCCTACCACTCCCAGGGCACATCAGGAGTAACCTTTGCTGTGGTCAGGACCTACCACTCTGCATCAGAATCTTCTGAGCTGAAAGAGCAGACACTAAATGGGAACCATCCTATCCTGGAGTCCTCATGAAAGGGCCTCTCACCAACCGGAGGACCAGACCAGTCAAAGGTGCCTGTTCGCTGCACTGAGCCATTCACCCTTTGTTCATTGCACCTGGAGCAAGAGGGAAGTCTGTGGCACTGGTTGCTGTGCTCCTCTACAAATTAAACATTTGCGCGCACCTTCATCCAGCTTGACACTGCATCACGTCGTAGCCAAAGCTCATCACCTTGTAGGCCCAAAGCGACTGCTCAATGGCGCATCCTGAATCGAATCACTGGAGAATCACTCGTCAAACTCTAATGGGGGTTACAGCCACGGCTCAGCCCAGCTAATCCTTGAACTGCTGCCTCATCGATCACACATCAACGCACCTAAGATCACAACTATGAAGACTATTGAACCACTGGAGTGTCACTCATCGATCCCCCCAGTGACTAGAACCCAATTCAGCCTTGCAAACTCCATCCTGCATGCTTGAAGAGAATGCCGTTCTACCACACAGAGCACCCACAGTCGCCCCAACCCGATGTCCATTTTCTGCAGGGCCTTCCTCGATTCTATGTCCCTGAACTGAACGTGATAAGATCTCATCTATGTTCGACCCCGGGTCTGAGTGCGTTAGCCCATCAATAACTGAATTCAGGTACTATTGACTATTGCCTCTTTCAGCCACTTGACTAGAGAATGGTTAGGTCACGATTACCCCTGTTTTCTAAAGAGATATACTTTTTGTGTTTAGTACTTTACATGCCACCCATGGAAACCTTCATGCCACTTCATAGCCAACAGCACTTTAACCCAAAAGGCTGGAATTGCTTTGTGTGACCGGCTTGTCACATTTTTAATTTGTCAAACCTTCTCTGCTCCATGTAATACAGGAATAATGTACGGGTACCCTTATTTAAGGTACTTGAAACAAAAAACTTGAAGTTAAGTGTAAATGAAACCCTTGCACTTAAACAATGCATGTTTGCGCAAAATAAAGTTTGCTAGACCCCTCATGTCCAGACAATATTCCCACATGATAGCACATGTGCAGTGAGGAACTCATGACTAAAACAAAAATTACCTATATCTGCAATACTTGTGCACACTCATGCTAAACTGAGACATCTGCACCACTGATGTTTCAGCATAAGGGACCGAAAGATCATGTTGCTTGGTTCTTTGTTGTTGTTTTAGTGCTGGTTAACTGGGGAAAATGCCTAACAGGGTTGACATTTTTTTATGAGCGCATGACGATTATGCAGTTAGTTCAGCTTCATCAGGGCTGAATAGTGAGGAATTGCCATCTGGAAAGGGTGCAAAGCTACGGCTTTATTTGATTTTTTATTAGTAAATAGAATGACAAGAGTAATTCTGTCCCAAAAAGGGGTAATCTGCCAAACAGATTCTCCCTTTCTCGTCAACACCATGCCAAAAGCATGTTGCAATTGTGCACTGCTGCATCAGTAGTCTGAGCCGTGTCACGCACTATGCTTGTGGCACAGAGCAGGTTTGAATTTCACGAGATGCCAACTTGGCAGCCGCAGAGACAACCAAGACCATGCTGCACAAAGGCAGCATTTAAGTTATGCCCCACCGTACCCAAAACTATGATGATTTTTAAGTCGTCCATGTTGCTGGCAGGTAAAACCTCTGAATAAAAGCTACGCCTATGTTTAGGCATAGTACATGGTGCTACTTAAGATCACAACTGCCACATTCCAATTGATATTGCACGTGTGTCAGCTCCCGAGAGTCATCTCCACTATGGAAGGTGATGTGTAGTCTGTTTAGCAGGGTGCAGCCGGCCAAATGGTAGGACGAGAACCTGGAAGTCTGGACCTCCCCTTTGATCTCTTTGTGAGGGTAAGTCCCGTCGAGACAGCCACACAGCAGACAGCTTTCATGGGCCCGGGCATAAAGAGAGGATCAGTCAATATGTACCTCCAAGATCTCTAAGATCTGAAACACAGACTCTGATCAAATGCCCATCATTCAAGCACCCAAATGGCCTGGGCAGATCTTTCCCTGTAAAAGTAGCCCAAAACTGGAACAGCCTTCTAATTGAGCTAAAGCTTGAAAGAAACTATAACATCTTCAGAAAAAAGCTGAAAATGCACCTTTTCAAATAAATACCCTGTGATAGTAGCCTAAAAACAGTTAAACTGAGTAAACATTTTGTCTGTGTTTATTGTAAAATGCTCTCATCTCTTTGGTGCACACCGATGCCTGTGGGATGCAGCACAGTATAAATGAATAAATAAAATAAATGAATAAAAGGAGTAGCCTCACACCAGGGTGCTACATGTCTAAAGGTATTTGTTCTCAGATCTTGCTGGACTTCCTTTGGGAGAGTTTTACTCTCCAAAACCCTCAGTCTGTGGTGAAGAAGGAATCATCCAAGACAGAAGCAAGATATGCCCCCTACCACTCCCAGGGCACATCAGAAGTAACCCCTGCTGTGGATTAGGACCAACTACTCTGCACCTGAATCTACTGAGCTGAAAGAGCAGACCCTGAATTGTATCATCCTATTCTCAAGACACCCTGAAAGGGCCTCTCAGCAACCAGAGGATCAGACCAGCCAAAGGTCCCTGTTCATTGCACCAAACTGTTCGCTCTTTATTCACTGCACCTGGAGCAAGATAGAAGTCTCTGCACTGGTTGCTATGCTCCTCCCCCAATTGAACAGTAGCTTGCACCTTCCAACAGCTCTACATGCATCATGTCCCAGCAATGTTTTTCACCTTGTAGCCCCAAAGTGACTGCCCAATGCTGGGACCTGATCTGAACCACTGGAGAGTCACTTGCCAAAATCTAACTGGGGGTTACAACCACGGCTCAGCCCAGCTAGCCCTTGAACTGCTGCCTTACCGATTTCACATAAATGCACCAAAGATCACCACTTTGAAGACTGTTGAACCGCTAAAATGTCTCTCATGAACCCCTCCACGCCCAGTGGGTATATCCCAATTTGGCCTTGTCAATTGTGAACATTCCTGGTTCAGCCTAACCTGCATGAAGAGTTGCCGTTCTACCTCACAGTGCATCCGCATTCGCCCCTACTCGATGCCCACTTTCTGCGGGGCCCTCCATGATCCTATGTACCTGAACAAAGCCTGATCAGCTTCTATAAATGTGCAACCCCAAGTCTGACTTTGTCAGCCCACCAATAACTGAATCCAGGCACTATTGACTATGAACTGCCCCTTCGAAAACTTGGACCCTAAAGACTTGTTAGGTCACAATCGCTACTGTTTTCTACCAAGATTTAATTTCTGTGTTTAGTAATTTACATACCACCCTTGGAAACATGCTCAGAGTGCTACTTTCTCCAGTCTGTTGCATCTTGTCTTTTCTTCCTTTGAGGTTAGTATTTGTACATTAATCTCTATTTGTTCTATGTGCAGATTACATATTTAATTAAATTGTTTATATTTATATAGAACCTTAATTGGACGTTCCCTTTATTTGCACTATGATACTGTGTTATTTGTGTCACAACTGGTTCATTTTCACTCCCCCTCTTAAGAGCATAGCCTTCCCTCTGCCCAATTTTCATGGAGGTTTATCTCTCAACTGTCCCTGTTTCACCTTTATGATCATGTTGTGTTTTGGTTTGCGAAAGTGTGAGGGCTGAGTGGTCTATTTAATCCCTACACATACATATATTCAAGGAAAAAACATTAGTTGCAAGGACGTTAGGGTAAGAACTTAACACATCCAAACCCCTGAAAATCATCTAAAGCCATCTTAACTTTGCACCCCTTGTTGCGCAACCGATGGTCGCAATGATGAGATCACATCACTGATGAGATCACTAATTACATGTTGTATGAGAACACTGATGCCATCACTGGTGACAACACTAATTACAATGAATATAACTGATTACATCAATAATGGAATTAGACATACCATAATTTATAATTTAGTTCATGAAAAGTTTGATTACCTTAATAACAATGAGGCCATTGATTTGGCCACGTCAAAGGCTGGGGTCACTGGCCAATATCAAGGGCTATAACTAGTGGTTGGTTAGTGTTAAAAAATACCAATGTGCATGGATAAAAGCCATGCCTAGTAGGTCATCACTGTTTAAAATTATACAGTGGGCATCATTGAAAGCTGTAGTCAGTGGCCATGGCTACAGACCATAGCTAGTGCCCATTAATATGTAAGAATATACAGTGGGCATAACCAAAGGCTGTGGCCACTGCTAGTATTGTGTTGAAGACCATTGCCCTCATTAGGACCCAGGCGTTAAGGGGTTTACGGCGCCGTAAACGGCGCCGACCCTTAACGCCTGATTCCAAGGTCCCTTTGCGGGATGGTGATTTTAACGCCTGCTTTTTGCAGGCGGTAAAACCCATGCCGCAAAGGGACCTTGGTGCTAATTACGCCACCGTAATTTACGGTGGCGTAATTAGCGCCTTTCCCCATTCCCATTGTGCCCTATGGAGCAAAAATGGGAATGGGGAAGGGTAAAATGGGAAATGGGGATTTACCACCCCACTCACCTTGGAATGGGGCGGTAAATCCGCCAACCACCATGGCGTAAACATAGTTTACGCCATGGTGGTAAGGGTACGACCCAGGCGGTAACTTACCGCCTGGGTCGTAATGAGGCCCCATGAGTAGTGGCTGGTTAGTGTATATAATATACAGTGGGCACAGCCAAAGGCCATACACAGTGGCTGGTTAGTGCTATATAATACACAGTTATCATGGCCTGGAGGAGAATTACCCTACAGAGGAAGAGAGTAAAAAAGAAGCCACTTAAAACAATGCTCCCGAAGAAAATACACCACAATCAGGATTTTGTAAGTACAATCTATATATTTATTAAAATTAGACTAACAATTATATTTACAGGAACAAATATCAGTCACCAAACAAATACAATGTATCTACCTATTATCAAACTATCAAATGTGCATACAACCAACACACATATTTGGAAACTGTATTATATCTTCAATTGTTTAAACATTTTTAAATATTTTCAAACAGATGTAGAAGTGATTCAACTCTCTAGAAGATTCAAAAAGATTCAAAAAGGAAGCACAACAACAAGGACACACCAATCTAATTATGTATTAATTGACAGAATTAAAATAACTAATGATGAATATTCAAAAAAGACATGCAATCAATGAAAAAGGACATTGAACATTTGAGAGTAATCATGGACAGTAAAAATACTGAAAATGTGGCTTCAGAACAAGTTATGTGTTCTAACTAAAAGAGAAAGACACCCCACAACCACATCCCCTCTCAACTAAACCTCTTTTCAACAAACTGTGTTTGAATATTTATTTACAGTTTTCACTTTTACACTTATATGCATTATTATTGATTAAAAAGTGTTTCAAATGTTACACTAACTGTTCGCAAACACTATGCTCAATGCATATTTAAAAAATGTTCTACATTTCATTTTTTTACTCAAAAAATATGTTTGGCCGTGGCTACCAAAAAATCCAACTATGCCCCAAATCTTATAACCGCGACTATGTGATTTGCATGTCTTTCTTTCCATAAATTTAATGCAAAATATTAATAGAAAAAGACACAGTAAAGAGGGAGTATGTGAATAATTCACTTATGACACATTATAGCTATAGCTGAGGGTATGCATCATCGAAATCGCACCTAGAACAACCCCCAGTCGTTGCTGCGGTTAACCGCGTCTCCAAATGCTCATTGGACTTGGTCATAGCCGCGGCTATACATATAACAAAAATATATAATATCTTTCTATCTGAAAAAAAGAAAACAGTATCTGTTTGATGACACCCACACTTTAATAAACACAATTTAATACACACATTTGATTGACCCTCATATTGTGTATGCAGTGCATCACATGCACTATATAAAAGAAACAACATTAGTGCATAGTACACTGTTGTTCTCTTTGCACATACTAATCATTGGGTCATTGGGAAGAAATAATCCAACTTGGATTAAGAAAAACCCATACACAATATAAAAAACTATAAGAAAATACAACTACAAAAAACATACAGGGATATATAAACTGAGTGAAAATAAGCAAATACATTATACTAGTTGCATGCAGAACAAAGGATGGGAAGGTCAAGTAAACCTGGAAAAACCAGAGAATATAGGGTAGAATAAGTACTTGGAGAACAAGAGAAAATAGAGTAAGATTAGTAAACCTGGAGAACAAGTCACAAAACAAATCAAGTTTATCAAACTACTTATCCTTTATTTTACAACATTTCAATTTTTGCAGCATTGTCTTTTTTCACTTGGCTTTTTGTAAGTTTTACTTTTTCCTTCCTACTAAGACATTCAAACATGTCTGAACATAAGAACTTGAGTAGTGACAACATAATCATTTGGGTCGACAATCCTTCACCACCAAGGAAGAAGTACACAACAATGAAAAAAAAAACAGCTGACAGTTGGCGCTTCTTAAAAGTGAAAGAACACTGCTCCAGAAAAGAGCCACAGTAGGTACTGTGCACCTTCTGCAATAAAAGTCAACCCCCTGGAACTTCAGATGTTGCATCTTAAAGCCTGGGAATATCTAGTATGAATACCCATCTAGTGCAAATCTATTGGAATGCGGTCGATGATACCTTTCGTAAAGCACATGAACATCACAAAAGAAAAAAAATGCATAGGGCCCATTCCTTGCATAGAAGGCGATCAGCACAATCTACGTAACCTCCATCCACCAGTGCATCAACAACTTCAACTGCAAATGACGCCTCTACATCAGCAGTGGTATGCAGCACACAAACGCCCCTCTCACCAACAACAAATCTAACCATGATGTACAAACCATCATGTGTACAGAATGCTGCAACTAGGTAGTTAAGGAAGATGTCACATCTAGCAAACAATAGAATTTCATCACAGAACACCAGATTACCTGTCATAGTTAGTTTGTTTTTTAAGTGGCAATTTATTTCAATCATCTTTTTTTCTAAACTTCAACAGCGGTATCTGTTCAAAAACTCTTCCCAGATTCAGTGATGAAAGTCCTGTGTGGACGATACCTCGAATAGGTAGCCAAGGGAGATGCCACAGTACAGGAGCATGAGTGATTCCAGTTCATGTAAAAAATCATGATACATACTGCAAAGGTCACTAAGAAAGATTTCCATACATCACCTGCTTCCATCTGCAGCAGTGCCAATATATTTTGAATATAGGTTGACCTTTCACAGGTGTTAACTGTACAACATCTAGTGCAAATCCACTGGGGTGATGACAACTATGCAACTGCAAGAAAACTCAAAAATAAAGGTGCACAACACCAGCAATTAAACTACCTCAAAAACACTCCAAACACCTACAGAATACATTAAAAGTACAAGAACAGCAAATTAATAAAATAATAATGAACACCATCCAATAGCAATGGTCACTACAACTGACACATACACACTGCAAATAAACCTTCAAATGTCTAAATAAAGACTAATACTTACTTTCACATCAGCAACACTCCTGCCACGCGCACAGTCAGAGTTCAGAAATCAAAAGGACAAAACTGCAGAAAATGGTGGCTTTTATACTTTCCAAAACAAACACCAAAAAAGAGGGCTATATACTAATAATACTACTGAGATGGCTGACACATTTTCAGCACAATCTATCACTGAGCCCTACACAAATACAAAAGTAACAACCAATAACAAACAATGAAACTGACATAAACCCATTTTTACACCACCTAGCATACTGGACATGGCTACAGATTCTGGTTTGTACCGTGGCTACACACACATTTTCGTGCAAGCTCCAAATCAAACTAAATTGTCTTTCAAACCTTCAAATCAAATAAGTGAACAACTAAGTACATTAAATAAGACACACAAATCAAATTATGAATTTTATCATCCACATGAACATATGATTATTGCACAGAACATGTATATTTATAGACACTGCTTTAAATATACCCGCGGCTCCAGCTGTAATAAATGAAACACAGGATAGTATTGACGCACCTACACACATGCTTTTTTATAGATGTGGCTATACAAGAGCCCCTCCTAGACGTCTGCTGATAGCCACGACTATTTGCAAAAACTGCAAAAATTGCATTTCCACTGCACCAAACTCCAAAGACTGTCCCCAACATGCCTACCAGCACCACCTCCACTCATCATGGTCCTCCTCACTCACTCCCCGCCCCTAGTTCCCCTAATCCCCCAAAACACTCAATGCATATGAGATGCCACCCCACCCAATATTCTGGATAGCTGTGGCTAACACACATCCACAAACACATGATGTGTCACTTGCTCGTAAATAGCAGCGGCTACAATGGGGGAGGTGTGTGTGTGTGTGTGGATCTACCCGTGATTACCAATGATGCATGTAGGCCGGCTGTTGGTTAGCCACGAATAATAACGATGGCACCATCAACCAATTAGAAAGTACAACACACACACACATCATACATACCCTGCTCATACAAACTACTAGAAATTCAAACTCGGAATAATTTCCTGGAAACAGAGAAATACTGCAGATATCATGGCTGGTTTGAACACTGTGTGTCTGATTGGAACATATTGGCTGTTTTGGTTGTTGGCTTTTTGTGAGAAACTAAACATTAACATGGACCTAGGTTTGAGAGATTGTACAATTAAATGGTTTGGATTGCAGGGAATGCGTTGGTTACAGGTTTTTCCAAAATTGTTATGTCTGAGAAGTACAGAGCACACAGACGTCATACAAATTCATTGTGTAGGCAATAATTTGGGAAATGTACTAGGGGAGACTCTTACTTTAATGATGAAACAAGACATGGGAAAACTAATGAAACTATTTCCTCACACCAATTTTATCTTTTCCAAACTCACTCAGAGGCAAAAATGGAGATGGACCACCATACGTAATGGTAAAATTAAGAAATCCCAGAGAAATGTTAATAAAGCAGTTTCAGCGGTCATGACAGACCACAACCAATTATGGATTGCGCACCACAACATAAAGTTCTACATGGCCAATTTCTTTAGACACAGCAGAGTACACCTCACTGATGAAGGAATGCAGTTTTCTTTCATAACATCAAGACAGTACTCCTGATGTGCAAAAGTTCTACACTCTGTGTACCCCAAAACAGTCCTTTTAAGGCCTACTTATCATATAAAAATACACAAATATAATAAATAATAACATATTATAAGGTGGCTACAGTTCATTGACCTTTATCATAACCGCAGTTACAAAAAGTCAGTTGACGAGGGACTGACTTCAAGTTTTATACTACAATCCAACTTAAATGATCAATACAGAACAATACTACTCATGTACTTATGTAAAGTAACTTAAAAATAAGAAACCATAGAAATATGCATAAGAGTAAACTAGATAGGCAAACATTGCACACCAATACAACATAATGCCATAAATGAGAATACAAAAACTAAAATACATTGCATTGCACATTTTAAACTAGACTACAATTGCTCCTTTTTTGTATTAATTTTGTTAAACAATGTTCTTGCATCTTTCTCCAAAGTCTAATATGCTCAAAAGTGTGAAAACACACATCCAAAATAAAAAAAGGACTCTCTAATACCTACCAGGTCAATGACCATGGTCTTTGGCCATGGCCAGTGATTTTTCATCCCTGACGTCAATATACCTAAACAATGTACTTAAAAAAAAAAAACACTGACACCCCAAACTATATAGCTGCGGATACCGAACTACACATACCCTCGGCTATCTGTACTCCTTTGTAGCCTGGGATATAGCCGCAAATATCAGCAAAACAGGCAGAATAAAATGCTTTCCTGCCCCTGTACCCCCTCCAACTCACAAATTTCACTCTGTGCCCTCTAGCTAACCCCCCCACCTCTACCCTGACAGCATATGTATGTTTTTTGACCTGCAAATAGATTTTTACTGTGCTTCATTTTCCCATAACCTCGGCTATAGATGCAAATATCTCTCACATCAAGAGAAAAACAAGATGGCAGCCGTTTCATTTTTGAAAACCGTGATCCTGCGATGCACCATGGGATGCACCATGGGAGATATAACTATAATTTTTGCAGAAGGGGCACCCCTTTCTCCGTCAAATTTTAAAATAACTATTGCACAGAATAACCAAAGCCATGCATGGATCGCGAGTCAACACTTCATGCCCAGGTTGTTTCGGACCTGATCCAATCCCTCCAGTGGTTTTGGCTGTGCACTTTGGCAAAAACTGACCTTTTTTGTCTGTGGGAAAAGGAATGGGAATTAGGCCGCACTTTTGGAAAAAATAAATTGGAATGCTTAATAACTTTTTAAAGAAACTTTGCAGTCTGGGAGGGCCCGCACATTTTAATCACTTTGACTCCAATTTAGTGGCATCAACTCCAGCAAGGAAAAAAGGAATGCCATGACTCCTCCCTTCTGGAAAAAGGTTTCAGCTCTCTCAGTCTCTCTCTCTCTCTCTCTCTCTCTCCAGCCATCCAGCCATCTGTCTCTTATCTTCTTGCCAGCTCCAATTCACTAAACTGCAGCATGAGGCTTGAAGTCTGTCTTATTTATACTATTTGGGTGTTCACAGTCCACAACTACAACTGCCAAACTGTATCCAGCACTAGAAACCTTTCTAAACAAAGATATCAGTGACAACATCTTTTTGTGTAAACTATAGCAAGGATGACGTCGTCATCCAGCACTCGCAATCTTTCCAACAAAAGTGTCAGTGGACAGCATTGCTACTGTCTGAACTACAGCAGGATGGTGTTTTGTAGTTTTTCTGCTGTGCCATATATTGGATTGTTATCTGTTGTTCACTATGACCATTATCCCAGATAAGCCAATAGAGCAATGTACAGCTTTGTGCATACAAATAATCATAATGTACCAGGGCCAGGGTCTCTGGCACACAGCCTGGATTATTGAAAAATCTTTGAAGAGCAGTGAACATCTATGTTTAAAGAAGTGGACTGTAATGTACCGGACTCAAGGTCACTGGCACTCATCCCAGACTATTGAAAACAAACTAATGTACTGTACTTAAATATAATAAGGTAATGCTCATGGCTCATGTTTACTAGATATGAACATGTTTGCATTGCACTGGGTATTTAGCATCAAGGATGGGCCTACGGCTCGTACAATATGCTGCTCTAAGCATGGCTTGACAAGGGTAGACTTGAAGTTACATTTCACCCGCCATGAGCCATAGAACAAGCCGTAGAGTCATCATAGGTATCTTGGGAATACGAGTGCAGAGAAAAAGAGCATGTAAAACATGACGGGAGACTAATTTGCTAAAAAATGTGTTCACTCAGAATGTTCACTTAATACTAAACACTGAAACATAAACATTTCTTCATGAGAAGTGTCAGCTGCAACAGGTACTAATCAGCAGTCAATCTTCCGTCGCTGACTGTTGGCTGATGAATCAGCGATGGGTCTCATGAAAAGTTCCAAACAATTCTGATTTGTCAGGCAGGAAACCGCTTGCTTTTGTGCATTAAACAAGTTCTCTGTTACTTGTCATAATGAATTAAAAAGATGTCAGGATCAGCATGAACTCAGCTGCAAGGATACATCTTTAGAAGTTCAAGCATTGCTTGTTGTTCACCCTGTAATGTTTCCAAGTTTTCTTGGATGATATGCACCATGTCCACTGCAGCTTGTAGATTCCTTGCTGCAATGCAATGAAGTTGTAATCTGCTGAAAAATGTCTCATTTCGATGGACAGTTCAACCAGTCCTTGGATGTTCAGGAGAGCTTTCTTCCAAGAAAGTTCAACTTCTTTCTCCTGCCTTTCGGCACTAGCCTTTTCTAGGTGGCATATACAGTCTAGGATTGCTAACCAATTACCTGACATTCCCTGTGTGTCTATTTCACTAACAACGTCATGTAAGGGAGCTTACTTTGACATTAGTTGGCATGCTTTACCTGTGGAAATAGCATATGTTTGTGAAATGTTTTGTGAAGCGCAAGCTGTGCAATGCCCTACTCTTAAACCATTGTACCTTTTATGATATGCATTGCCTCCATGATTCCAGTCTACTGGAATGCCTGAGGAATCTGTAATATGTCCATATTTGTTTTCCCTTACATGTTTGTTAAGCTGTGCAGTTTTCCACCGATTTTTACACTCCTTAATTTCCCAGTTTGGATAAACGGATAAAAAACGGTCTGTAGAACTCATCTATAAAATGAGTGTGATTGAGTAAAAATATCAAATGTGGATTTCTACAAGCTACATCTATTCTGTCTGTTCAATGTACCTGCCAAGATTCACCCCCGTGACGTGTTAAGAAGGACTGTGTCTTGGCATGCTTCCTCTGTCATTTTGGCATATAATGTTTTATTATAGACCACAGAGAGTGTACCACATAAACTTCCCATCCTTAGGTGGTAGTTGTTATGTAAGAGAATTGTGCCTTAAACTCTGGTGACAAGTTCAGTTAAGGAACAGGACAATGCTCCTAGAAGGTTATGTCTAACCATTGTACTGTTTTTCTCTTATAGAAAAGAAAAATGACAACATATTTCACAAAACTTCCATTGTCTGGCATGTCACCTAGCTTTTGAGGATCATCATCAGGATCTGACAGTGCTTCTCGAGGGAAAGCTTCTATCTTGGATCTCAACAAGTCCCTATAGGTGTCTATGATGTGCATCTTAGTGGGTCACTAATCTAGATGCATCTCTCACTGATAGTGTATGCACCTAGAAATACATACTAGGCTCACTGTAGGTGTTATACTGGCGTGTCCAGAATTGCCCTAACTCTAGTGCGTATATGCTAATGTGTGTTGAGACTCCTCCATCCTCAGCCACCTGCACCTCCCTCTTGTGTATTGGGTTTGGAGTATGTGCTGTATCTAAGGTTGAAATATTCAACTGTCAGCTGATCATTGGGATCTCCTACGGGATTAAAGAAAATCCCAAATTCAATCAAATGAAAAAAGGTAAGAAGGACTATCCACAGAAAAGTTTAGGACAGGATCACTGTTCCAAAAAAAAGTTTGCAGGTTTTCATGCACGTTGGATGGGCAACAATACTCATCTTCACGATGGACCTCGTGTTTGCGCTTTTTTCTAGAGTTGTTTCTGGATCTTCGGTTCCCAGAAAAATAGACATGTTTTCATATGACTTGGAGGTTTCTGGAGTTATTGTTAGCTTCACATTCTCATCTATTTCTGCCTGCTTATAAAGTTGTTCAAGATAGAGAGTCTCCTCCCTCGGGAATAGGGGGGCAACCATCTGGAGCTGGCTTAAGATGGTCGACAGACACTTTTCCAGTACCTTTCTTAGGGGACAGGGCTGATAGGATTATTGTTTCTGAGCCAACAAGTTTCAATTCCTTCACAGGAGGTTGGTAGTAAGTTCAAGTGCTTCTTTATCATTGATCATCTCCAGGACGTAGTCCCCAGATTTCAAGGTAGTCTGTGACTTGACTTTGTCTCTATGCTGTGGTGCTAAGTTCCATTCATGGAGTCTTTTAGGAGATTCATGAGAAGAAGCTGGTCTGGCCTGGTGAGAGAAATACAATAATTGCGTAAATCAGGCATATGCATAGGAGCACCAAACAGCAACTCATAAGGATTTTTACCTTCACATTGAGATAGGTGAGGTAGTTTATTTATGCTACGCTGCACCCAATTATCACCAGAAGACAGGGGTCATTTAGTCAAGGCTTGGTTTATTATGCCATTGGCCGTCTCTACAACACCATTATCATGTGGTCAAAACAGGTTAGAAAAATGTTGAGTACAGCACCAGCTTGACAGGGCCTTTCCTACTAATGACAGCAAACCTTGTATGACCCCCTTACAATCAGTTCTCTTCTGAAGAATTAGCCAAGTGAACCATGTGCATGAGTCCACAATGACTAAAACATATGTGTACTTGTTTATGGGTGTCATTGGACCTATGTGGGCCACATACATCCATAAAAAAGGCACTGTTGCCCTTGTTAGTGTGGTTACTGGTGGTTTGCGGGAATTCTCCACTGTTGTCTTCAAACATATGGGGCAATTTGCTATGTACTTTTGTGCTGCTTTACTAAGCCCTGGCCATCAGTATCTATCCTGCAAGTGTAGTGTAGTAGCTACAAGAGTAAGAGTAGTGTAGTAACCCAATTTGAAACAGAGTTAAACCCATCTCCTGGGTGTCAGGGTTTACCAAGTAGGCAGGAGTCACCACTGGGAAAGAAGGAGCGAGTATGCACTGCACCACAGATCTAACTTCCACATGAGATGTACACTTTACATTTTATGCCAATTATGTATGATGTGCTATGCTTAAATGTGTACTAAAACATGTCTAAATTTGTCTTTATTAACATTCTCAAATACTCAAAAGTTAATGCCTCATAAGCATGTTTGTAAGGCAGAAGTTGGCATGGGTATCCAAAAGTAGCTTGTGGTAGCTGTGAGTTCCAAGATAACTGGGCTCTTCTAGGCTTAAAACAGTAGCTAAACAGCTCCCAGATTTAAGAACCCTGTAAGGTACAAGTTGGCCTGGGGAGCCAAAATTAGCTGTTGGGGGAGGCTGTGTGCTAAATGGGAGAGTGTAGGTGGCAAATATATGCCAGTGAAATGATTACCATCTGGCAGTTGTGTACGGCGTGCCACAATTATTCATAAGGTCAGTTTGGTAGGTCTATAATTAATATTGTTAATGTACTTTTTTAAAATGCAGGAACACAAATTGGCTCTATCACCTCAACTAAGAAAGCAAAGTCCCTAGCAGCAGTGGCTTCATAAAAAACTGACATCTGTAGTAGGACTTGCTCAAGGTAAGCATGCCTTTTTTATAAACTGTTTTACTTTTATTTTAATGTGGGCCAAAGTAAACGAGGCAATTATAAAGGTGTAGTTAAGAGTTGCAGCGAAGGATTTTAAACCTATTGTTGAGGTGTTCCCTTTCTAATGTCTAGTGTGGAAGGGTGGGTGTTAGTTAAAGTCATCATCTCACATGGAAATTGGATTTACACTGCCCTCTGTACTTGCTCCTGATGCACAGTGTTAGGACCTGCTTACTGACTGATGCATGACACTCAGGAGATGGTTTTCTCCACCATCCAATAAACTTGTCTCGGACCTCACTTTAAAAAGGAAACAGAGCTAGGGCTTGATGATCCAAACATGGAGTCTTCTGAGAGGTGTCTCAATGTAGTGCATTTCTTTCAACCAATATGTCTGTCCAAATCTTGTTTTTTTCAAGCATTTCTGAACGTGACATACACTAAAATGGAGGTTTGCAATGTTTTCACAGATTCAGGCTACTTTTTGAGATGGATTGTTTCCTAGTGCCGAAAGATGGTAGGGATCTCAAACAAAAAGCAGAAGCTTGAAACAGACAAACAACTTGGGAAAACTCAGAAGTATACTCCTTTTATTTGGACGTTGCGATCACATTGAAAGCAGTAGCTGGAGAAGTAAGGCTTCAGTGTGTCGTTTTTGGTGTAACATTAGTAAATTGCAGCCTGAAGCCAATAAGGTGTAATTTAGAAACAGAATATGTTGACAAAAAAGATCAGGGACATCCTTGTACAGAGGTTGCAGGGCATAAAAAAGCAAAGAGACATTTAACAATGTGGCTGCCATGCCTGCAAATGCTTTGAAATCTTTTGAACACATTGCATACTATCTTGGCAAAAAAAAGCCTTTTACAGATGCTGAGAAAGTGATTCTCCCAACAATTCTTGCTTTGAACTGGGTGATGCTTGGGGACAGTGCAGCAGAGAAATGCAAAACTATTTAAATGTCAGACACCACAATTTGCCGCCTTATCACTGGCCTGTCCTCTGATATCAGTACAGAATTTATATCATGCTTGAAGGACCGTTTGCCCTAGAGTTGGATTAGGTCATTGACATTTCAAAAGCAGCTCAATTGATTGCTTATGTGAGATGTTGTCATGCAAATGAAATATTAGAGGATTTCTTATTTTGTAAACCAATCCAGCATAGAGAAACTTCATCTAAGCACTTTGACATCCTTAACAACTTCCTAGTTTTCCACTTCTTAAAGTGGGATGCCTATTATGGTATTTGCATGAATGATGCCCCTTTCATTCGTGATGCTAGGGCTGGGTTAAAAGCAAAAGTGTTGATAGTGGCACCAAATATGGTGTGATGATACATGGTACACCAGGGAAGCTTTGGCTGT
Source organism: Ambystoma mexicanum (assembly GCF_040938575.1). Taxonomy (NCBI): domain Eukaryota; kingdom Metazoa; phylum Chordata; class Amphibia; order Caudata; family Ambystomatidae; genus Ambystoma; species Ambystoma mexicanum. The sequence continues at coordinate 616,194,683 of NC_090934.1, read as the reverse complement.
ACACAACATGGGCCATGAGCTCACGGAGGTGCTAACGTCTGTTTTAAAGATTGGACATTTTATTAAGATGCACCCCATCTCTTTGACACATTTGGGGCGCATCATGAGTTGGGCGGAGCATTTGAAATGTGGTGAAAACGCTATTACTGCTGCATTACCGTCCCACCCAATTTTGAGCTGGAGGTGAATGTGCCAACTTTCTGCCCATTTTCGGTGCAGTTACACAGCGTAATTAACACCACAGTAATTGCGCCAAATATTCCCCATTGAGTCCCACAAACTAAAAACTACAGTACTGCAACTTGTGAACAGCCGCTAATAGCACCAGACTAAATTGTGGTAACACTTATTGCATTTGGCAGTATCCCAGTGAATTTATTGCTGGGATACTGCCCACTTGTGATGAGGCCCATTATGTCCAGAAATTGGGGAAGAACATGATATTTTGTTGTTTCACAAGCAAGTCTGACAAAGACTCTTTCAGGGTAATTCATGGAATAAATGTGTGCCAGAAAAAAGGGGAACGCAAGCATGAAAATCGCAGCGCAAGTGTGCTAAAGCCGCACACGCCGCCGTTCATCGATTCATGGAATGCGCTGCGCTTGTAAAAACTGGGATGTGCGCCAAATCTGTGAGTGGCGCACGTGGGCGCACACGTCATTAAACGGTGTGCGCGATGCGCACAGTGAAAGCGCACATCGTGTAGCACACACAAGAAAAGTGGGCGGAACACGGGGCATAACACGCGGCATGGGGAACAACACGTGAAATTGTGGGCGTTACGGGGGAAGTACAGGAGGTAAATGCTCGCAACGCCCACACACACGCTAACAACACGTATTCATGGAATCGAACAGGGGAAAGCCATACGCCAAAAAAGACGCGCTAATCCGGAAAAACGTACGCCAGCAGGAAGCAGGCGTAAGCGACTCCGCGCAGCATAAAAATGCGCGCAAACAACAAACAAGCTCATATGCTACAATTAATATACCGTTCCTCGCAGCAGTGGTCATGGGACAGCGCAGGACCAGCCTTTTTAAGATGCCTGATGACCAGGTGTATGGGAGGTACAGGTTTCCACCACACATAATCCTAGAACTGATCAGGGAGTGGGAGGATGACCTCACATCACCCACCCTGTTCTCCCAAGCACTGAGCCCCATGGAAAAGGTGCTCAATGTACTGCACTTCTTGGCTACAGGGTCATTTCAGCAGACAAGTACCATAGTCAAGGGTGTCTCACAGGCCACGCAGTCACGTTGCCTACACCAGGTGTTGGCTATCATGACTGCACGCCCCTCAGTCCGCAGGCACATATACATGCCCAGAACACCTCCAGAAAGTCAGGCTGTCGTCCATGACTTTTACGGGGTGGCACACTTCCCTAAAGTGCTAGGTGCCATTGATTGCACCCATGTGGCTCTACGTCCTCCCAGGGCCACTGAGCACATCTATCGAAACCGCAAGCACTGGCATTCCATCAACGTGCAGGTTGTATGTGATGCTAAGGGAATCATCACCTCAGTATTTGCCAACTATCCAGGGGCCATCCATGATAGTTTCATATTGAGAATGTCACCCCTAAACCGGGACCTGGAAGCTGGGCGGCATGGCGACACATGGCTAATTGGTGAGCATGAATGCCTCTCCACATGCATGCATGTCAGACACTGAGAAATGTGAAAACCCCACTAATGACAACCATTATCACCTCCCCAAGGGACAGTGCCTACCCTCTGAGCACCTACACGATGATGCCAATTTAGAGACCCCACCACACCACCCGAGGTAAGATACAACACAGCCCATATTGCAACCCGGGACATAGTGGAGCGCACATTCGGAGTGCTGAAGTCACGCTTTCGCTCCCTTGACCACACTGGTGGGCAGCTGCTATATGCGCCCCCAGTAGTGTGCAGGATCATAGTGGCAGCATGTGTCCTGCACAACGTTGCAACCCGGCGGGGCGTGCCGTGGACATGGTGGTGCCCCCACATCCCCAACCACATGCACAGCCGCTGTGCATGGGAGGTGAAAGGTCACGTGGTGAGGCAGCCCGTACCCAGCTTGTGGCAAATTACTTCACCTAAAATCCCACCCCCACGGAGTGCACACAGGACTGGCACATACCAGCTGACAATCAATGATGATGATAAAAGGGACAGTCAACTGTCACAACCATACCACCCTGAGATTGTTCACCTGGAAGTGCTACATTGTGTGCATCCCTAGCTACTTAAACACACCCAATGCTGTGTCAGTAAAAGGCATACATTAATGCAGCATGAAGGACTACCCCCACAGACAATTTCCTCTCAGTAATGAATAAAAAAAAACACACATTAACAAATACTTACCAGCAAGACAACACATCAATACAGGATCCAACAGTGGCAACATATGACAGTAAAAAATGAAAGTAGTGCAAGTGTCAAAACCTGCCAAAGGCAGCACATCGTCCCCTTCCAACTGCAGAGTGTTGCTGGTAGGCAAATGTGGCAGTGTACTGCATACAACATGAACTGCATCTGCAAAGGAGACAGCCTTGTTAAGACATGAACAAGCTACATGTATATAAAGAAAATGTCCTGGATGTAAAACCATATATAAATCCACCATGCAGTGGAGAAATGAACAACAATCCCCACTAGGGATGTATACACAGTTTGGACTACAGACTGCCCACACAACTTATGGGAGCCAAATGTCTCTGTGTAAGTTACTGTCACTTGGTCTCACCCTTTGCGAGCCCATGGAAAGGGGAAGCAGGTGGGGTGTGTGAGGTACAGTGTGCACCCCAACACCCACATGCGTGGATGTTGAGAAAATAAAAAAACCCTCCATGGGTTCATGGCCTGCACGGCTACGCTACAGTGGGAGAACTGCCGTTGCTGTCATCATCCTCTGGTGCTACGTCTGAAGGTGGGCGTGATATGGGAGGCAGACCACGCAAAGCCCTGGCATGCTCCTCCATGGCAGCAAGCATGTGGGTCTGAAATTTTTGGTTCTGCAGGACGATGGTACGGAGATCCCCGTGCAGCACCTCACGGGTAGCACGCATTTCTGCCTGCATGGCCTCGCGTGATGCCCAGATCTCCTCACGGGTTGCCTGGAGCTCAGCTGAGAGTGTGCGTGTCAGCTGCTCCAGCTGCTGTTCTGACCTTGTACTCCGGGACACCTCAAGTTCACACAGAGTATCTCTGAGGGCCCTGTGTTCTAACCTCAGGGCATCCCTGTGGGCCTGTGACTCTGCAGATACGGCTGTGCACAGTGTCTACAGTCCAGCCCATCGGTCCCTGTAGCATGCCAACATGTCCGCCAACATGTCCTCCATGTGTGAATGGCAAATGGACTCTGTTGCCTGCTGCTGGAGCTCCACCTGCCTTTCAGGGGGGAGATTGGAAGTGGTCACCCTATCCACGGCCTGAGCCATCATCTCACATGATGCCCACTGCTGTGCTGCTATAGTGTACATGGAGTTCTCCCACACAGTATTGCAAGGTGGTGCACAGCCACCGCTTTGGCGGGCACCACACCTATTTGTGGCAAGGTGATGTGCACCTTGCTGTGTGGCACTGCCTGAGGCTGAAGGACTGCATTTCTCCTTTGATCTGCTGGCCCAGGAACAGGAGCAAATATTGTGGAGTGTGACCCTGCATCCGTAACCGCCACAGGTGGACTTTCCAACATCGAAGGCCCAATAGAGGGCAGGTGGGTTGGACAGAAAAGCATCCCTGCCAGAAACACTCACCTGCGACGGGACATATGTCTCAATGTCCGATTCAGCACCTGATTCATAGAGTTCTCCGGCGTTGTACCCAGAGACACCTGTTGACAGTATGGTCTGTAGGAGGAATGGGTTTTCACCCACCTCCACCCCATGTCCTCCACTGGCGCCCGGTTGTGGCTGTGAGTACTCCTGCCTCTGCACCATCTCCTCCTCCTGAACAGCATGACGTGCCTCATCACCTGCAAAAACATAAAATAAAAGTAATTAAAACAGGAATAAGCACCATAGCCCACAGACATAGGCATGATGAGGCACACATCCAGTACATAAATGACACATGTCACACATGGCAATAACTCTGGCATGCATGCACTGGCAATGAGTTGGAAGAGGAGGCAAAAAGCAGACACTGAGGACTCTAAGATTGAAAAGAAACACATGTGCTGCATGCTGGATAGCACTGGCATCACACATTAGCCTGTGAGTGGCATGGACAATCCACATACATGACACATGCCAGCACACAGATGTCACATAGCATAGCCATGGCAGATTTCTCAAGGACACCCAGATGGTAGCAAATCAGTACTGTTACCCATCCATGTGAGATGGACATCATGCAATTGAACATGCAAAATAGTGTGACAAAACACGCATGTGCCACATGCTGCAACAAAGCCAGTGTTCACTGATGCAGTTATGGCAGGCACATAGATACATCAATGGTTGGTCACTTCGACATGACAGAAGACAATTGTCATGTTGTAGATTCAAACAGGGCCCCGAAGTGATTCTGTGCAGGCCATGTGAAGGTGCACATTACTCAATCAGCCTGATTGGTGAAATCATTCTCATAATAAGGTAAGAAATGTGGGCCATTGTGGGGTGTAATCTATGTTTGAAGTATGTTACATTTGGGGCAGAACGGCACATAAATGTGTGGTAAAAATGCTAAGGATTTCATCAATCTGGCAGAATGGACAGGAAAACAGTATGAACAATGTTGTTGCACGATGGCAGTTGACGTGCATTAATCTGGTGCAAATTGTCTACTGCGGTCAGACGGGATACTTGGAAACCCAAACCCAAGGCCGGGGTATGGTTTGGAGGCACCACATGGGTGACCCATAGCAGTCATGACTACACAGCCCCACCTGGCACTCAATCAGAACACATCACCCAAGCAACATACACATGGTTTGCACACACATGCATGGCCACTCACCGGACATTGCCTCAAGATCTGGCAGGTCTCCCACGCCTTGGATTTGATCCTCTGTGATGAAGCCTCCAGTGATAGACTCATGTTCTGTGAGTACTTCCTCCTCTGGTGGAGACCCACTGCCAGTCACCAGAGTAGAGGCATGATTGGAAGCCAGCTTGTTCTTTACTCTGTGTTTGAGGTCATTGCACCGCTTAGAGCAATCATCAGCTGTGCGCCTCACAAATCCAAGGGAACTAATCTGGTCTGCAATGCACTGCCAGTGGACCCTACGTTGAGCAGTCTTAGTCTTGCACCCTGCAGTCACCAGCATTTCACGGCCATGGGCCGACACGTAGCCCACAAGTGTGTCTAGTTCTGCATCATGGAAACTACGCTTCCTTGACGTGCTGGAGTGGGTAGCCGTGTCTGGGGTCCCAGCCTGTACCGCAAGAGCACCCTTCTTCCTCTTGGAAGGTGGTGTGGACCCTGAGTGGCTTACGCCGCTCTGATTGGTAGGGGCTGAAACGCAGGTGGACTGGGCACTGGAAGTAGCCAAAGGCATGATGACCAAAGGTCTCACTGCAGAAATTGGCTGCTGGGTGATGTTGGCAGGACCAACCTCGGTGTGATGGACTTGGACCAACACTGTCCCAGCTGGGAGACTCGGTGCTGGGGTGGATTGAGCTGCAGCTGCCCCTCCAGCCTCCTCACCCTGGCTACTTGGGGCAGCAGATGACATTGCTGCCCCAGATCCACATGGCCTGGTGACACGTGGCTTTGACTTGGTGACACGGAAGTCAGCCTGAGAGTCATCCTGTGCCGGTTCAGTTGACAATATAGGCCGGGTTAACAGGCCTGAGCTGGGATGGTGTCAGCTGCATCTCCCCGACCCATTGGGAGGGGCATAGGTGTCCCTGATTGGTCCGCCACACACTTGCATCTTGGGCCACCCTGCACATCCTGGCCACGTCCCCTACCGCACCCACCTCTTGGAGGTCGGCCACCTTGGCCTGCCTTACTGCTTGATCACCTTCCAACCATGGCACTGATGTTGTTGTGCAAATGGAGGTGCAGTAAACAATTGTCCTGGGCAATTGGGGTGAAAGGGGTAGGGTAGTAGATGGAATACGCACCCTAGTGCTCTAGCAAGGCTGTCTGTGACCCCTGGGGGAAGATGACAGGTCACGCAACACACAGGCACCCCGAAAACAAAATGTAATGTGCACGCGACCCCTGGTAGCCCACGTGTGTGGAATAGAGAACCCGCACTATGCTGTGGCACCCAAAAACACAAAAATAAGCATACACATGGTACATGCAGGCTACAATGACCTCTGAATGGGTTACGCGACACACAGGGGCAACCACAGTAGAAAAATGCATGCGTGACTCATCATCTGCCTGGAAAAAGAACATGAAAAAGACACGCATGTGCGCGTTGGCAACACCCCTGCCAAAAGAAGAATTGAACGCCGTCTGAGTATACAAGGAGTAGGAACTGGAACCGTTGTGAAGTAATCGTGTGTGAAATGACAAGAATCACCTGCTCGCTCTCCACAAAAAGCACATACAAGAAAATGGCGTCCTACGCGTACCTTTTAACCCAGCCCACATGTGCGACATCACTTACGCGCAAACGCGCTAAGGGCCTTTCCTCCAATTACCCGCAATGACTCCCGGACGTGCAGTTTTTGCACATGTACAATGAACATGCACCCGTGTTGAGGGAAACGCCCTTGCGTGTTACATCACAGACACGCTTACGTGCTAAGGGCCTTTCCTCCAATTACACGCTGGTGTGCAGTTTTTTCACGTGCCAAATCACTCCGTATCAAACTGGCCACGCAACAACACACAGAAGGAAAATGGCCTTCTGGCAGGAGCGTGGTGCTCCTGCCAGAAGGCCATTTTCCTGCCCCCCAGAGTCCCGAGCACGCTCCCACCTGCCATCTGCTGCTGCCTGCCTGCCTGCTGGCCATGTGCCCAGCTATTTGCTGCCTGCATGTCAGCCATCTGCAGGGGTCCAGTTGCTGTTACCACCCCTGCTGGAACAGAAGACTCCCGACTGGTATTCCATCGCTCCATAGCCCAGCCCAAGGACTCAGTTGCCCACCCACACCTGCCTCGGGGGTTGCCATGTCCGACACAACACCATCTGGCACCAGTGGCAACCCCCCAGCAGAGAGGCAGATGGCTGCCAGCTTTAGTGCCAATGAAGTTGGCATCCTGGTGGAGCAAGTCCTGGGGCATTATGATGCCCTCTTCACACCATTGCGTGCTGACAAGGAAGGACGGAGGAGGATCTGGATGGACATAGTGGGTGCCATCAATGTGGAGGGGGTGGCACCCCACCACATCAAACACATCCAGAAGCGCTGGGAGGACTACAAGTCCAGGACCCTCAAGAAGGCCCGGTGCCTCTTAGACGCAGCAGATGCAGTGGGGCGCCGGGCCAGCTTACCAACCAGCAGATATGGGTCCTGGAGTGCATTCGCCCAGTGCTTCACCACCAGATCCTCAGGATGCAGGCTTGTCTGGAGTCGAGCAGTAAGTGCCCATGCATTGCTGTGTGAAACAGGGCATGTTGCAGTGTGCTGGTAGTTAGCTACTTGCCTGTATGTGTGACATGGGCCATGTATGGATGTGTGTGTGCAGGGACATGATGGTGCTGCATGTGAGACCAGTCATGCGTGAACCACATGGATGGTGTATGTGTTACAATGCAACATGCGGAGCAGCATGCGGAAAGCACACATGAATGCATGCCTGTCTCTGTTCATGGACATGGTTGGGGTGTGAGAAATGGGTGCTGCTGTCATGGACATGTATGGTGTACATGTCTGTGTGTCTGAGTAGGGTGTGTGTGACTTGTAAACGGCATGGATGCATGACACATGTGTGTAACGATGTGTTGATTCACTGATGCAGCCTAGTCATTCTTGTATCCACTGTGTCCAGGGCAGATGCATGAAATTACGGTGATGTGTGTGCATGTGATCAATATGACCCATGATGCATGTGAGTTTCAAACCACCATTGTATGTTTCAACAGTTCCTTGGACATGGATGCAAATGTTCATTGCATGCGTCATGTATGTTTCTGCATGTGTGTTGCCTGCACTGACCCATGTGTTGTGGAGGGACTTGATGGAAATGACGTTTGACAGTGCCACTCATGTGCTATTGCTTCCTGTTTAGAAGACTATTGTACAGTACCCTGATGCTTGTGTTCTATGTCTCCCTCTACACAGCGGCGAGTGAAGAAGAGGGCGGAGAAGGTGCTGTGGAGCAAACCGGCGGGGATGCCTCCACCGGCCGGCGACGCAAGGCCCAGTCACCCTCCCAGGAATTACCATCAAACGGGAGCGATGGGACTGGTGCCTTGTCTGCCACTACGGCTGCAGCGGAAGAGGCGGGTGAGCCCCCACAGGGTCTTTCAACGGCAGAAGATGGTGTGGAGCCATCCAGGTTGGTGGTGTGCACAGAGGAGGAGGAGGCCGCTACTGAGCCGCACATGGGGCCTGGTGGGGGTGGTACCACTGGTGAAAGTGGTGCAGTCCAGAGGCAGGGGCAGGAGGCAGCACAGGTCGCCGTGGAGGGGTCTCTGCATTATCACTGTCCCTGACACTGTGACTGCACCACCATGCACCAGCAGAGATGCCCCATCCCAGGCTCATCCGCAGGTAGGGGGGAAGGTCCACGTCATCTGGCACTCCTCTACCTGCGGACAAGTGGACCCGCAGCCAGCCCGGTGGAGATCCCATCCCTGCCACAGTCAGGAGTCGGAGGTCCAACAGGGGTGGACACCCCAGCAACTGGACCCCAGCAGATGGAGGATGTGCCGACATCATCGGGCACGGCAGAGGCAGTTGTGTGGGAGGCAGCGGCAGGCTCAACGTGGGAGGCATCATGGCTCGGGGCCATCAACAGAGGGGCAGGCATCGGCCGGAGGGCAGGAGGACCCTGGAATGGGAGTGTCTTCCGTGTGGCAGCGGTTGGGCCAGCGGATAGATGTGGAGCGGTGGCAGGCAGAGGAGGCACGGCTTGCTATGGTCAGGGAGGAGAACTCCATGCGCAGGGCATTGAGGTGGGCTGAGTGCCTCGAGGCAACTCGCAGGGAGTTGGAACAGGCCATGACTGCATCCCTGCGAGACCTCGAGGACAGGGAAGAGGCCCACCTCCGGGACATCCACGTGGAGTTCGATGATGCCCTGGCTCGGAGCATCACAGAGTGAGCCGTAGGACTTGCCCGCCGCTATTGTATATAGTTCATTATTCTTAGGTTTCCTTTCTTTTTCTTTTATTTTGGAGTTAATGGTCATTGCTCCACCTCGTGTATATAGTTTTTTCTTAATAGGACTTTTTGGTAGGTTTCCTTTTTTTTCTGGATCATGGACCATTTGGACTTCCTTTGTATATAGTTGCAGATTTGTACATACTTTCTTTTTCTATATTCCCATGGATCAATGTTTTTTTTTATTTTTATTTGGATTATGTTTTTATTATGGACAATGACAATGGACCACTTTTTTATAGTACATGATTTTTCATATTTTTAACTTCAATTGGATTTGCAATTTTTTTTTCTAAATCTGTCATTGCACATTGATTTTCATTTTACTATTTCTCCAAGTCAGTTAATTATGTTTTTAATACATTTTTTCTAACTTCTAAATTGGTGTTGTGTTCTGTGATTGGTTTTGTGCATGTCTAATTGAACATTTCCTCAGTCATGTGTTGCCACTGTGTGGCTCTGTTGCGCCTTCCTGCATGGGCTTGGTGGTTCATTTAGACAATCATCGCATGGGTAATTTGGGAATTGGCTCTGTGGATGGTTGCATGCTTGGATTGGGGGGCAAGAGGGATTAGGGTTGGCTTTAGGGTCATGGGTCTGTTTTGTTAGGGCATTTTGTTTGTTGGGACATGAGTCGGGGTTCTTCTGGCAGGTGCCCGTCAATGGTGGGTGGATGGGGGTCCAGGGGGACATGAGTCGGGGCCTGCTGGCAGGTGCCCGTCAATGCTGGGTGGGTGGGGGTGCAGGGGGACATGAGTCGGGGCCTGCTGGCAGGTGCCCGTCAATGCTGGGTGGGTGGGGGTGCACGAGGACATGAGACGGGGCCTGCTGGCAGGTGCCGTCTATGCTGGGTGGGTGGGGCATGTGTTGGGGCTCACAAGTGCATGGTGCCATGTGTGCTGCCTGCGGGGCATGGCCAGGGTGGATGGGCTGCCTGCAGGGCATGGCCAGGGGTGTAGGGTAGTCCCCTGTGGTGTGGGCTGCCTGCAGGGCCTGGGGAGGATGGAGGGGGCACACCCGGGAGGACCCACACTGACAAATTGCATGTTAAACTCCCCCGCACCCCTCAAAATACACGTACCCCTCTCGCACTAGCGGAAATTGCATGTAAAACTCCCCGCACACCCCTCAGAATACATGTACCTCTCTCGTGCCAGCGAAATCACGTGTAAAACTCCCCGCGCACCCCTCAGAATACACGTACCCCTCTTGCGCTAGCGAAATCACATGTAAAACTCCCTGCGCACCCCTCAGAATACACGTACACCTCTCGTGCTGGTGAAATCGCATGTAAAACTCCCTGCGCACCGCTCAGAATACAAGTACCCCTCTCGCGCTGGCGAAATCGCGTGTAAAACTCCCTGCGCACCCCTCAGAATACAAGTACCCCTCTCGCGCTAGCAAAATCGAGTGTAAAACTCCCCGCGCACCCCTTAGAATACACGTACCCCGCTCACACAAGGCCTATCGCGTGTGCAACTTCCCAAGTACTGCCCACACTCCCTCTCTGCGCTGCTCGCGTGGGCTGCCTCTGCGCTGAAATCTATGAATTACCCCTTTAGTATTTTAGCAATGTTAATTATGTTAGTCAGTTATATAACTTAATGTAGTCTCCATGTATGAGGTGTCCAAAAAAAATATGGTGCACTTCATTATTTTGCCTGGCAGCACTAAGCTTTTCTATGCGTGCATTTCATTCTCTGCAGTTTCAAGTTGGGTTTGGCTGTGTTGTAAAACCTGTACTTTGCATGCCACCAATAACACCTTTACATGTCATACTGGCAAAAAAAATATATATATATCTGCCATATTACTGCTGGCAACAAAAATGCCACTACATTTTGCAATAAAAAATGCCATTACATTTTGGTAAAATGTATATGTCCTTACACAAGGCAGCACTGAATGTCTGAGTTCTTAAAATCATGACTTGGAATACACATGGCCATTGGCATTTCTTGGGTAAAAAAGGTTCCCTTAGTGAGATTTTACCAAATAATATATTTATGCTACAAGAAACGAGGTTAACTGTTCCTTTCTATGTCGATGGCTACACCATATTCCAGTCTCTTGCAAATAAAAGGAAGCCTTATGGGGGCCTAGTGACTGTTGTAATGAATAAATGGTGACGAAAGCAGGTCGGGGCAAAAAATGATTTTGTCTCTGCACTGGCTGTGATGTTTGGATGTGCTCTTTTTAGGCAGTTGCTCCTTATTAACATCTATTATCCACCTAGTGTGAGCCATACAGAGCCCCTCCTGGACTCTCTCACTGAGATTCTTGCTGACTGGCATGTGACTAATACTGGTGGTGAGGTCTTACTTGGGGGGACTCAATGCCAGATGTATAGAGAATGTGTATATTTATCCTTATGATAATGTATGGCTAGAAGTACATTTTCTCATTCCCGTGCAAATACTCAGGGCATTCTCTGGCTGGGAATTTAAAGGGAATGGGATATGATACTTATTATTTTATTTATTTATAATTGAATATAGCTGAATTTATATCAACTTTTTCCATTTTTTACATAAAAAAATTCATAAACATAGTCAATAACAATGAAAAATACATCAAATTTGCAATAGAAAATAATCAGCCAGTTAAATTCATGAATTGAGAAAAATTGGTAAAATATTGGTAAAATATTTCATGATATGATAAAATATCTACAGACAAGTTCATCATTGTAAAACAGATAGTGAAGCCCAAATTCATTCCATATTCAAAGCCTTTAAAAAATTAACAGTGGCAATTCTTATGCTCATACATTGGGTTGCCGCCAAGGAGGCCCATCTATTACTTGGGTCAATTTGTGCAAAATACGCAAAATGAACACTTCTCGTGCTCATGAGGGCCGGGCAGTCCAATATTATATGTTGCAGAGTTTCGACAATAGCGGCATTTTTACAAAATCTGCACCAGTTGAGATCTGGGGAAATTTGCTTCCTTCTTGTTTTAACCTGACGAGTGGGCCAGATGTTGAGTCGCAATCATAAGGTAGCAGATCTAATAGCAGCAGATGGAGCCAAACATAGATAGGATGCAGTTTCTCTGTATCGTTTAGGGCCAAATATTGCGGAATCAAAGTCTTTGTAAGTTAAGCATTGGGCTCTACTGTCAATCCAGTCCATCATATACACTTTCTTCTTTGCTTGTTCCGGATGGAACACGAGAAGATCAAGTGATAGATCGGCGTTCACCATGATCTTCAAAATACTTGTGGACCAATTTTTAGGAAAAGTTTCTGATGATTTAAGTAGATAACTGGAAATAGAGGATAGTGTAGAGTTGTCACATGTAGATAGCAAGCATTTACGAAATAAGGCACATAGTCGCCAATAGTGAAGGGCCAATAAGGATATTAAGCCTAGTTCATAGCGCAGTAACGCACCAGGGACACATTGGGGTAGATGTAAAATTGCTCGCCAGAACATGGCTTCTAATAAATTTAGAAAACCTATAGGAATGATTTGCGTTTCAAGACCATAAAGAATAGTTGCTACAACGTTCTGGTTCCAGTAAGTAATGGCAGCCTTGATCGAAAACTTACCATATTTTGAAACAATCAAGCGTGTTTGACAAATTGCCATAGTTAACTTCTGTTTGATTTTCTTCAGGTGCGATTCTAGTGCAGGACAGCCATCATCAAAAATAAGACCAAATAAACATAATTTGGAACCATCTTTATGGGGATGCCCTCAATTTGCCAATTTAACAAATGCTTGTGTAGACCTTTAGGAACAAACGTGACAATCTGTGTTTTACCAGTGTTTACTATCAGTTCATTTTCTTTAAAGTAATGGCAAAGAGCTGACAGAAGGTTACGTAAGTCACTAGGTGTTTTTGATACTAAGACAAGATCGTCAGCATACCACAAGGCACACATTTTCACGCCATTTAGTTTAGGTGCATCAGTTATGATTTTATCAAAGATCCAGTGCACATCATTAATGAAGAAATTAAACAAGGCTGACGCTAGAATGCACCCCTGTTTTAACCCTCTAGATGTGCAAATTGGAGAAGATAAGAGGCCCTCAGCGTTTAGTCTTATGTAGACCTTAGTTTTTGAGTGGAGAGCGTAAATGATATCAACAAGAGTGGAGGGACATCCCGCCCAGATTAGTTTATCTATGAGTTTCGGTCTTGAAACCGAATCAAAGGCGGAATGAAGATCCACAAATGCAAAATATCTAGGTTGTCTCTTATTCTGTGCTTGTTGTCTTATGGCGTTTAAGGTAATTAAATTGACACCAGTGCCCAAGCCAGCCACAAAACCTGTTTGGGCTGGATCTCGTTGACTAGCCAATATTGACTAGTCATTAAAGTCTCTGAGCACCAACCTAGAGAATAATTTTCCTGGAGCATCCAGTATTGCTATTGGACGATAACTCTTAGCATTCATACGATCACCTTTTTTGTAAACCGGAATAATCACAGATGAATGCCATGACTCTGGAATGGTTTTAGTTTGCAAGATGTAGTGAAAAGCATTATTCAAGATTAACGCCCATTCTTTTATATGCTGTTTGAACATCCAATTCGTAAGCCCGTCGAGGCCTGCCGCTCTTGACGAGGCTGACGACTTAATGAAGTTCTGAATGATATGTTGTGTACAACGCAAGCTCCAACATTTCACAGAGCTGCTGTTGTAGTTATAATGACTCATTTTAGAATCATCATACAGTGATGTAAAATGAGTGGCCCACACAGATTCAGATACTCCATTGAGTTGCAAATGGACTTGGGGAGCTGTATTGCATTTATTCAGTAATTCCCAAACTATTGCAGAGTTTTTATTATAACAGGATGCAAGAACATTTTCACCATCTATTTGATACAATGCAACTTTTCTTGACCGGATCCAGCGGCAGTATTTTGCTTTAGCAATATTGATGGCTTTGATCTGGGCATTCATGGGTAGTTTTCGAAGATTTCTAATTTCTTTTCTGTAAGCTTTTTTTCTCTCACAGAGAGCTAGATCAAACCCATGAACATGTCTCTTAGATGGATTTTTAGGAACAGGAAGTAGATTTGCAAAGGAGTTCAAAACATCTATATAAGAGTCGGCTTTGAGTAGCTTTTGGTTGATCAAAATGGCATCATTCAGTGCTAAAAGTTTATCAGTTGACCATTTAAAGCGATTTCTGGCATTGTTGACTAATAAGGTCTGTTTGTACCAACGGGCAGGTTTAAGGTGATTTTCAATTCAGACCGACCAAAATAATGCTAGGAGATGGTGATCACTAGCTGTCTGTTTTACAACAACAAACGTATTAGTATTCATAAAGATACTATTGGACATAAAGATATAATCGATAGTCGATTTAGAAATACCTCTCTCCCAGGTATTCATGGGAGGTATGTCGCCTATGATCGCACCATTTGCCATGTTTAGATCAAGATCTTCCATAAAGGACAACCACCTCGATCCCTCACGATTCTTAGTGCTTGTACTAGGCTGAAAGCAAGACAAATTCAAATCACCCATTACTAAAATTCCAGAAATATTTCCCTGAGCAGAGATAAGTTCAAATAAAGTCAAAAGAGCCGTATAAAAGCTATCGTCGATGATACCTAACGGATTACGATAGAGGTTGATGAGAGCGTAAGTTTGCAAATTAAATGAAATCTTTACCAATTGCATGAATTTGTTTGTGGCCTGCCAGGGGGAGATTTTGAAACCCTTGCTTGCTTTTAAAGCAACTATCAGACCAGCAGTAGGTCTCCCTTTATCACCTTGTTCTGCTGGGAGTAGAATAAGTTCATGATCATCCCATATAGGCGGGTTTACGAGCCACGTTTCTTGTAAGGCTACTATATCATATGTATTCAATTGCGTATTTAAAGTCCATTGCAGGTCAGATGAACCACGTGTGTTCCAACTAGCAAGTGAAATTTCAGTTGGGGTGGTGCATATTCATGGTTATGAGTGAGAATTAGTGGAAAACAAAGAATCAGGAAATGATTCTTGGGTGCAGAAATTGCAAGTGCACAGGGGTTCAGAGGCCGTGCCTGCAGTGGATTCGTTAAAGTCAACCTTCTTGATTTGCTGGCGTGCCGGATCTTGTGCTAATAGAAAGCCAAGATTGAATAAATCCATTCTGGCATTCCATAAGGTATTGCGTACAATTCCAGACTTTATCCATAGTCTAACAATGAAGAGGTTCTGATCACATAGAAACTCAATTTGATCTAAATCAGTAGAGGAAATGGCATCCAGTCCTTCTATATCCCCAAAAATGTTAAGAACACTAGCACGGCATAAATCATATTTTGGGAACGGCCCATCTCGACACTTCAGAATCAGACTGTGTAACAAATTACATTTTTTTGATAGTGCAACGCTGGCATCATTTGTGCGAGGTTTGGTGCCACCATTGTGAGAATCTGAGTTCTTCCTGCTGTTTTGTTTAGGAGGATCTTGATTGCGACGGCAATAAGGTGGTTTGGTACAAGTGTCTATTTGGGATTTTGGGAGTGAAATTTCGTTTCCAGTGATATGTTGAATGTTAAATGTTTGAGAAGGTTGAGTACTAACATTTACAGCTTCGGGCAATATCTCAGAGATTCTGTTGAATATATAAGTGTCAACTGCTGCTTTTAGTGAGCTTAATCGGTCATTAGCCCCTGTTGTGGAAATGGTAGATGGGGGTAGCTTACCAGCGCTAGAAGAGATTACGTCACAGTGTGCGGTCAGTGTTTGTGCAACCAGAGAGGGTTGCCTAATTTGCACATTGCCAGGCTTAGCTGTTAGCAAGTGTACCAGCTCATTCAAGGGGTGATAGTTAGATGAAATGTTAGACACCGTCTTGGGGGCAATTTGGAGTGGAGGAGAATCGCACAGCGACACTTGGTTTGCTGACATACCGGCCGTATCATTGTTTGTAATTTCATTGCATATGTGTATTGGAGCCGCAGGGGAGTTGTCAGAAGTGTTTGTAGCACCCACGGGGGGATTCAATTGATGTTGTTTTTTTATGCCACCCGAGAGTTTGTTATGTCTTTGTGTGGCCTTAGATGACACATTTTTTATTTTGCCAGTGCTTGCAGATGTGCGACCAGTTTTTTGTGAATTTTGTTTTGAGCAAGCAGGCGAATTAGAGTTAGCAACTAATTGAACAGCAGTTCTCACCGGAGAGTCAACACTGATCCAAGACTCATTGTGTTTTGAGATCAAGGCATCTTCTACACATTCAACCGGCCGAATGATCTTTGAAAAAGCTGGTAACACTGGATAGGTGGACGGGGGAACTTTATTTAGTGCTTCTAGATCTGAGAGACGTTGTGTAATGGTAGCTCCAGATTGTTCATGAGAGCTTTGAACGGAAGACCAATAAGATTCAAGGGTGGTTATTCTTTGCTCCAAATTCTCTTAAGAGAAGCTTTTAGCGTTTTTAGGCGGTTTGTCTCTCATCGAATTGCTTATAAGGTCTAATTTTGTGGTTTGACTGACTATTTTCTGATCTAAAGATTCAAAAAGCTTGAATAGACTAGAAATAGTAGTATTAATAGCCCCCAGGATAATTTCTAATAAGGCAGGTTTAGCTGGGGATGTGAAGGCTTGTTTTTTCTTATCAGTGATAGGACAGCGACGAGGAGTCGGTTGAATAAAGGACACGTCCTCCTGTCTTGTTGAGTCCATAGAGCATGGTTGTTCATAGTCAGTCAGAATTGAGACTCTTGAACTTTCTAGGTCTCTACACTCAGCAGAAATGAGACGGGGAGATGGTGAGGGCTTGTTTAAGCTAACTTGACCCACGTCTTCAATAAGTACTGAGGCCACCGAGGTGTTCGTAATAGACTTATCTCGAACTAACTTACTGTTGTCTAGTAATAACTCTTCAATATCATGAGTGGATTCTTCTAAAACTGTAGCAAATATTTGAAAAGGTTTAATAATTTTGTTGGGAGAGTGAGGTACAGTTAGTAGAGTTTGATCTGAAATGGTAATACTTAAAGGGGGAATAAGAGGGCATTTGTTAGAGGTAGGGAGTTTTGATGGACTTAAAGCACTCTGAGGAGCCTTGGGTGAGGATAAATCAGTTGTTGTGTTCCCCGAAGATGCAAAATCGATCGGATCAGCTGTTGCTCTACCACATGGTGTTTTCTCATAAAATTTGCGAATATCATGTTGAATGGGGGTCCTAATAAGAGGTGTCAAAATTATATTTTTCTTGGAAGTGCGAGTACGACTTTTAGGCTTGTTCTGTAGTTTAGATATATTCAAATTCACAGGAGTTTGTGGGAGGCAATCATGATCCGGTAGATTTTGCGTTGGGCATGGAGGAATACTCATAGGATCTCTAGTGATCTCCGATGGCATACCTGTTTTCAAGGAGAACATAAGTGGTTTACAAACAATTACTAAGAGTAAGTGGAGTTTTCCGCTTTGTGTGTACAACAAAGACACTCAGTTATTTAAGAGGACAGAATAAGAGGAGTAAGTTCAAGCAAGCGAAACCTTATTGCATGATGACTGACTAGGTGATGGCAGTGTAAGTAAACAGTACCTGTATCAGATTGAATAGTTCACTACCATCCACCTAACAGCCACACAACAGCTAGAGAGCTTGACTCCACCGGGCTTATCGCCGCAAGGGTGCTTGCAGCCGAGTTAAGGCAAGTCCCAAGGTCACGTGATCCGTCACATGAGTGCAGGCTGGAGTGCTCTGCCTCCTCCTGAAGGCACGAACACACAATTTCCAGCAAGAGCAGTCTGGGGCTAGCAGTGCTGGTAGGTGACAATTGTAGAGGCAGCTTCAGGCAGCAAAACGTTCACAATGTGATACACTCCTTTGAGAGGCATATATATATATGATACTATTAAATGATAGTAAACAACACTCCAGGGAAGGATACTTGGATTAATGGTAAATCCAAAGCAACCCTGGATTATTGGTTTACCTTTGAATCCTTACATAATAAAATATCAACATTAACCACCAGGAAGTTTGAATGGAGTGATCACGTTAGATTGTCTCTATATCTTTTTCATCAGGTGGCATTTCGGACATGGTCCAGACTTGGGGATTTGGATGTCAATACCTCAGGAAATCGGGTTTCTTGGTCTGAGGCCAACATGTTTACATTTTCTAGATGTTTGAGTCTCTTGAGTATAGATCACTCACTGAAAATTAAAGATCTCTCAGGTGATGATATTGAGAATTGGCTCCATTCCGTATCCTGTAAATGTGTCACAGTTTCAGTTAATTTCCAAGTGGGAAAGGCAAATGATAAAGAGAAAATATTTGACAGGACAATCAGGGATGCCAAAAGAAAAAAACATAGTGAAATTCAGAGAGCGACCATCAATGAATCAATCCAATGTTCTTATTATGAGATTGGTCATTAACAAGATTACATTAAAATGTAGAAATTGGGTTGGATGGTGGTGTCACTATACAAGGAACTGCAAGTGGCAAACATGTTTAGAATTTTGAAGAAGGGCTCCACTCGTGCTATCTGGCAAGCCTTGTTTACAGCAAAAAATCAAAAAGCGGACCAATTGACTAACCCGATTAGTTCAGCCTGTTTGCTTGAGCTTATCCACAATATACATACATCTGATGAAAATTGCAAACCCTGTATGCCCTGCTCAAATGAGGAGTGGTCCCTGAAGTGTAGCAAAGAAGACATCCTATTAGCCATTGGTAACCTAAAAATCTCTAAAACCCCAGGTCTCAATAGCTTGACCAATATTGTATTAAAAAAAGGTCCTAGTCTTTGGAGCTAAATTCTGGAGATATTATTCCAAAAGGTACGCCTGTCAAGCATTATTCCCCAGTCATGGCGGAGAGCGTTGTTATTACTGGTATATAAAAAAGTGCTGCCACACCCACAAATTATTGCTTGCTCTCCATGCTAGATTTTACTGGGTAGATTTGCACCTCCTTAGATCTTCGCGTGTTTCAGCTATCGTCTGAGGAGGCTCATATTCTAAATGATTTCCAGTCCGTATTTTGTCGGGGTATTCAACAATGTATAACCTTCCATTGATGGATGTTCTAGCCAGGAAGGCCACAGCAAAGGGTGGCACTTGTTTATGTCTAGGTTTTAGAGATTTCTTTGCCACCTTTCATGGAGCTGTGACAAAAGCTAGAAATGTGGGATGTCCCTTCTATCTAATTTACATCATAAGATCACTTCACCATGACCCAAAAGAACACATCTAATTGGATGGCATAGTTCACTGCACAGATTGGATTGCTACCACACTTGGAGTCAAGCAGGGCTATCTACAGGCCCCAGTTGTATTTACCCTCTATATAATGCTGACCTCCCCTTATGGTTGAAATCAGTCCCTCACTGCCCCACCAGGTTGGGACTCACCCAGCTCACTTCCCTCATATACGCCGAAGACTTGTTGTTTTTTTTTTTGCCCTACTTATTCTGGAATGGTGAATATGCTAATAAAATTTGGAAATTATGCCCAAGTTAATTATATAGAAATTAACTAATCCAAGTCCAGAGCCATCTTACATGCCCTCTCGTAAGGTCTGCAAGCTTCCTCTCATTATAGAACAATAGAGAATTGCATTGGTTCCAAATTATACATATCTGGGGTTAGATTTGGAACATATGTTTGTCTTTTTTGTTTGTTTTATTCGTATTTATATAGCACACAACAGCCTGAGGACATCGTGGCACTTGTTACAGTACAAAGCTTAGTTACTTAGTTACATGGTCATTAGCAATATATATATGCATGTTGCAATATAGTTACATAGTCATTAGCAGTATATATACAGGTTACAATATAGTTATATTACATTTGTGTTATATTACAATATACATGGCAGAAGTGGAGGAGGCAGTCCTCCACTTGCTAGTTGAGGAGAGTGGCCTTGAGGTTGTTGCGGAAGACAGAGATGGAAGTTTTATCTCTAAGGGTGGCAGGGAGTGAGTTCCAGAGTTTCGGTACAATATAGGAGAAGCCTAGATCTCGCGCTGTGGCTCTCTTTATGCATGGTATGTGTAGCTGGTTGGTGTACTGAGCTCTGGTGGGGCGAGTGGATGTGGTCCTTGATATTGCTTCAGACAGGTATGCTGGAGCGGTTTTGTTGAGGCACCTGTGAGTGATGGTGAGGATTTTCAGAGTAATACAGTCTTTGAGCTGGAGCCACCGTGCTTCACGTCTGGCGTGGGATATATGGTCTCTTCTAGGGATGCTCATGGCAGCTCTGAGGGCATTGTTCTGTGTGGTTTGCAGTCTGTAAATGTTTTTGGCGGAGGTGCCAGCTAGAGGGGCATTGCAATAATCGAGTTTGGCTCCTATAGTTGCTCTAGCTATGGCCAAGCGGTTGGGGGTGGATAAGTAGTGTTTAATCGCATTGATAAGTTTGGTGCTGAATGCTGATGCAGAGGCTATGGCGCTGACTTGTTTGTTCATCGATAGATTTGCATATGGGTCTACTACATGAGATAGTGGCGGGGAAAAAGAGAAAGGCGAGAAAACTGATGTTTTTTTTTTAATTACTCCAGGACCTGTAGAAACTTTAAACTTACCCACATCTTGAAAACACCTCGCCATGTTATGTCCGGCTGTAGAAAATTGGGTCTGATATTTATGACCAATCTGGAAAAATGTATAAGTCATTATGAGGTCGGAAGCAATGTTGATCCTAGTAGAGATATCGGATGCCATTGAATCATGATAGGGCACTTTCATTTGTTAAATGATGAAATTCTATGTATGTTTTCAAAAATTATAGATCTTGGTGTACGTGATTAATAGTTTTATAATGCTATTTAATTCGGAGTTTTCTACTTATGAATTATATGTATGTATATGAAAAGTTCTTTGTGAACTGAACACATTAAAATAAATAAATAAATACATAAATAAATACATAAATAAAGCAATGATGTTATATATTATTGGACACTGGTGATATGAAATTGTGTGCTGCAAAAGGACTCATATTCTTTTTGTTTGTAATATGACAGCATTACCATATTTTACATCATTATCCTATGCACTGTTTATGACATGTATAGGAGCTGTTAAACTTATTCCCCACAGGAAAAAAGTTGCTTTTTTTACCCACTTATTCTGAAATCTGAGTTATATACTGAGTCTTCTTACCCCAATAAACATTTTCAAAAATGGGCAAGAACTTGCTGCAATCCCTGCATGGTTTAGATTGTCTTGGTGTACAACTAACTCCAACTATGCAATTGGGTGGGATCCTACACCCAATTGCATCCAGCCTCCGCCCGCTCCCAGCACTTGCCTTGGCACCCACTGGCCTATGCCACCACAGGCCTGCACTTATTTATTGGCAGCTGTCCACTCCCACCTAGTCACTTAGCAGCTGCTCACTCACTAGCACTTCCCTCGTGGGTACACCTAGCACTTACCCCCAACTCCCTCATCCCTTCACTCCAACTGCACTTGCACGTTCTGAAAGCACACAAGGCCAAGTAGGTCTGTCTCTATTGTTCATTGTTATATTTGCTTTTCATTCCCATGTTGCCTCCCTGTTGCCTTGTGGGTACTTTGAAACACAATTTACTTTATGTATAAGCTCCTTACAAATGTACAATAACCTACAAATACATAAATAAATAAATGCACACTTTAATAGATTTGGAATGACTTGAGGGAGGCAAATATTGCTGATTGTGAAATGACATGCTCAAGGTTTAGTACATATTGCCATAATCTGCACAATGCTGCCTAATCTCACTCTATTACTTCTTGTTCAGAGTTCGAGTGCATTGCGCATAAACCAATGTTTATGATGAATACATTTTTATGAGCGTCATTCTATCTGAGCATGAAAACACTGTTTATACATAGCAATCAACATCTACTTTCCATTTTTATTATTTTTCAGAGAATGAGTAATCAAACATAATTATACATTTCTCACTCTTGTTTTCCATTGGCAGTATGTCAAAGGAGCAAGTCGTGTGTTTAATACTCCACATCAGCACACGACAGCGCTAACTCAATAAAGTACATAAGGAAGCTGATACCGTGTACCTGGCATATGCAATTAAATCATCATGTTCAGTGAATCACAGTCATAGGGAAAAAGGAATTAATAAATAGGAAATGAGAGATTAATAAAACGGGATTTCTTTACAACTATAACGATAAAAGACCATACAACATTGTGAATACATTTGAGTGTTCTGTGTGCTATGCATTCACTAAAGAATATATGAGCAATACAGCTCTGAAAAAGATGCCCACTAGAACATTTGACATCATTCCTGTACAAGTTCTGGAAATATCAGTGTACAATTTACTGTGAAAATGCCATAACCTGGCTGAGTAACTCTATTTACATATGCCCGTCATTGTTGTAGTCTATCAAAAATACACAATCATGTATTCTGAGAATGCATTTGACTAAGTACATTGAAAAACCAATCTTTATATGCCATACATGTATAAAGCGGTTGGAAGGAAGGAGCCTGTGTGAGAAAGACCGTGCCATGAGACAATGCAGTAGGATAGTTTTAGGATATTGCGCGGATGGACATATTATGCTTTCCTGGGCCCACCGAGTGCATTATAAGGGCCATGCAGATTATTGAGCCTGTTGCAGACTCCTGCTGGTTTAAAGTTGTGGCTGTGCCACAGTAACTACTCTCATTTAGGGACGATTGGTGGTTGATTGCAAAAGATTAGATTGAAACTTAGATGCTTGATTTCTTCTTCATTACAGAAACATGCTTTTCAGTCTATTCTGAAGACAGATGTTACCTTCTAGTCCCCGAATGTTATTCAATCTCCACATGTGATCACTTTGCAGACATTGATGTGGGGGTTGCGATCAAATTCAGATTCACCATCAAACTTTCCAATTGACCTCACAAGCTGATCAGAGATTCAGAAAGTCATATGTCGGGAATGCTCTAACCCCAATATCATCATACTCTACCATTGTGCCACTTGTCCGTTACCACTGCAAACGATTGCAATAGATTCTTCTCTCTCTGCCCCTCCTCCTCCTCCCAGCCTTATATGGCATAATAACTCTGGATAAATGATGACCCCCCCCCCCAAAAGAAAAACGTTTATGTTGTGTGAAATCTTTCGAACTTCATCTACCATACAATGTGCTGGCACATGTTAACTACTTTCAAGAATAGGACATGGCCACCCATGTCTTCAACAAGATCTATCAAGCATAGATGACATGGGCAGACATGGCCTCTTGGCACCAACTTTATTTGTAGGCTTGCACTGCATAGATAGTGAAGGAGAAGTCAGGAAACTGAGGGCAAATGGGTGGGAGCTCTGAAATGTGCACTGCCATAGATCTTAAATCAGGACCTTCCTCTTCCAATTCCACCTTCCCGAATGCACATTTCAGAATTCCCACCCATTTGCCGTAAGTTGCATGACTTCTCCTTCACTAGCTTGTCATCCTTCCCATGTTGCCAGTGACAAGAGGCATTTCAGTTTGCTGTACATTTGTGTAATGGTAATGATAATAAACATAAACATATATCTTTAATTTTTGTGGGGGGTTAAAGGTCATTGCTTGGATAATGTCTGTGCATTTGTGGCCACATTCTCAAACTGTGACACAAAGGGCCTCATTACGAGAACGGCGGTAGCCATGGAGCTACTAGCTCCATGTCTGCCACCGTTCCAGGCTCCATTACCGGGTTCCTGCAATGGGGACTTACCGGGTGATTACATTGGGCCCGTTATTGCCTCCCTCTTCCCCTCGAGGGACCCGGAAAGCACTCCTGGTTTTACGAGGCGTGCGATTCGGGTCCCACGATGGAAGGCTTGTAATCGGCGCTCCCGGATTGAAGGGGGCCGGTGCTGTACCGGCCCCCTTCAATCCGGGACTGCCAGGGTCGTAATGAGGCCCAAAGAATCATATCAGTTGGGTGGCTTGCTAGAGCCAAGCTCCATGTATGCTCGAATGGTTGCTTGGATCTTGAGCCTTGCCAGGGATGTCTGCTTTTATACTTGTCTAGCTGCCTAGGCACGGTGGCTTGACAGTGATCTCTTCATCTGTGTGCCATCAGTACCTGGCACTAAGTACATAGAGGAGCCCATAGTGGGTCCAGTGTGTATCTAGGTGCAGTGGGCTGGCCACACAAAGGCCAACCTGTGCCATGGCCGTCCAAAACCCATATCGTATAGGGTGCCTCATGGGCTCAGGGTGAACTCGCAATACTTTCCACCTATGCATACCAACCCAGTTTAAACGGCCACGTTTGAGCAAGCCCTTCTGAAAAGCTTGGAAAGAATGGAAAAGAACATTCCATTTATACGTACAAACTGTACCAAAGCACAATTACAAGCCCTCAACAATCTGGCCAACAACCAAAAATTAATCATCAAACCAGCGGATAAAGGCGGTGCGACAGTCTTGATGAACACAGAAAATTATAATCACATGGTGGTAAGCCTTTTTCAAGATAGATCCAGCTATCGCATACTTCTGGGTTATACCTCCCAGATATTGAGGAACATGATTAACACGATGATTGAAGAAGCGGCAACCAAAGGTTTCATAAGTGCTAAAGAAGCATAATTTCTTACCCCCAGCCACCCCAGGATTCCAGAATTTTACACTACACCCAAAACGCACAAAGGAATCTACCCTCCGCCGGGTTGACCCATTGTCTCCGGCATACAATCCTTGTTAGAACCACTGTCTCAATACGTGGACTTTTTCATCAAAGAAGAAGTACCCAAGAGGAAATCATACATTAAGGATTCTACAGCTATACTTGTCTTGTTGTATACACTCACATTTGACAAAGATCAAGAGTGGATGGTGACTATGGACATAGAATCGCTGTACACCAAGATACCATGAGCAGCAACATTATCCATGGTCAAACACCTCCTTGAATGTGGGATTTATATTAATAGTGTACCATCATGCTTCATCATAGAGCTGCAGAGATTACACTTACCAAAAACTTTTTCATATGCACCGAGATATTTCACCAACAAATCTCCAGTACCGCGATGGGGGCTCCTTTCGCCCCCAGTCTGGGAAACCTTTCTGTAGATGCATTTGATAAGGACAACATCTATCATTTAACCAATCCCTTTCTAAATAACATCGCCATCTGGCGTCGCTACATCGACGATGTGTTCATGATATTTAAAGGGTCACAGCAGGAGCTTCTTGAGATCCATGCCTTTATAAACACATATAACACACATCTGAAATTCACCATCGAACCTAGCAAGGAGGTGATCCGCTTCCTTGACCTCGAAATCACCAGCGAGAATGGACGGCTAGTGTTGAGGGTTTACAAAAAACAGACAGACAGAAATTTGCTGCTTACTTTCTCCAGTTACCATCCAAGGTCCCTGAGAGAGAACTTGCCCTTAGGGCAATTCTTAAGATATAGAAAACTGTGCACCAACAATGGTGACTATGTCACCCAAGAGAAGGATCTTAAAGCACACCTAGCAAAGAGATGGTACCCTAAACAGATTATCAATACAACATACAAATTGACTCGCAACATTCCCAGAGCAATCACTTTGCAATAACACCCAAAGCCTCCAGCATGAGAGAAAATCATGGCTGATTTGAGCTATTCGCCACTTCTGAACCAGATAAAAAGAGAAATTAAAATGCTCAGTCCCATTCTCAATACAGCAGAACACCCTTTGCAGGAACCTGCATTCGCACTGAAGCGCAGAGCCAATGTCCGCGACAAGCTGGTGAAGACACTACAAGACTCCAAGAACAATGATCCTGGACAAACAACCCTGTGAAACACCAATCCGCCCACAGGCCATGCCCAATGTGGTAACTGCAACTTGTGTCCACAAACAAGACACAGTACACAGATAGATATAGAGCTCAAAACACCTTGGATACAACGTATCCTCACTAACTGCAGTACGAGCGCCGTTAAATTTCTCATTACATGCCCATGCAACTTGAAATACCTGGGCATGATACTGAGAAAAGTAAGGGCAAGGATGATTGAGCATAAATCATGCCTGCTCACACAAAAAACTCACAGGTCCCCTTGTCCCACATTTTCAGCAAGCAAGACACGGGGCAGAGGATTTTATTTGGACAGTGATTGAGAAGATACACGTACCCACACGAGGGGGTAACTTGCAAACATGTTACTTAAGAGAGAGTAGAGTTGGATCTTTAGACTTGGGACCAATAGCCACGGTCTCAATGAACAGATACAGTGGAATGAGCTAGCAGTCATCGACAGATGATGCGGGTAGTTTTCAATAGATGGGACACAACCGAAGCTGCATTGCCCACCTACATATAATAACCAAACATCTCATTATACAATCATTGGGGAATACATGCAGCTTGGCTCTAGTTTGCCACACTTCTGACATGAGGCACCCTATAGGATATAGGGTTTTGGACAGCCATGGCATACGTTGGCCCGTGTAGCCAGCCCAGGGCACTTAGATACACAATGGACCCACTATGGGCTCCTCTATATACATAGTGCCGGGTACTGATCGCACACACATGAAGAGATCACTGTGAAGCCACCGTGCCTAGGCAGCTAGACACATATAAAAGCAGACATCCCTGGCAAGGCTCAAGATCCAAGCAACCATTCGAGCATAGATACAGCCTGGCTCTAGTCAGCCACCCGACTTATATGATGACAGCCTAGGGCATCTAGATACACACTAAACCTACTATGGGCTTCCCGTTACAAATAGTGCCTGTGATTGATGGCACGTACATGGAGAGATCATTGTGAAGCCGCTGTGCCGTGGCAGTTAGACACGCTCAATAGAAGACATTCCCGGCAGATACAGGTCCTTTGGACCCCGAAGGACACTGCTGTACCATTAACTATATGCCATGTCTTTGTTATATCATATTACTATGTACCACGTGAGGCCCGAGACATTCCTGATTTAGTCCACCATCCCAGCAAGCAATTGCAGCAAGCAATTGTATTATGGGACTGCTGGATTAGCCACTAAATCAGCTCTACCAATATGGTGCAGTGGCTTGCCTTCTGGAGGCAAGCACATGTCCATACTATACACATTATGACGGGTAGCCTCACTCAAGATGGTGCACAGGCATGTCACTTATTACTGCCACAGTAAAGCTGGATCGCCAGCCATCTGGACATTAGCACCGACAACCTCAGTGAGGGCACCAGAGGGAGCCGCTCCGGAAACAGCTAACATTCGGAGTCCCAAGTACTTGCAGGTAAGCAGGGGGTTTCGTTAAACACATGGTTACACAAACCTCCTAACACCCGAACCAGCTGACTATGAAGCGTGTTCAATGCTGACACTGATGAATACTTTTGTCCATTTCTCTCCAGCGCAGATGTTATTTGCTCGCAGCGGTTTGAGCACGCACA
The DNA here is from genome assembly GCF_040938575.1 of Ambystoma mexicanum. Lineage (NCBI taxonomy): Eukaryota > Metazoa > Chordata > Amphibia > Caudata > Ambystomatidae > Ambystoma > Ambystoma mexicanum. The sequence goes on along the minus strand of NC_090934.1, from coordinate 616,167,134 downwards.
GACAGCACAGACAGCACGCGTTCTCTGTAGATTGCCCGCTGCGGGAGAGAGAAGTCAGAAAATCCTTTCCATGACATCTGCAGTTAGTATCTAAGTAAGTCACAGAGCTCTGTTTCCCAGAGATCTTAGTACACACCTTACCTAGCTGGATAAGGACTTGGTTCTCACTTGCAGACTGAAACATGATATTCTGTGTCTAGAATCCATGACGACTGTACCACTGCCAGCCAGCATGGATGCGCTTACCAACCCTTAACCATGAAGCTTTCTCCAGCATGGATGAAGGGTATGGGTACGGATATGTACCCCATTGGTGTTGGAGTATCCTGACAGGGACAACGCGTAGTCCTGCATGCAGAATTTCATACACTATGTGGTTTCATTGAGTTAAGGTGCTACCGTATAGCATACCACTCCTTTGCATGCCTACACTACACTTAGGCAGATGGGCACACTATTGATACCCCACCCCCTTCCCTTCACTCCTAAGATACGTTAGCACCAATATGGAGCCAACAATCGTCATCCACAAATTCTGTAGCATTAAGCTATCTCAATTGAGAGAAGCAACTGAAAGTTTATGACACACAGCTTAACCAGAGCAAATATGCTCACAGTTTCCTTCAGGTAAAATATATTCATCCTCTGTTTCTCTGCCTTATGTTTCCTCCCAGGAAGCGGAAGTGCCTTACAAATCACCACGTCGATCTTAAGAAGGAAGCATTCCTTGTTAAAGTACAGGTCCTGAAGAAGATGATCACATCTACATTGATCATCTAAACCGGTCGACCCCCAATGGCATGAGTGGGCTCATGCAGAAGACGCTGTTCATCACAATAATATTTGGACATGTCTAGAAACATTGCTGGTTTTAAACTAGATAGCTAAAATAGCCTCCAGTTATCATTGCTCTCCGTGGAGAGTATGTTTTGATGCCTCTAACAACATATAGGTCTATAGTGGTGGTGAATGCCTCTGTTTAATGGTGATTAAAACAGATATGGAAATCCAGATGAGAGGACAGCCCATTGCCACTAAGATCGAGACAGAAGTGGCCCACACTCTGTCGCTGTAAAATCAAGTTCAAGACCTACAATTGATTGTTTTTTTTATTGCAATTTAAGCTTGTGTGAAAGAAAGTTGAAAGAGAGTTTTGATCCCTGTTAGATAGGCAGTACACCATTTGCACCCTAGGGAGAGTAGCTGCTTGTAGACAGGGACAGGGTGTCCTTCCATTTAGGGACAGCCTGCATGTGTGTGTGTGAGTTCTTCTAGATATAGGTGGAATATGAGACCTTTGTTAAGACATTTTCATGTCACCGTTTTATAGTTTTATCAGATGTATCATTTGTACAGCATTTCTTTTGTCAGAATGTATGTATCTAGGTCAGGGAACATTTTGATAGGACTGTTGTCTGCATTGACAGAAGCTGGAAGTACATCGCTAAAGGAAGATCCAGAAGTGATGGATTACCCCAGTGCAATGTTCCAAGGCAGGTACTCTGCATTGTGCGCACAGTGTGCACAGGGCCATCTTAAGCACTTTGGGGGCCCGGGGCACAGACACCTTACGGTCCCCCTCCAACAGACCATAGGAATTAAGGGATCTAGAATATCTAGTGTGCCGCACCCCGTGTCACGATAACAACCCATAGTTTAATATGCTGCCTTGCAAAGATCAAAATAAGCATGGTAAACCTCCTTTCAGATTCCTTACACTATTCATTCATGTTGTATTCCGAGTGATAAGCAAGTTGCATTGCAAGGGCAACATTAGCAGTCTATGCGTGGATACTTGTGTTCAAGCATAGTTACAGCAAACATTTAATCAATAACAGCCACGTGGAAGGTATACTGGACATAGTGTAACTGCAGGACACAGTTTTTATGACAAAAGTACACATAATCCAGATTAGTCTGAGATTAGATGCCTCAGACACAGCAAAAGTGCTCAAGCATGGATACAGACGACCAATGGGAAGCAAGGAAAAACTACACATACCTTAGCACAGAGAGTGGATGACTATTTGAAGATACGAGGAAGGTGTCTGTATCCAGACAGAGATTAGAAGTGGAACATGGTTTTCAAGCAGTGTTGCCATTCGAGAGCAAAGACACAGCTGGCTATGGTGTGTAATATATCAATGCTCACCATCATAGAGGAACCAACACTATATATAGCCAGTGAAACCATGAATTAGTCTTTCTTAAAGATCATAGCCTGAGAACGAAATGACTCTGAAGGGCTGAGAATTTTGAAAGGTTTAGGGACTTGCAATTTTGACAGGTGAGGAAATACAAGATTAAATGAGATACCCCAGATCACACATTGATTAAGAGGTGAAGCTGGGATTTGTACCCACAATTTCTGCTCTTTACCAATTTATTTTCTAGTTTTTACCTTGAACTAAAATAATCCGATTTTACAGAAATGACTTGGACAATATGAAAATCACATAACCCAATTTAAACATTTTAAAAAACAAAACTTTATAGAAACATATTATTCACAATGGGAATGATTCTAGCTTCATTAAAGTATATAAATACGAGCATACTAATAGATGTGATCTTTCTCCTTTGTATTTTAAAGCTTTAAATGCACCCCAAATACAGGCTTGGGCAATGGTATTTAAAAACATACAGAAAAACCTTTGAATTGTATAAAAAGCAAACCGTTTTGTTGTCACATAAGCAGAACTTAAAATATGCTGGTAAGAAGCCTGCAATATCTGGTCTGCTCTCTTCTGTCTAGAACTCCTTCCACACAAATGGCCTACATAATAGGAAAGATCAGGTAATTGGTCAGTGATATTAGATTTGTCCAGGATCACTGCATCATCCGCTGGCAAAGCCAGGATCCAAGCATGAACGCTTTGGTTCCACAGTCTAGAATTTGGATACATAAACACCTCTAACACGTTATTGTCATCATTGGAGGTGCCTGCCTAGGTTTTAGAACTCCCCATCTAAACAAACCAATTTCTAGACCATCGCCATACTGACGCTATGTTAGTTTCTATAGCAACTGCTATCTAGTACAGGTACATTGGTGATGATAACACCTGGCGGGCTGTAGAACAAAGTACACGCAAGCTTAACAACTTCATACATTGGAAATGCTGAGTTGGCCTTGCTGGGATTGGTATTGTAATCTTGCATGTGAACGCATATATCTGCAATGAGTGCTTAACACACTGAACTATCCTGTGAACCATCGGGAAACTCAAATGTATCAATATGTATTTCAACTTTGGCTATTGCACATGATCAATATAATTCCCATAGAAAGGTGAGAATGCTACAGGTTGTGCCACACAAACTATGAATACCACAGTGAACATAGCATTACAGGATGGAAAGATCAGAACAACATTATTTAGATGTCAACAACAGACAGAAAATAGGTTTAGCCTTAGCAGCACACCATAGAAAATCCTGATATGTGATACTTAATTTTGTTGACTTAAGCAAACTGACTCCTTCTTGGGCGGACCCCCTCCAAGGTGGGGGCCCGGGCAAGTGCCCCTTTTGCCCTCCCATAAAGACGTCTCTGAGTGTGCAAGCACAAATATAATACAGATTGATCAGCCTGCAAAACATAAACACAAGAGAAATGCTGAGGGCGAGAAAATACTAAATCCTCACATTGTTCCTATGGGGGCAGAGTTTCTTTTGCAGGAAATATGAGTCAGATTTGACTACCGGACCATGAACTGTGTGATCCATGGTGCATTGGGAGATGAACGTCTTACTTAAATGAAGCATCTGTATGAAAGCTGCAGTGCGGAAACTGAATTTGTATCTTTACACATATATTAATCTGGACTTATTTTGTTTCATCCCTGCTGAATGCATGTCATTTTAATTTATCTCGGAACAGAAAACAGTGTTTAAAGGCTGGAGGACTCCCTTAATAATGTAAGCATGTATTAGATGATATTCTTGAACATGAAAGCGTGCTTCTTCGATGGCATGTTTATGCACTCTTAAAACATATTTGTGTGTTGAGTGCCTACTGTTGAGATCTGTAACGTTGTTCTTTTGGTTATAGATTGGAATCCTGGAGGTGAAAACTCACTCTTTTCCTCTTTGTACAGGGTTCATTTTGGGTTGCATGCTTTTATTGAAAGGTATAACACCATTTATTTATTTTTAAGCACAAAGGGGGTCATTATGAGTTGGCTGGTGCGGTATCAACGTGTCGGTAATAAAGTATACCGGCACATTACCGCCCTGGCCAACTACGAGTTTGCCAGTGATGTGGCAGAATAACATCCAGATTAAAAGCTTGAGAACATTCTGCCACTTTACTGGTGAAAATCGCTGGTATTACAGGCATCAGTAATGCCAGTGCCTGCAGTACTGCCAAAATCTCCCATGGTACTCCATAGAATGGGAATTTACACTGGCTACCGCCACTAGTAATCCAGTGAAAATTCTATGCAGTACAGTGACTTGCTCTCTGTGTGTCAGTCTGTGTGTCCAGTGGTCAGGTGTTGTTGAAAAAGCCACATGTTGAGAGATTTGTGTGGATTTGTTCAATAACACTTGACCAAGGTGCCCTTCTATTTAGTGCTATTTGATTCAATTATATTGGGTGCTATTACTCTCCTTTTACTCTGGACACTTGGTTGCTTCATCCTGCTTTATCCTGCATGTGTGTTCTGCATCTTTAATTGAATAATACTTGGCACTTGCAATTGTTCACCCCTTCACTTAATATAAAAGAAATATATCCTGCGTACATAGCTTATCCTCTTTGACTCCTTTCGATCCATGTAGTTGCTTTTGCTGCGGCATCCTTGATTCTGAGCCAAGCAAATACCCTTTGTTCTTACACAAATTTGTATTGCAGTGCCTGTCATCATTGTACCTTTGGTTTCCCTTCTTGAGGCTTCTTGCTTACTATGTCACAATGCCGACATCCATTTTCTCAAATGGCTGATTTGCTTGTGTCCTATTTCCTTCTTGATCAAGCTTCTATATTGTTGTACCTAGCTAGCATTTCTGTATATATACAAGTACTACATCTCTTGTCACTTGTCCTCTTTAGTGTACATGGTTTTCTTCATATTCACCTATATGTTTGCTTGCTCACTTTAATCACATCTTCATTCTTTAGATATCCAGACATCGAGTTCAGTGCATCCACGTAACTTCTTTCCTTAGTAGTGTCATTTTACATCTGTCAGACTTTACTTATAGTTCTTCTATGTCCAGTGGTGTCTGCAGGCTTATGTCTACTGCATCATTTCGAGGGTACATTCGATATGGTTGTCTGAGCACCTCACTCTTGCATACCTTCAATGTGTTATTGGAATGATACCAGGTGTAAAACACAGTGCTATCTTGCTGTTCGTCCAGTATGACGGAGATGAGAGGGTGAGCTCTATAAATGGTGTGTATATCTGCCTCTCTACATTCTCCCCTCTGGCAGAGTCCTCAACCACCTCCTCAATTTTCTTCAACTTTTCTTCACACTGTGGTTTCTTTGGAATCCATATCTTTGTCACCCACCATCAGGTCACATGCATTCTTTATGTGTTCATCTACACTCAAAGTAACATGGCAGCACTCTGCAGTCGATAGACAGAACCCCCAACATCCTACATAGTTCTTCCGGCCCTTAAGATACTAAAACTACTTTGTTCCTGGGGGTGCAAGATGGCTTCCTTTCAGGTGATAATGGATGGTGTCCCCTGTCTGTGTATGCTCATTAATCACAGCATTGACATTGATCATTATCTTCATTCCAACTGCTTTCTCGCTGTCTTCTTACATTGTCCTATAATTATTCTTATAAGACAGAGTCCCGGCAACATTAACACTAATCTTGAATGCATCCACAAGCCAGGTTGGAATCCATAAGAACAGGTATGAAAACCAATCATCAACTTATTTATATTCATCTACTTCTTCCACCATTTTGATATGCAGAGTCGATAACAGAGTTACAGCTACTGCCAGGGTTCCATTTTACCCATCATGGGCAGGTTTTTATGTACAGCAAGAAGGCCCAATTTTACGCACATGCCTCCTTCCATTTCTGTAATTAAATCCAAGACATACCTGTTTTGGAGGGTCAAACGTATGATGGCCCTCATTTCTTCTTTAATCACATTAAATGCTTTTATAGTAGTGTTAATTGTGTGTATCATTTCCCATCTTGTGATTTGTAACCACTTAGCATTTACTGCAGCTTGAATTCCTGTCATGAATATGGTTTTAAATATCACTGTTGTCCTACTAAATAATGTATGCTCATCTGGAATGTGATGATAAGCTTCTATTGATTTTGCCGAAAAATAATGTTATCTTTTCTGTAAAATGATGTTAAACAACCTCTTTTCTCTTTGATGCATATCCATTTTTGGAAAACTGTCTATGTGGAGGTCACTTTGAGGGACCACCAATGCAGGAACATGTATTATCACCATCGAACATATTCCTCTCCAATTTAGAGGCAACCTCATGTAAGCTCTGGGTCAACAGGCCCAATAGTGGCCCATCAGCACAGCTGTTCCTCCTTTCATTCATGGCATATCGAAGATGTGCCTACATCCTTTATTTTTTCCAACTTTGGTCTGAGCACTGTTTCTGAAGCATAGTGTTGCATTCTTCATTGGCAATATAGATAGGGGTCCTGCTTCATCTTCGACCCATGTTAATAACTTTGAATACTTGGCCCATTTCTTCAGACATTCGTCATTCACTACTTGTGCTGTCATCAATAAGTGTGCACTGCATCTCATCATTCCTTCTTCCCATCTTGTACTGGTGGCTACTTGTCCATATACCAATAGCTGAGGTCTCTACCAGCATCCTGGCAACCCTGGTGTTTCCCATGTATCCGCACAGTTCAGTCTCTTTTGTTCAACAATCTTTGTGTCTCCTTGATTTTGACAATTGAACCTGTACTGGAACATTTCTCTCTTCGAATTCGGGTCTTTTATCATCTTCTTTGTTTGTATATAAGCAATTTCATATGGGACTGTACTTTTTGACATCCATAGTTGGGTTGCCCACTTTCGTTCAAAGTGTCCTCTTGACATGAATGCTGCTAAATGGTTGAGGCATTTTGCATCATGTGTAAGTATTTCACTTGCTATACATGTTATGGCTGTGCTCATGGCCTAAGGGATGAGAGAACACACATAGCAGCTATCATCTGATGTTCCTCTCCCCACCTGACTCATGTGCTGGTATCATAGGTTATTTTTTAAATGGCCTGACTTATCAAGGTATGCATTTATTCCCTGATAATGTTCTCCAGAATCCCTCTTAAGCCAATTAATTTGTTTGGAAACATCAGGGAAAATGTCACACCTGTTTTTGTTAGGAATAGAGAAAGATGTCTCATTGTTGGGCACTCTCTATATTGTAAAACATCATTTAATGGAAGACAATGAGAATTCGAAAATAAAGACTACACATTGTACAAAACGTACATACAAGAAATATTGGACAATCATTCATGCCCCTTCATGTAATTTGCGCATTAACAGTCTTCTTGCTAACAATGTGTATCTCACAAAATGGAAGATTCCCATTCTCCTTTATCAATGTTTAGTTCCTGTTACTTTTTACCGCAACTTTTTGTAACAGAAATTATAATAATATTGCAATGATGATCCTGTGAATAATGGGTCTGTCTTAGGATTTTAAAAAAAGCTCACATATTAACATTTCGTCTCACTAGAGCCGGGTAGGATCAAAGTGTATAAGTAAAAACAGCATACAAGAATGTGTGGAACATTATAGACAACCTAAAGTGTTGGGTGCTCTACTTTTCTTCAAAACATTGTCCCTTTTACCTAACAGGAATAGTTTGGTGAAAGTTATTTGTTTCCTTTTAAACTTGGGAAAGATAGAAAGTCCTAATTGTCTTTATTTTGATGACTCCTGCTGGCTCTTGGTAGCCAATCTGGTCTGCACACACAGAACTTCTTCTCTTACTTCACTGTCAACAGTTGTTGGAGGGGCATGGGGTCTTTCCTTTGTAGAGCGTAACATCATTCAGATGAGATGCAGCCAAGCTTGTCTTCCATGTACTTTAATAGCTGTGGGGGTGACCTCTTCTACCAGGTAAAGTCCATCAAAACAGGGTTCATGTCAAGTGGGGATGAAACCTTTAATGAGCACTTAGTCCCCAGGATACAGAGTTAGTGGTTTCAAAAGTTTGATAGGGTTGATCATTTGGCTATCTTCTTCAGTCTTCTTCAACCCTTCTCTATGATTTTTGATCTGTTGGGATATAAAAGAAACACTAGCGGTCATATTTGTCAAATTATAATTAATCTCATCCTATAATATTTTTGCTACACTATGGGCATCAGTTTTTATTCGAGTGGGAGGATCAACGGGTACTCGCATGCAGCGTCCAGTCACCAACTCATGAGAAATCAGGTGGTGTTCTGAGCCAGGCTGGATTCCTAATGCAAATAGGGCAAGCGGTAAACAATATAGCCATCCCTTCTTCATATGCTTATCACCTGTGTGTGATAAGCAGATGAAAACGTATGCTTTATGCCTAATATAAGGGTTCTCATTTATAAAATGCAGCCCATTATCAGACCGTAGGACTTTGCATACACCCCATCTAGGTAACACCTCACGTACAAGAAACTTGTGTGCACATGTGGCATCAGTGTGCATGCATGGACCTGCCTCAATCCATCAGGAAAATGGACATACTACAACTACCATATGTCTGTAGCCATTGCACATTTGCAACACATCCACATAAGCTATATGCAGATGCTGAAAGGGACCATTGGGAAGGGTAGTGCTCTTCTCACTGTTCTCGTGGTATACCCTGCTGTGAATATCTGACAAACAATGCAGTTCACAATAACTTGTGTAACGTGTTGCAGTACATTTGGCGAAAACCAGTCTTTTTGCAATCATGGCCGCAAGACTTCATATGGTTATATGCAAAGGATAGTGAACTTGATCCAGTACAACTTTCAATACTGCTAGAGGCATAACTGGCTTTTCATCACTATCTTGTCTCCATATAGCCTCTGTGGGGAATAAAGAACACCCCCGGCTTTTCCATAAATCGTGTTCCTCCTGTGGAGCCTGACCTTGCAGCTCAAGTAACTGTACATTGGACAACATGTTAAAGCCTTCTTTCATCACCATACATCGGTCTGATATTTGCTTAACATCTTCTACTTCAAAATTAGAAATATTGGGAACATATGCTGCTCTTTTTGATTCAATGTCTGCAGCTTTGTTACCACGATAAATCATATCTGCCCTGTTAGCATTTCACCACGGTGATAACCAATAGGAGCTTTAATACCTTAATAAGCTTGTCCAATAGCGATGCATGTAGCACTTGTGTGCCATCTGAATGGAGGAAGCCCCTCCTTTTCCAGCATGACAATCCTGCGTGTATGGTTGACATCACATAGGCGTAGTCAGAGTACACTGTAATTCTTCATATCTCTGGGGTGCAGTGAGAATCGCCACTAATTCTGAAGCCTGTGCTGAAAAATGTAAAGGTAGTCTTGCACTTGTCACTACTTCAAATTCACCATTCTGTTTTAGCATCACTACTGCCAATCACGTATGTCTTTATCCTGTCGTTTGATCAATGTTCGAAGAACCATCAATGAATAAAATGTCCCTCCTCCTAGAGCATTTTCTTTAACATCGGGAATATTGTCATAAAACTCAGTATATGCTGTGCAATCATGTACGTAATCTCCCTTCTCTACTAGTTATGCTGTAAATGTTGCTGGATCTACTAGTCTACATCTGACAATTTTAATTGCTGGGTTTGTAATGATCACCTTGTAGAGAAAGTGCCAAGTACCAGCACCTCAAGCATCTCACCCATATTGCCTATATATTGGGAACCAGAGTGTGAAAAACGTGCAGTACCAGTGTAAATCCTGATACCAAGGAGAATCCTGGAAATAAGGTTCCCATTAAGAAAGCCATACCTGCATACAAGACAGTATGGTGGCCGTTTGAATGAAATCCCAGAAGAAGCATGAAAAGAGAGCAAAAGAGCAGATGGTGAGGTCATGCGAAGTAAAACTGACGCACCTAGAAGAGATGCAGAGACACGAAAGTGAAGATAGTCTATTAGGCATCAAGAAAGTATCAAAGATAAGTGACATCTCGGGCTCGAGATGAAGAAATGTTTGCTACAGTTTAGTTTAGTTTAGTTTAGTTTAGTTTAGTTATTTGTAATGCACACCAGACCCAGGGGCATCAGGGCGCAGAAGATAAGGATATGTTCAGCTTAGTGACAAGGTACATGGATACATGAAATGCAGGACGAAGTATACAATAGCACATCAGTATATACAGTGTGAGTTACATGGTCAAGAAACATAGAAATAAAGTGAGCGCAATACATCCGGAAAGGAGTCCAAGTGGACTAGCACATAGTAAGCGAATCAGCAAAGAAAGAGGGTATTAGTCATAGTGATTATTTATCATTTTCTTTTAGCCAGTTGGTCAGATTCTGTCTGAATTTAGAGAATTCTACAGAAACAATGAAGATATCAAGTTATTTTACACGTGTACAGATGCAAAGAAATGTATGCAGATGAAGTATTCTTGAGGCTAGCTATGTAGTGAATACTTTGCGGCAAGCACCAACGTATACATATATAGGAGTAAGTAAAGAATGGATGTTTCCACTACGTGTAATAGCAGAGCTGGACCAGAGAAGGAAGGCCTTTTCCAGTGTGTCGCAGTTGAAAAAACAATTGAATTACAGAAGTGAATATCAGAAAGACAAGGCTAGATCAGACTCAAAAAGCCAAGGTCTTATCAGACTAGGATGAGCAGACATTAGTTACAATAGTGTGAAAGAATGAAACTTCTGTTCAGAAGGCATGGACGAAAACAAGGAAGATGTCCGAGATTAATTAAATAATAGTATTTTAGATGCACCAGAGCTCAAATTTGTGGTCTTCAGTCACGTGGATGGATGCAACTGGACAAACATGACAAACCACACCTACGCAGAGGGGCAGAGCGTGCCTCTACTCCCCTGAATTCCCCAGAGAAAAGAACATTTTGAAGGCCAACTTCAAAGCCTTAATTGACATGCAGACCACTGAGGTGATGATAGATGATATGCTAATTGGTGGGAAGCTATGGTTATGACCAGCTCACCAGCACCTGGAAGTCCAGTCTTTCTGCTTCTAATGTGGGTGGAAAAGAACTGACGGATGTAAGAGTTCCAGCCAATTATAGGGGGTCGTGTAATTAAGAGACCTATAGTTTGTATAACCAATGGGATGTCATGTATTTAGTGACGTTCATGGTGACTTGTTTGAGGGACGGGGTTAGTAGTCCCACCTGATGTTGAAGAACCTATCACTTTTTAGACTAGTATGGAACATATACTTAGATGTTCCCCTTAAGCCTATCACATTTGCCACTAGGTTTTTGTAGTTTCTCATGTACGATGATGTCAGCAAATACATAGGTTAACGTCATCAATGACGGGTTTCTGTTATATAAAGAATGTTTTTTATGAAATACATTGAGAGACCATGCTATGAGACATCCGCTGATGTCCGTTGTACTCCCTGTTTTAGATAATTGATATTAAAACAGTCAACTTTGCCAACTTCCTGAGTCATTTTGATTATTGATGTTTAGGTATCTTCTGCATCCCCATTCATCTCAAAGTATTGCTACTTCGTCTTAAAGGGCTGGGTCGGCTGTCCTGGTTCAACCTCATATCCTGATGCTCTCTGTGTAGTCACTGTACTTTGGGGCTTCACCAAAATGGCGAATAAGGCATGCTCGACGTATAAAGTCATGGAGCACCCCATTGTAATACTTGAAGCTTTTTCAATTGTGAAATAAGTAAACAACAGGAGAGTGAAAATATGTTGGAGGCAGACACCAAGCAGGAGAGTGGAGACAGTGAGAGATAAGGAGCTGTGAGTGGAATAAGATATAGGAGGGACATAGAAGAGAAACAGAATGAGAGGAAAGGAAGGTGGAAGGTGGCAAGAGGAACCCAAATATAAGAGGGTGCATGCAAATACCAAAAGGAGGGGATAGAGATGGAGGGTACAACATCAATAGATGGGAAGGGAGGAGGAGAACTCAAACGGAAACATGTTAAAACAGGAAGGAGGGAAGGTGCAGCACAATGGAGATGCACAGCAGAGGAAAGGGAGCCATCACAGTAGAGTTGATGGAGTAGTAAAATGGACAACCACCTGAATGGAAGAATGATGAGAAGGAAAGTTAATTACCAGCTTGGAAGAGGGCTGAAGATGAGAGAGAGCCACCAAGAAGATGAGGGAAGGCATTGCAATCCAATACAGTGAGCAAAAGGGGAGAGGGAAGGGAAATCCCTGAGAATATAAAAACAATTAGACACACACCTATTTTGGGTGCACAATACATGCATGGAAATAGCAGAGGAATAGGTGGTAGTAAGTTGTCCCAGAGGAGTAGTCAGTGACAATTTGTGCAAACAACCAGTCAAGGTTTTGTATCACCTGCTTCAACAGGGTTGATAGCTCTTGGGGCACCCACCAATTCAGTCTGTCGGGGCAATCCTGTGTGTTTGGCAAGCTAGACTGTAGCAAACAATCCTGATCTGGTGATAGTGGCCCACCCACACAACAACACTAATCTTACTTGCCCTGCAGTTGGGATGTAAATAATTATTAATACTGAGGCACCTTAAGGCAACCAGTTTCAAGAGACATTCCAGAATGTTTACCACTGTAAGGAGCAGTGGAAGCCAAGTCTACCACGATCTTGGACCTGGGTTGGGAATACGATGACAATAACCTGACAATCATCCGTGTCTGATTAGGAAAAAACAATGATCAGTTGACATGCATTTACATTGTGTCTCACATGATGAGCTTTCAGATGTGGAAAGTTGACCCCATATGTATCAATGGCTTTTATGTTTGGAACATTTGGGGGTCATTACAAGTTTACCGGTCGAGGAATAAAGTGCTAGTAATAATGTTTACCTGTACTTTGACCAAATCGGGATGGGGGATTTACATCCAGCTAAGAGTTGGAGTTAAATCCAAACCCTACCGGCAAAACACTGCCGGTATTACTGTAATACTTGCAAAATAATCCCCCATGGAGTCCTATGCGACTCCATGAAATGGGGATTCACCATTAAATCTGGCACTTGTAATATGCCAGTAATAGACAAGTGCAGGTGTTGGTATTACTGTTTGCTGGTATCTCTGCGATTTTCTCATAATGACCCCCGTTGGGTTTTGTTAAGCTATAATTGCCAGACTTTTCTGATGAAAATTGTTTGAACTTTGTCTGCAAGAAAAGACCCTCATCACCATTAGAGAGACAGTTTGAGCCTTTACTACAGTTTTTTTTGCTCCTTCTAAGCTGTTTTTAAAAGAATAAACATACTTTGGTGACAGTTTTCAACTGTCCAGAGTCCTTTGTTAGCCCCCTACCTTGTTAGAGGCAGATTTTAGTCCAACCAACCCTGGAAAATATTGTATTGAAGTGTTCTTAGGTTGAGGCTCCTGCTCAGTCTATGGGATAATCTGTCAGCTTCTGTATGTTTTAGACCATGGCAGTACCATCTGTATGTATATATGTATGTATGGGCTTTATAATGGGAAAATATAGCTGTGTAGCAACATGACACTTGTGCACACATGGGTGGTTACAAGCAGGATATGGGGGAGCAGAAGAACAGAAAAAGGTAGAAGTAGTAGGAGAGAGGGAAGCTCAAGAGTGGGTTAGGCTTGAGTGGAGAAATTAGTGAATGGTAAGGTGTTCTTTGAAGGTTAGGGATTTCAGGTCCTTCCGGTGCAGGATGGAGTGGGACAGTCTTATCTGTGTTTCAGAGGAAAGGTGAAAAGCAAGAAAAGGCATGTTGTCAGTTAGTTTCTGTCTCATAGTTCTTTTTGTACATTCTGGAAATGCTGTGGCTTCTGATGGCTCCTTGGGCTCTGCAAATTGCGTGTTTTCTGGTCATGAAGAGTGGGGATTTCTTTGCAACTTCTTTGTCGATGATGCAGGCTGTCTCTAACATGATGCATTTTTGAAGGGGGTAGCCAGGACATCCCCTTTGGAATAGGGCTGATGTGGTTAAATTGAATTGTCATGTGATGAAGTGTTCTGCAGTGTGCTACACAGCATTCAGAGGAACCAATATGGCTCTAAATCTGGGACTCCTGAGCAGGGTATGTTCACTTTGCATGGAGTAGGGATGGATGGCTTGACTTTGTGGGGGAGCTCAATGCGGTACCATCAATCAAGCTTCGTGTCATTCAGGCAGTTTTGGATGTGGGCATGTTTGGTGGGGTTTCCTAGGAAAATGAGTTCTACTTGAGTTGGTTTTTGAGAAATCACATAACATCTGGTCTAATGTGGGACAGGCACTGCTTGAGAAAATGTATGTTTATGATACAATTGATCAACAGAAAGAGCTGTGTGCCATCTCTATATTTCTGCATCTTGATGTTGGTGTTGTCAAAGAATTCCACCTTAGGTTCCATTTAGAGGTTGGAGATGACTGGCATGGGACATGGCTTTTGAAACTCGTCGGGTCATTTGAAGTTGTTGGATGGTATTGGGACATATCTGGATGAGTTTGTATCTGATAGAAAGCTAGAAGGCAAACAACCGAGGATTGTTCTCTCACATCCCATGCTTGCAGCAAGAATACTGAGGACAGCTTTGTACCAAGGGACCTCTGACAGAAGTAATTCAAAGGAAGAAAAAGTAATCTGACAAAGGAACGTACACAAGCAAGAAGTAACCCACGTTTATTGGGCCCAAACTGCTGGAATGAACAGTTGAGACAGCCCTGTGGAACTTAACATAATGAAGTGAGATGTCAACGCTGCCTACTGTGGCTAAACTTTTTATATGAAATGTGTCAAATCATCATACAACATGTTGGTCACATTTTTAAGGTAGGGCATAGGCGTTCTTTGGTGGGACTACGTCAGTCACCCATATCCAAATATATGTTGAATGATCTGAATTGGGCAACACAATATTTGGCGATGGTTACATTTACACCCCTCGTGATATCACATCCTTTCTCACACTGCCCCTTAATTACAAAATTGTGCTGAACAGTCAAAAAACCTTTGCTTTGTCATTGGTTGACACTGTCAAATATACAAAATAGCTTGAGATGGCAAGGGGCGAGACATTCACACTGTGTCTGACCAATAATGTGCCCAGCGGACATCAGCAAGGAAACTGTACAATATTGCATCCTAGCAACACTGAACCCTCTCTCCATTGATTGGCTCCCCACCCTGCGCCCTAGAGACCCAACCCAAATGCATTGGCTTCCCAGCTCCCTTCACACACCTTGCATAGTCTGACCACACTGTGGCTGTAGTTTAATTAACTGCATTTCATTTCTATTTCCCAGCCAATTTTCCTACCGCACCCAGGTGCCTAGCTCGGTAGCCCTGAAAGTATCTTTTAAAGTAACTTTGCTGTGACTGTGTTCTCCAAGGAACCTTCATCTGGGCAAGATTTCAACACACTGTTTCTGCTGAATGTTCAAAAAATACATTCTGCTTATCACACAAAGGCCTGCAGCTCTTTTCTTATGAGATGTCTCCGAGCAATGCTTTCTTAACGTGGGCTGTTGGGGAGGAGGTGGTCCTATCCCACCCTCTCACCATTCCCGCAGTGAATATATCACCTGGAGGACAAGGGGGGAAAAGATCCCCACCCCCACAGCATGTTGTCTTATGGTATAACATAGAGATTTGCACGCATAATGCAACCAGCAGCCCCGACAACAGATGCCATTTTCTACCAGAGCCGATGCCATCTTTTAACTAGGCCTCAAAATCATCCCTCTGTGAACTCAGCTCTCCCTTCCCCAGCACTGTGCACAGAGAGCCCCCGACATTGCCTCCCCTCGCCAGCTCACCCTGAGCCATGTTCTCATGGAAGTCCTACCATTTATTGTTGCAATTGTTTAGTATAACTTCCACAGAATGTGCTCTCTGCCGAGCATGAGACCAGAGCAGGCCTCAGCACAAGCGCCCATCCTTCACTAAACTGCCCATGCCCTCTCAACCACCAACCCACCAGGACAGGGCCCATCAGTCCTCGACCCCTCACTCTCTTTCATGACAATAACCACCTGATCCCCTTGCATTAATCATTCCAGAACAACCACCGTAGACCTAATCCCTTGCAGCAGTATATTTGTCTTAATCCCAACACATGTCTAGCTGTATCATGAGGCACCAGGCAACATAAATAGTAGATCAAACCCCCAGGAGAAGACAACTGAGAGCAGGACGCCGGCACCAATATAGTTCTGAATGCAGAGGCCGTACTCTCTATATATTAGCTCACCTTTTCTAAATACCCCCTTAAAGCAGTGATTTTATGTCTGCCATTATTCTCATAATATCAGTTCCTGTTGTTTAGTTCAGACATTTAGAAATGTGTTACATTTTCACCTGACCTTCACCACGGAGATGAGCGCAGCTGACTCACATGCCACAAGATCGACTGGGAAGCAGCAGCCAATTGCAGCCTGACCTCCCCTATAGAGTAGGCTGTGCCATACGGGCCCACCAATCAGCACTATGATTGTGAACCATATAATATAATGTCACGTATGACATGTTTGTACCTTATAATGTGCTGCCCATATACTTTTTTGGCAGAGCGCCCTCGGGCAGCGGAGTTCTTTGCTTGCTAACTTTATTTCATATGAAGTTTGTTATCCTTGCAATTCATCTCTTGGTCTCATTCCCTGACAGGGTGTGTTATCATTACTTTGGTCTATTCTGGAGTTACATGTTTGGTTGCCACCTTCAGGGTCTACAACCAAAATGGCATCTCTACTGTTAATATACTGCTCCCGAAGCACCCACTACTCCTTGATCTCGTGCTCCGCCTGCGTCTATGCCATTTTATGCAAGCAGCACCACATTCAATGACGTCCTCTCCCCAATGTCACCCACCACATTACTTGTGACATCACCTCATTCTTACACAATTGGTACATGCACACATCTTGGCTGCATTGGATCTTGACCTTTACAACAGCTTCATGGACAATGCCATAGACTGCAGCAGGGAGGTCAAATATGGCAAGAAGCATGGTCCCCTAAATCAAAAGCTTTTACAATTGTCTAAACTAATTAACATCAGTCACTTTGTAACATAAAAAGTATCCTCATAAGAATCTGATTGGTGATTGCATATCGAACCCCTATAGAAGGCCATACAATATTTTCCATGATTAGGTCCCACAGACCTTAAAACACCACCCCTGATTCCCCCTTGTGACATCACAATCCAACCTCAATTCCCACATCATAGTGCCAATTCATTGAAACATTTAAGATGATCAGAAGAACTTTATTCATCTGTCCCGGTCATCTCATCGTCATTATCATGAGAAAGCCTTCTACCATAACACTGTCAGAGCTTTGAACCAAGAACAAACTACTGTGTAAATGTAGCACATTAAGAATTCTCCAACCTTCTTCCGAGGCAAAAATATATTCAGGGGCAATTTGAAACTGACAGGGCTTTCTGAACTCGGCAGGAGATCAGGCTTCGTAAATTAAATATGTCAAATGATACAATGGCTGAGCATTCATTGTCTTTCAGCGGGATCCGTGAGCTCTGGTTTCTGACCTTGAAAGTATCAAACTTTGTTTGCTACCTAAAATACGATCCTGGGATTGTGGGATTTTCAATATGCTACCGCCGCTGTGACTTCTAAGCAAATTTTTGAAACGAGAACATGTTTCTGAAAAAAGCATGCTTTGAGGTCTGTTTTCTGCACCTCAGCCTAATGCTAAACCTTGTTATACTTACCTGTGACCCATGCTTATCATCTATGTTTCTTTAAATTTGAGTCACTGATATGTAGGGCATTCTCAAGCTTTGTTCAAATTACTGTCTAGCTATTCAGGAATCCCCCTCTCCATTCAGAGCGCTACTCCTGCAGCTGGTAAGTTTGTCCATTTTTTGCACGATGAACTTGCATTTTTACCACAAAGCATTCATCTATGATGTGACTGACAGTGACAGCAATTATGTCAGCTGAATGTAGTACTGCAGAGTGAGCACTGATGAGCATGAGGTAGTATTTGTGTTCTGGAGAAGGAGCATGAGTAGTGATGACCGTGATATGGATGAGGTTCTGTGTGTTGGAGGTGCATACCTCTGGGGTGTAGACTGGGTGTTGGCATGTAGGGGGAAGGGTGGTGATGGGAAGCATTGAGTGAGGCATAATGCCTATGCTGCTGATTTATCTTTGAGTTGTGTTGTAGATGTTTAGGCCTTTTCCACGTCCTATGAGGATGAAACAGGAATGGGCCCTATATGTGCCCACGACCAATCAGGGATACCCATCACTCCTGACATACAGGTGAGAGAAATGATGGTTTCCAAGAGTTAAAAAACACAGCAAAAATGGGCCAGGACAGGCAAAATACTGTTAAAGGGTTAGCATTGGTCAGCTGATGGGTGGGAACAGGTCTCATGACCTAAATCCACTTGCCCCAACCAATCATTAAAAGAAAATAAGACTGGAAGGGAGAGTCAGAAGGGAAAGGAAGAGGTGTGGCAGGCAAAAGAAACACCAAAAGATTAGCAATAATAGCAGGTGGTTTGTGCAAGAGGTCACGTTATCCAGTTCCACTTGGAGCAGCCTAACAACTGCAAAGGTATTCTAAAGATGTTTGGGATATTGGGATAGAATTGTCACAATCACATATTTGCAAAAATGATAATATACAATTGCCCAGTTACATATATGTATATCCGCCATGTGGATTTTTATTCATTCACATACCAGTGAAATAATACAAAGGGCCTCATTCCGAGTTCAGTGGTAACCTGCCGGTGCTACCGACGTGTTGCCGCCGAACATGTAACACTGTTCTGCCACCTGACATCCCGGTGCTACCAGGACATTACAAGTCTCGGCGGCCCGAGATATCAAGCGGCGGAAAGCATAAATCCTCATTCCCGTGGATTCCAATAGGACTCCACAGGAATGGGGTTACGGAAGCACCGGCTCTGTTGCTAACAGTGCTGGTGCTTCCATGAAAACCATGCCTGCAGGGGCCGGTGTCCTCCGCAGGTCAGACCTACAGGGTTCAACAGACCCTGCAGGCATACTCATAGTCTGGCTGTCCAAAAAGTTGGTACATTGCTACCGGCACCCTTATTTCCGGACTGCCTCACTCATAATAACTTAAATATTTGTATTACATTCTATATAGATAATCAAAACATACTTTTTTGAAGAGAAGTACATTTACATCTGTAAAAGAGCACATGCGCAAACCTTTAGATAACTGTCATTGCATTTTCAGACATTTCTCAGCAATGTTAATCCCTTTGCAGGATATATTTAGCTTCATATTGTGCCTGTAACTTAGCATAAGGCCTTCACTGCTTGATTTTACGTTGGTATTGATTAATGTCCATCTTTGTTTATATGACAGCAATGTAATCAAAAGCTGACAGATATCTGTTTGTAACAGCCAGAAGGATTGACAATCACCATTTCATTTTCTTTTGAAAGTGATTATTTTTTATGCTTGATCATCTGCTTTTTGGAATAAACGGTATGTGAAGACATAAAAGCAGATCAACCATGAAGAATTTGCACAGCAGGCATTAAGACACGTGCTGAGAGATTGTTTACATGGGAGATACATTAGCATAAGAAGATGATAGACTAACAAAAAGTGAATTTATGACCAGAGACTCCAAATTAGGGTACTTTAAACAAAATTCTAATATATATATATTTGCATTTCTTCCACTAATATTTAATATTTGCATTTCTTCCACTATGTCATCCCCGACAGGCAGCACATATTAATTATAGTGCATGTATTCAGTGACCTGGGGACTATACTACAGTACTCTATTTTATGCTATTGCTTTTTGAATTTGAATACAACGTGCTTATGTCATGTTGATGTTAATTTCTGAGATTAATGTTTTGTGTGTTTTCTCCCAATCAAGCAGTATATGCGCACAAATGTTGCTCTGCTGTCCCTGCCCTCTATGGTGGGGCAGGTTGGACCCCAGTTTACTATGCACTCAATGCTCTTGTCCACTTGCTAACATGGCTGCCAAGTTCACCATCTGATGCTATGGTTTGTTGTGAGAGCGACTGACTGAGTTGTAGGACTGTTGTTGACTGTATTTATGTTGGGAAACCCATTTCCCCTCACGTGATCAAGCTCTCAGTGTAGCGCAAAACGCATTGTGTTGCAGATCGTGCACCACAGCGTCCTGCCTCTGCCTATTGCTGTTTTGTGCATTTTTTGCATTTTAATTTAATATTAAAAACATCCGTATTCATTGATCAGTGTTAGCTTTTTCATTTTTTTTCCCTAATTTTCTGGAGTTTACGTTTTGCCTGCGGGAGTGCGGTTCCTCTTTCCTCCCTTCGTGGATATATATATTTATATATGGCAACCTAACCATAACTACACGGCCACTACCGTGGGCCATGTAACAAAAAGTGAATTTATATATATTACACTGCCCACGGTAGTGGCTCTGAATTTGTCTACAAAGTTTGGTGAGGTTTGGTCCCGGGGGGGCAAAGTAATAGGGGGGGTCCCAAAATGTATATTTTTCCCATAGACTGAATGGGGGAAAAACTTTGCTCACGCCTACAGCCGAAACCGCTGGGCGGATTTTGACCAAGGCAGGAGCAGCAGCTTGGTCCCGAAAGCATGCTTTTGTAAATTTGGTGAAAACCCGTCCAGTAGTTTTTTTAAAACAACCAAAAAGTAGGTCACAAAAAATGAGTGATATCTATGTCCGCTCCGTGGACACACTTCACTGTTCGCTCAGGGGACAGGGCACTTATTGATTAATCGGCTTGCGTCATGTCCACGGACACACAACGTGTTTGCTGATTGGCTGGCATGAAGCGTGAAGTGCGTCGTATTGTTTTGATGCGCCCGCCATCTTGGATCCGCGGACATCCATGGACAGAACGACAACGAACGGGGAAGAAATACAACTTTGAGGAGTGTGTTGGTGTGTAAGAGTGCTTGTGGAGGTTGGAGGAGTAAGGGATGGGTCACATGCTGAATTTGTTTAGGTGGCAGGCACCACTGATGTGTTTGTCATGTCTGCCATCACTGCGGCTGTCCGTGGACATAAAAAATGCAGTAGCCCATAAAGCCAGTTAAAATGTTTGATTCTATGGGTGTGATCTATGGGTGTGATATGCTGCGGTGGTTGTGGCCAGGGCCTTCGGCCATGCACCCAAGACTCTAGTCCCTGACCACAACCACTGCAGCATATCACACCCATAGATTACACCCACAGAATCGAACATCTATCAAATGTTTGCAAATCTAGAGTTTGTATACTGTTTGATTTGTATAGTTTGTATGTGAAGTTTTGGCTACGTCATGTAATTAAGATTGTAGAGTTTGGTAACAAGCACTGCAGTTTAACATATCCATGGAAGTAAACATTTTGTATTGTGGTGTATGGTTAGATGTTTGCTTCAATGGTTGTTTTATGGAGCAGTATTTGTGAGTTGTATTATAATATACTTACTGTTTGATTTTGTGTGATTGGATATATTTTTTTCATGACTTGGGTAACTGGAGAAGATATTCTTTTACAATTTCTGTGATAAAAGAAAAGATCATGTTAGTGTAGGTAGTTTATAAAGACTTATTGCATTGCATAATAGAAATTTCTGCTTTATTTCAACCCTCATATTTAGTAGTATACAAACCAGTGTACTGTGCAATTTGCTCAGTTTCTGTGTTTGTTTCTTAAATCATTGGGTCTGTGGGAAAAAAATCCATGTTGGATTTAAAAAAAACTTTTTTTGTTATGGTACAGTACATTTCTTTCTTTGTTTTCAGTGTTTACTTGTTGTTTCTGGCTAATGTTCTATCTATTGGCGTGTTGCAGATTGTTAGATACTTGTTGTCGAATTGTAACTGGTTATAGATTTTTATTTATATTCTCAAGTTGATCATCTACATGTTGGGTTGTTGCAGATGTTTGGGGCAGTTAGATACCTGTTGGCGTATTCTAACTGTTTATTTCTTGTTATATGTAGGTGGTATTGATTTATTTGTTTGGTTGTTGCAAAATCTTGGGGCAGTTAGATACCTGTTTCGGTGAGTGGCCAGAGCGAAATGTCTGAGAATTGTCTTAATTTCCAGCCAATTTCAGTGACATTTCCTTGTGTCCACTCACCAAAACACGTCACCAACAACAGATGTCATACCTTCTCGCGTTCCCACAGGTGTCCCAACAAAAAAGGTACCTCACATGTGTGGGTGAACCTACCGGGGGCGCAAAAGGAAAATGGTAACCCGCTGGTAACCCACAGCCTTTCGTCACAGCACAATTTGTTCATGTGGGCAACCTACAGATTTGGGCCTAGGGTGTCGAAGCCAGCAAGGAAAACAGGGAACCCCATGCATTTCCCAAAAGAAGACACCCGAGTAAATGCACAGAGGTCTGACTTGCGCGAAGCGGCCCAAAATGTATTACCCAGAACCCCAGACAAAGTGAACATTGGGCCTCATTACGACCCTGGCGCTAAGTGAAAAATGATGGCGGTAAATGGTTACCGCCATCGTTTTCCGCCAGGTCCGATCATGACCCGTGACCGTTAACTACGATGCCATTAGCGGCATCGTAGTTAACGCTGCCGCTAACTGCGCCAAGGGTGCACGCACGCGACCGCCCACACCGTACTTAGCGCCATGGCGGAAAGGTACGCAAATGCCGACCCAAGCGGACATGCACCTAACGCCATCACCCAGCCCTTTAAGTACCTTACCGCCATGGTGCTAATAACGCCATCGCGAACCAACCGTAAAGGGCCATGTTAAGTGAATGCAGCTGCCACAGGTGCACAGAAACAGCACAGGTGAAGGCAATACAGACTCAGGAAGTACAAAAAGAGCACACCCCACCCCTTCCCACACCCAGTCACACTCCACAATGATACCAATACGACTAGCAATGTTGGGGCTGGAGGACCTGATAGCAATGCATGTGCTACAACAGCAACAACAACAACAGGCAGCACAGAGGAGACGCAGGAGGAGAAGGAGGGCAAGGCAGGCCCAGCAAGCCCCACCAGCACAGCCAGTGCCACCACGCAGGCAGCCCCCAATCCCACGCATCAGAGCCAATCCATTCAACCTCACTGCTGAGCAGATCCACACCCTGTACCGTTTGGACCGGGACACCATCACCGCCATCGTAGACATGACACACAACGACATCGTCAGCATGATAGAAACTCCAACCGCCATCCCCCCCCTACTGAAGGTAGTGTCTGTACTCCACTTCCTGGCCACAGGCACCTACCAGCACACAGTGGGGCACCTGCATGGCATTTCACAACCATTATTCTCACAAACACTCATCCAAGTGCTCGATGCCCTCCTCAAGCACACAGACGACCACATCTCATTACCACGGACTGGCCAGGAGATTGCAAACACCAAAGTGGGTTTCCATGCACTAACCGGCATACCCGGTTGCATTGGTGCCATCGACTGCACCCATGTGGAATTGGTGGTTCCACGTGCCATGGAGGTACCGTACCGCAACCGGAAACAGTTCCACTCAATCAACGTGCAAATGGTCTGTGACTCCAACAAGATCATCACACATTGTTGTGCCCGATTCCCCGGATCAACCCATGATTCTATGGTCCTGAGGAACTCCACAATACCACGCTACATGGAGCGACATGCAGGGCCAAGATCCTGGCTACTCGGTGAGTCCAATGTCATGGAAGTGGGCAGGTGAATGACGTACCGATGCATACTCCACCTGGCTGAAAGGGAGGGGGATGCATACTCCACCTGGCTGAAAGGGGGGGATGCATACTCCACCTGGTTGAAAGGGGGGGATGCATACTCCACCTGGCTGAAAGGGGGGGTGGGATGATGCATACTCCACCTGGCTGAAAGGGGGGGGGATGATGCATACTCCACCTGGCTGAAAGGGGGGGGATGCATACTCCACCTGGCTGAAAGGGGGGGGTGCATACTCCACCTGGCTGAAAGGGGGGGGTGCATACTCCACCTGGCTGAAAGGGGGGGATGCATACTCCACCTGGCTGAAAGGGGGGGGGATGCATATGCCACCTGGCTGTGAGTAACACAGAGAACGGAGACAGAGGATGGGCACTCACAATGCACACAACCCCTCTGCATACATTGGGTGATGGCATGCAAAACAGGCCATGGGAGCCATGAGCATATACTGGTTGCATTGTGTGAATCAATTAGTGCATGTAGAAGTGAGCCAAAGTAACAGTTGGATGCAAGCCATGGTGGAACATCATGTTCTTGATCAGACAACATGACTGACACATACATTCTCGCCTACATACAGGTGATGCAGGCTATCCCCTGAAGAGGTGGCTCCTTACACCAGTCCGGAACCCACAGAACCAGCACGAGGAGGACTTCAACCGTGCACATACACGTACTCGTGTGGTCATAGAGCAGACATTCGGCCTGTTGAAGGCACGGTTCCGAAGCCTCAGCAGGTCTGGTGGGGCACTCCTGTGTGGCCATGAGAAGGTGGCAAAGATCGTCATGGCATGTGTCATGCTACACAATATGTGCGTCAGACGAAATGTGCCCCTGCCCCCTGATGCAGAACTACAACCACCTGACGATGAGGATGAGGAGGGTGCAGATGGGGCGGCACCCCATGGAGGAGGCGATGCACAGGAGGGGCGTGCAATGCGCCAAAGTATCATCGACCACTGCTTCTAGCACACACGGCTGGTGTGTATCACATGGTGACTGCACTTGGGGCACTGTGTGGCTCTGGGACATGCACACTGTGGACTGTACAACAATAAAGCACACATACGCAATGAAAATGTCCACACAATTCTTTTTCGGAAAGAAAAAAGTGTATTCAAACTATGAAACGTCGTGACACACCCCCTCCCACCTCCCCCCTGCACACCCCAACACACCCCCCCTCCTCCCCCCTGCACACCCCAACACACCCCCCACCTCCCCCCTGCACACCCCAACACACCCCCTCCCACCTCCCCCCTGCACACCCCAACACACCCCCCCACTTCCCCCCTGCACACCCCAACACACCCCCCCACCTCCCCCCTGCACACCCCAACACACCCCATGTAGGTGTCAACAGATGCCTGTGACAGTGGCCACAGGCTGTTACAAGCCCCCTCTCCCGGCCCCCGGGGCACCCCTGGCTGTGGAGCGCAGGTTACGTCCCGAACGTCGCACGGGGCTGCTCTGTGCAGAACTGGCAGTGGAGGATGTCCCTGCCTGCCCCCGTGCATGCACGTCCTGTAGGGTGTGGGTGTGCTCAGTGAGCGCACGACGCAAGCCGGCAAGTTCAGCACAGATGTCCCTGGACATGGCCTGCATGGCATCCCTCAGGGTGGCAGTGCTCTGCGCTACTTCGGCCCTTAGGGTCTCCGTGGCCTGTTCAATGGTTGCCCTAGCCCCCACACATTCCACGGCATGCTCAGTCAGCATCGTAGACAGTTGTTGCTGCCGTTCTGTGATGTCCTCGAGGGACTGCTGCCCCTGCTGGCCCATGGCCAGTGCTGGTGGTGTGATGGAGGGGCTGCTCCCCTCCTGTGGAGTGAGGACTGGGCATGGGGTGGAAGGCCACTCCTCTACCTCTGTGTGCCCATGTGTGTGATCCTCATGGGGGCTGGCGTCTGAGAAACAGGGGGAATGTAGTAGGTCAGTGGGGCTTCTGACCTCGTGCTCCATGTCTGAGTCTGAACATGCAGCTATTGCAGCTGTCTCACCGATGTTGCTGCTGGCCGCTGACCCGGTGCCTTCTGTGGCAGGCAATGTCGGTAGAGGTGGAGCAGCTGCTGCTGGCCTGCTGCCTACAGGGGTGCTTGCCGGTGGGACGTCCGGTATGCTCGCAGTGGGTCCTGCTTGTTGTGGGGTCTGCCTCACTGCAGCTGAGGTTGAGGGTGTGGGGACGGTATTGATGGCCTTCTTGGCTCTCTTCGTCGCAGGGGTGTCCTGGTCCTCGGGGTGTGAATCTGTGCCTGTGGTGGAGCAAAGGAGGGAGGGCGTTATTGATGGGTCTGCGGACTTTGGAATGACAATGATTGACATTATTCTGGTCAGTAGATGAGGCAGATTTCAGGCAGGGCCATGCAGGTTGTCTCCTTTTAGTGTGGAATGTGGATGTAGGTATGCGGGTGCCAGCAATGTATACAGGGTGGTGCTCGCATGTGGCTATGGGCAGTGTTGAAATGTGTTGCATTTACACTGTAGGGCAACCTTGTGCTACACATGAATGGACTGCAGTGACTATGGCATGTCTTGTTTGAGGCACCTACCTTCATCGCCTGATGTCGGAGCTCCCCTTTCCATCCCTCCGACGCCTTCAATGGATTCCATGCCAATCGTGGTTGCACAGATCTCCTCCCACGGTTGGAGTTTTAGTGGGGATTCCGACCCTCCACCGGTACCCAGGGCAAGGTTGAGGTTTGCAGAAATGACGGCTCTGACCCGTATGCGTAGGTCATCCCAGCGCTTCCTGCACTGCTGTGGGGTGCGGGGTACGGTCCCCACCGCGCTGACGGGCTCGGCCACCAGGGCCCAGATGGCCTTCTTCTTCGCTATCGCTGTCCTGGTCATTTCCGGGGAGAATACGACACCTGCGTTGTCTTGCAGGGTCTCCGCAAGCATGCAGAGTTCCTCCCGGCTGAATCTCTCCTGGCGCTGGCGGTCACATGCCTTCTTTACAACTTTAGGCATTTTCGGGTACTTGGATGGGTGGGTGATTGGTTGGGACAGGTGTCAGGGTTGGATCTGGTGTTGTTCGGTAGGATGGCAATGGATTGTGTTTTTAAAGATGGCCGACGTGCTGTTTCCCGTTCCGGCGCGATGACGCTATTTCCGGTTCAGCTTTTTACGGCCACCGCAAATTACGGCCACCGCAAATTACAGTGACCGCTAATTACGGTGGCCGCTAATTACGGTGGCGGAAGTGCACCTTGCTCGCTTTACGATGCCGGTAGGGGCCTTTTCCGCCATGGCGTTAATTGCATTACCGCCATGGCGTAATGCTCGTGCGCGATGGGTCCTAATGTGGCGCTCTTTACGCCATCGGCCCACGGCGTAAACGCTCATTACGCCATGGCGGTAATGACGGGAGATTACCGCCTGGGTCGTAATGAGACCCATTGTGTTTTTTCCCCACCAAATATCACACTTTGTCGGGGATTGTGGCTAATAAAAACTGGGGCAATTTGCGCAAGGCAGACCTCTGTGGATTCCCACAGGTGTCCTCTTCTGGAAAATGCATGGGACGCCTTTCCACTCAACCTGTTCTTGAAAGCCAGGAAATTGGGGAATTCAGCACAGCAAACCATTCATTCCTAGCTCTTACAAGGAAAAAACCACAGGCTTCTTTGTACATCATTGTATTGGCATTTTTTGAAAAAACCCAAAATGTTTGCCCTTTCTGCTTATTTTCTCTCACCCCCCTACAGCAACCTAGGATTCCTGGGTGGCGTTACGACCGCCTACATGTGGGAAACAAAGGAGCCAAATTTGGCCGAGATACCCTATGTAACAAAAATGTTACAAGCTATTGAATAGCCACATACCGAAATCACCAAAAAAGGCCCTGGCACTGGGTAGAAATACCCATGGCACTTAAGGGGTTAATGTTTATACACAGATTAGTTATTAGTGGTATTGATTTATTTGTTTGGTTGTTGCAAAATCTTGGGGCAGTTAGATACCTGTTGGCGTATTCTAACTGTTTATTTATTCTTATAATTAAGTGGTATTGATTTATCTGTTTAGTTGTTGCAGAATCTTGGGGCAGTTAGATACCTGTTGGTGTATTCTAACTGCTTATAGTTTTCTCATTGAAGTTTTATTAATGTTTATGCACAGATTAGTTATTAAATTTTGGTTTTAAGAATATTAAATAAGCATTTATAAGATTTGCTGGTAATTTCTGCTTTGCAGTAATGGCACTATAATTACATCCGAACCATCCACATTTTATTTCATATACGCAGTGTAGTGACCTGCATTGGTTGTGGCACCTGTGTGGTAGATTATACCTATTGCTGTGAAGGTTTTCTTACCAAGTGTTACTTGACCATGTGTGAATCCAGTCAGCTTGCAGTTGTTTTTGGTACCATCTGCATTGTAACGTAGAAGCATTAGTATTACGTATTCGCTATATGTTCGTAATTGTAAGGAGGAGCGATTATCTGAATTGCAGGTAGTACATAATCTGCCATGGTTTGCATTTTGTACAAGTTGCTGAAATGGAACAGATTCACAGTTAGGTATGGATACATACATGAAGTGTTCATTAGGGATTTGTTCCTGTGCCACATTGTTGCATAAAGTGCATGTATGTTTCCACATGTATGAAATCTGGAAGATTTCATTTATAGGTATGTTTTTGTTTTCCAGTACTTGTAGTAAGTACATTAGAAATTCTTGTGGATCTTCTTGTGAGTTTATAGTGAATTTCACCATTCCAGCACAGTAATCCAATTCTTGTCTTATTCCATGAACACTGTGGGGCCGATTCATGGAACAAACGTGCGCCGAAAATCTACGCGCAAGCAGGCGCAAGCGGAAAAAAAGAGGCGCACGCGCACGCGTGCGATTCATGGAAGTCCCTGCGCGTGTCTTCCTCGGGATGTGCGCCAAACCCGTGCATGGCGCACACGTCACTGCAACATCGCGAAAGGCGTGCGCGACGCGCACAGTGAAAGCGCACAACCTCAGCGCACACACCAGAAAGTGGGCGGGACATGGGGCGTAACGCGCGGAATGGGGAACAACACGCGAAAATAAGGGCGTAACTGGGGATGTACTGCAGGGAAGCAGACGGAACGCCCACAAGCACTCGAACCACACGTATTCATGGAATCGAATAGGGCAAAGCCACGCACAGCCAAAGACACGCACAAGCTGAAACACGGCCGCCACACGAAGGCAGGCGGTAGAGTCCCAGCGCATCAAAAAAGTGGCGCGCGGGAAGTTAAATACGCGATTGAGCGGGGTACGTGGATTTCAGGGGTGCGCGAGAAATTCTACACGCGATTGGCCTGGGTACGTGTATTACAGGGGTGCGCGAGAAAATCTACACGCGATTGGCCTGGGTACGTGTATTACAGGGGTGCGCAAGAAATGCTACACGCGATTGGCCTGGGTACGTGTATTACAGGGGTGCGCGAGAAATGCTACACGCGATTGGCCTGGGTACGCGGATTTCAGGGGTGCGCGAGAATATCTACACGCGATTGGCCTGGGTACGTGTGTTCCGGGGTGCCGTGAACTTTCACACGCGATTGGTTGAAATCCACGTGTGTTCTGTCATCACGTGCAATGAGGGATACACCCTCGCACAACACGTCACAGACGCGCTCACGCGCTGAGGGCCTTTGGTCCAATGAAAATGCGTATGCGTGCAGACGCGCTTACGCGCTAAGGGCCTTTCCTCGAATTACACGCTGACGTGCAGATTTTTCACGTGCCAAATCACTCCGTATCAAGCTGGCCACGCGAATACACACGGAAGACCACGCTCCTGCCCTGAAGGCCGAATCACTGCCCCCCAGTGCCCCGAGCAGCCTCCCACATGCCATCTGCTGCTGCCTGCCTGCCTGCCTGCCTGCCTGCTGCCACCGTGCCCTGCCATTTGGTGCCTGCACATCAGCCATCTGCAGGGGTCCAGTTGCTGTGTCGACCCCTGCTGGAACAGTAGACTCCCGACTGGGATACCATCGCTCCACAGCCCAGCCCCAGGACCCAGTTGCCCACCCACGCCTGCCTCGGGGGTCGCCATGTCGGGGCAAGCACCATCTGAGACCAGTGGCGACCCCCAGCCAGAGAGGCAGAGGGCCACCAGCTTCAGTGAGAAGGAAGTTGATGTCCTGGTGGAGCATGTCCTGGGGCATTATGATGCCCTCTTCGGAAGACCACGCGCCAACAAGGAAGGACGGGAGAGGATCTGGGACGATGTAGTGGTTGCCATCAACGCGGAGGGGGTGGCAACCCGCGACATCAAGCACATCAAGAAGTGCTGGGAGGACTTGAGGTCCAGGACCCTCAATAAGGCCCGGCGCCTCGCGGAGGGGGGCCGGGCACGCCTGAGTGACATCCAGATGAGGGTCCTGGAACGCGTAGACCCAGCGCTCCACGCCCAGATCCTTCGGAGGCAGACCCATCTGGAGTTGGCCGGTAAGTGGCCAAGCATTACTGTGTGAGACAGGGCATGTTGCAGTGTGCTGGTTGTCTGATACCTGCCTGTATGTGTGACATAGGCCATGTACGTATGTGTGTGTGCAGGGACATCATGGTCAGGCATGTGAGTACAGTGATGTGTGAACCACATGGTTGGTGCATGTGTTCTATTGCAACATGGGGGGCTCTGTGCGGAATGGACACATGGAAGCATGGCAGTCTCTGTTCCTGGACATGGGTGGGGGTGAGGGATGGGTGCTGGTCCCATGTACACGTATGGTGTCCATGTGTGTGTGTCTGACCTGCGTGTCTGTGACTTGTAACTGCCATGGATGCATGACACATGTCTGTGACAATGTTCAGATTCACTGATGCAGCCTAGTCATCCTTGTATCCACTGCGTCTGTGGTGTACGAGGCCAGATGGATGGAACTACGGTGAGGTGTGTGCATGTGATGGCAAGACCCATGATGCATGTGAGTTTAAAACCAACATTGTATGAATCATGAGTCCCTTGGTCATGTATGCCAATGTCCATGGCATGCGCCATGCCTGTTACTGTATGTGTTTTGCCTGCACTGACCCATGTGTTGTGGAGGGACATGATGGAAGTGATGTATGACAGTGCCACTCATCTGCTGTTGCTTCCTGTCTAGGGGACCATTGTACAGTACCCTGATGCTTGTGTTCTATGTCTCCCTCTACACAGTGGCAAGTGAAGAAGAGGGCGGAGAAGGCGCTGTGGAGCAGAGCGGTGGGGATGCCACCACGGCTGCAGCGGAAGGGGTGGGTGAGCCCCCACAGGGGCTTGCACCGGCGGAAGACGGTGTGGAGACATCCAGGTTGGTGGTTTCCACAGAGGGGGAGGAGGCCGCTACTGAGCCACACATGGGGCCTGGTGGGGGCATCCCCGCTGGTGCAAGTGGTGCAGTCCAGGGCCAGGGGCAGGAGGCAGCACAGGTCGCCGTGGAGGTGCCTGTGCATGTCACTGTCCCTGACACTGTGACTGCACCACCATGCACCAGCAGGGATGCCCCATCCCAGGCCCGTCCGCAGGTAGGGGAGATGTCCATGTCATCTGACACTCCTCTACCTGCGGACGAGGGGACCCCTGGCCGTGTGGAGAGGGTCCTGATTGGTGTCGCATTGCGCACGGCTGGCATTCGTGATGAGGTGCATGCTTCCCGGGAGGAGCATGCACATCATCACGAAGAGCACCGTGCGTACGTGAACCATTTGGGAGCCGCCATGGTCGGGGGTTTCCTACATGTGTGTGGCCTTCTGGCGACCCTCTCCTCCTCTGTGGTGGCTATGCGCCAGTCGTGCTCCATGCCGTCTTCCGGCCCAGATGCCACCAGGGCCCCCTGTGGACCTGCCCCGACCAACGCAGCCAGCTCGGTGGGGACCCCATCCCTGCCACAGTCGGGAGTCGAAGGTCCAGCAGGGGTGGACACACCAGCAACTGTCCCCCTGCAGATGGAGGATGTGCCGGCATCATCTGGCAGGGCACGTGCACGACGGCATCGGTGGATTCCATCAGCCTGGATGCCGTCGTGCTGGCAGAGGCAGTGGCGTCGGAGGCAGCAGCAGGCTCGACGTGGGAGGCATCATGGCTCGGGGCCATCAAGATCAGAGGGGCAGGCATCGGCCGGAGGGCAGGAGAACCCTGGGATGGCAGTGTCTTCCGTGTGGGAGCAGTTGGTCCAGCGGATAGGTGCGGAGCGGCAGCGGGCGGAAGAGGAGCGGCTCACCATGGTCAGGGCGGAGTTCTCCATGCGTCGGGCGTTGAGGCGGGCTGAGTGCCTCGAGGAAGCTCGCAGGGAGTTTGAGGTGGACACGGGGTTGTCCCTGCGAGACCTCGGGGCCAGGACAGAGTCCCGCCTCCGGGACATCGACATGGAGTTCGAGGATGCCCTGGCCGGCAACATCACAGAGTGAGCCGCAGGACTTGCCCGCTGCCATTGTATATAGTTCTTTAGTTAGTTAGTGTTAGGTTTCCTTTATTTTTTAACTTTTTTTTGGACCGCTCGGACAATGGCCACTTTTCTGTATATATTTTTATTATTAGTTAGTAGTAGTAGGTTTAATTTATGGTGTTGGGCTCATGGACCCTGGGATGTTCTTGTACATAGTTTGATGTTTGGAAAACATTTGTTGGATTTATATTTGTGTTCACCATGAGGCAATGGTTTTTCCTTATTTTTCCCCCCATTATTTTGCTTTGGACTACATTAGTTTTTGGATTCCTTTGTTTTTTGATTTTTTCTATTAGTTCTCGGACATGGACCATTTGTTTTGTCATCCCCATTGTTGTGTGTTTTATTTCTTTACTTCATTTTCATCTTTAATACATCTATTTATTACTTACATTTGTGGTATTTTCTCATTGGTTTCATGCATGTCATGATATGGGTTTTGACATTCACTTGCACCCATTGTGTATGTGTGTGTGAGGGACATGTGTTCATTTACATACTTGCCATTGGGGTTGTATCATGTAATTGCATCTACTATGTGGGTGGATGCAATCCTTGGCTGGGTGTTTGTGCTGGGTATGCTGCCCATTACTGCCATGATTGCGTTTCGTCAGGACCTGGGGGCAGGGGGACATGAGTGGGGGCTTGCAGGGGGGTGGGGGTGAAAGGGGACATGAGTGGGGGCCTGCTGGGGGGTGGGGGTGCAAGGGGACATGAGTGGGGGCCTGCTGGGGGGTGGGGGTGCAAGGGGACATGAGTGGAGGCCTGCTGGGGGGTGGGGGTGCAAGGGGACATGATTGGGGGCCTGCTGGCAGGTGCCCCACTGTGCTGGGGGGTGGGGGTGCAAGGGGACATGAGTGGGGGCCTGCTGGGGGTGGGGGTGGTGGGAGACATGGTGGGGGGCCTGGTGGAGGCTGCCCCTGGTGACTGGAGGGGTGGGGGTGGTGGGAGACATGGGTGGGGGCCTTGTGGAGGCTGCCCCTGGTGACTGGGGGGTGGGGGTGGTGGGAGACATGGGTGGGGGCCTTGTGGAGGCTGCCCCTGGTGACTGGGGGAGTTGGGGTGGTGGGATACATGGGTGGGGGCCTTGTGGAGGCTGCCCCTGGTGACTGGGGGGTGGGGGTGGTGGGAGACATGGGTGGGGGCCTTGTGGAGCCTGCCCAAGGTGACTGGGGGGTGGGGGTGGTGGGAGACATGGGTGGGGGCCTTGTGGAGGCTGCCCCTGGTGACTGGGGAGTGGGGGTGCTGGGAGACATGGGTGGGGGCCTGGTGGAGGCTGCCCCTGGTGACTGGGGGGTGGGGGTGGTGGGAGACATGGGTGGGGGCCTTGTGGAGGCTGCCCCTGGTGACTGGGGGGTGGGGGTGGTGGGAGACATGGATGGGGGCCTTGTGGAGGCTGCCCCTGGTGACTGGGGGAGTGGGGGTGGTGGGAGACATGGGTGGGGGCTTTGTGGAGGCTGCCCCTGGTGACTGGAGGGGTGGGGGTGGTGGGAGACATGGGTGGGGGCCTGGTGGAGGCTGCCCCTGGTGACTGGAGGGGTGGGGGTGCTGGGAGACATGGTTGGGGGCCTTGTGGAGGCTGCCTCTGGTGACTGGGGGGTGGGGGTGGTGGGAGACATGGGTGGGGGCCTTGTGGAGGCTGCCCCTGGTGACTGGGGGGTGGGGGTGGTGGGAGACATGGGTGGGGGCCTTGTGGAGGCTGCCCCTGGTGACTGGGGAGTGGGGGTGGTGGGAGACATGGGTGGGGGCCTGGTGGAGGCTGCCCCTGGTGACTGGGGGGTGGGGGTGGTGGGAGACATGGGTGGGGGCCTTGTGGAGGCTGCCCCTGGTGACTGGAGGGGTGGGGGTGGTGGGAGACATGGGTGGGGGCCTGGTGGAGGCTGCCCCTGGTGACTGGAGGGGTGGGGGTGCAAGGGGACATGAGTGGGACATGGTTGGGGGCCTGCTGGCAGGTGCCCCACGGTGCTGGGGGGTGGGGGTGCAAGGGGACATGTGGCTTGGCTGGGGGGCATGCCCATGGTGGATGGGCTGCCTGCGGGACATGACCAGGGGTGCAGGGTAGTCCCCTGTTGTGTGGGCTGCCTGCAGAGGTCGTGGAGGGGGTAGAGGGGAGACCTGGGAGGACCCACACTGGCAATTCACCTCTTCAACTTCCCGCATACCTACGTAATACACTGCCCCACTCGCACAGACCCAATCGCGTGTAGGATTTCTCGCGCACCCCTGAAATCCACGTACCCAGCCCAATCGCGTGTAGATTTTCTCGCGCACCCCTGAAATCCACGTACCCAGGCCAATCGCGTTTAGAATTTCTCGTGCACCCCTGAAATCCACGTACCCAGGCCAATCGCGTGTAGAATTTCTTGCGCACCCCTGAAATCCACGTACCCAGGCCAATCGCGTGTAGAATTTCTCGCGCACCCCTGAAATCCATGTACCCAGCCCAATCGCGTGTAGATTTTCTCGCGCACCCCTGAAATCCACGTACCCAGGCCAATCGCGTGTAGAATTTCTCGCGCACCCCTGAAATCCACGTACCCAGCCCAATCGCGTGTAGAATTTCTCGCGCACCCCTGAAATCCACGTACCCAGCCCAATCGCGTGTAGATTTTCTCGCGCACCCCTGAAATCCACGTACCCAGGCCAATCGCGTGTAGATTTTCTCGCGCACCCCTGAAATCCACGTACCCAGCCCAATCGCGTGTAGATTTTCTCGCGCACCCCTGTAATACACGTACCCAGGCCAATCGCGTGTAGAATTTCTCGCGCACCCCTGTAATCCACGTACCCAGCCCAATCGCGTGTAGATTTTCTCGCGCACCCCTGTAATACACGTACCCAGGCCTATCGCGTGTGGGGACACCCGCACACCCCTGAAATACACGTTCCCCGCTCTGCGTTTGCTGCTGCCCTTTGCGCTGGATTGGGGATTTTGATGGCTTTTCCCTGCGCAAGGGGCGTCCTTGGGGGCGTAACTGACGCTGCTGCAGGGTCGCTGCGCCACTCTGCGCCACGGCTGGTTGTGGATGTTGGAATCCATGAATACGCTGTGCGCCTGAATGTGTTTCGGCGCACGCGGCTGGCGCAGACTACCGCACGCGCACACTGTGCGCCAGCCGCGTGCGCCACTTGTGCGCCGAATTCTATGAATTGGCCCCTGTATGTGTTGTCAGGATTGTTGCTTGCATTTCTATGAAGGACTAACATTTCCAAACACAATTGGTCTGTATTGTGTAGGCAAATGTAGTCAACAATTGGTGGCAATTGGAATAGAATATTTATTGCTACATTTGCGTAGCAATTTACACCAGTTATATTTGAAAATTTGAATGGACCAGAAAGTTCTGTGTCCAAGGCATTTCTTCGTAGTGTGTGTTGCTTCTTTGAAGAAGTACCGGAGTTACTTTGAGTAGTAGATTCTTCTTTGGTTGTAGTAATTGATGAAGTATTAGCTTATTTTACTCTCTTTATAGGTTTTTATTTATATTCTCAAGTTGATCATCTACATGTTGGGTTGTTACAGATGTTTGGGGCAGTTAGATACCTGTTGGCGTATTCTAACTGTTTATTTCTTGTTATATGTAGGTTGTATTGATTTATTTGTTTGGTTGTTGCAAAATCTTGGGGCAGTTAGATACCTGGTTCGGTGAGTGGCCAGAGCGAGATGTCTGAGAATTGTCTTCATTTCCAGCCAATTTCAGTGACATTTCCTTGTGTCCACTCACCAAAACACGTCACCAACAACAGATGTCATACCTTCTCGCGTTCCCACAGGTGTCCCGACGAAAAAGGTACCTCACATGTGTGGGTGCACCTACCGGGGGCGCAAAAGGAAAATGGTAACACGCTGGTAACGCCAAGCCTTTCGTCACAGCACAATTTGTTCATGTGGGCAACCTACAGATTTGGGCCTAGGGTGTCGAAGCCAGCAAGGAAAACAGGGAACCCCATGCATTTCCCAAAAGAAGACACCCGTGTAAATGCACAGAGGTCTGACTTGCGCGAAGCGGCCCAAAATGTATTACCCAGAGCCCCAGACAAAGTGAACATTGTGTTTTTTCCCCACCAAATATCACACTTTGTCGGGGATTGTGGCTAATAAAAACTGGGGCAATTTGCGCAAGGCAGACCTCTGTGGATTCCCACAGGTGTCCTCTTCTGGAAAATGCATGGGACGCCTTTCCACTCAACCTGTTCTTGAAAGCCAGGAAATTGGGGAATTCAGCACAGCAAACCATTCGTTCCTAGCTCTTACAAGGAAAAAACCACAGGCTTCTTTGTACATCATTGTATTGGCATTTTTTGAAAAAACCCAAAATGTTTGCCCTTTCTGCTTATTTTCTCTCACCCCCCTACAGCAACCTAGGATTCCTGGGTGGCGTTACGACCGCCTACATGTGGGAAACAAAGGAGCCAAATTTGACCGAGATACCTTATATAACAAAAATGTTACAAGCTATTGAATGGCCACATACCGAAATCACCAAAAAAGGCCCTGGCACTGGGGAGAAATACCCATGGCACTTAAGGGGTTAATGTTTATACACAGATTAGTTATTAGTGGTATTGATTTATTTGTTTGGTTGTTGCAAAATCTTGGGGCAGTTATATACCTGTTGGCGTATTCTAACTGTTTATTTATTCTTATAATTTAGTGGTATTGATTTATCTGTTTAGTTGTTGAAGAATCTTGGGGCAGTTAGATACCTGTTGGTGTATTATAACTGCTTATAGTTTTCTCATTGAAGTTTTATTAATGTTTATGCACAGATTAGTTATAAAATTTTGGTTTTAAGAATATTAAATAAGCGTTTATAAGATTTGCTGGTAATTTCTGCTTTGGAGTAATGGTACTATAATTACATCCGAACCATCCACATTTTATTTCATATACGCAGTGTAGTGACCTGCATTGGTTGTGGCTCCTGTGTGGAAGATTATACCTATTGCAGTGAAGGTTTTCTTACCATGTGATACTTGACCATGTGTGAATCCAGTCAGCTTGCAGTTGTTTTTGGTACCATCTGCATTGTAACGTAGAAGCATTAGTATTACGTATTCACTATGTGTTCGTATTTGTAAGGAGGAGCGATTATCTGAATTGCAGGTAGTACATAATCTGCCATGGTTTGCATTTTGTACAAGTTGCTGAAATGGAACAGATTCACAGTTAGGTATGGATACATACATGAAGCGTTCATTAGGGATTTGTTCCTGTGCCACATTGTTGCAGAGAGTGCATGTATGTTTCCACATGTATGAAATCTGGAAGATTTCATTTATAGGTATGTTTTTGTTTTCCAGTACTTGTAGTAAGTACATTAGAAATTCTTGTGGAACTTCTTGTGAGTTTATAGTGAATTTCACCATTCCAGCACAGTAATCCAATTCTTGTCTTATTCCATGAACACTGTATGTGTTGTCAGGATTGTTGCTTGCATTTCTATGAAGGACTAACATTTCCAAACACAATTGGTCTGTATTGTGTAGGCAAATGTAGTCAACAATTGGTGGCAATTGGAATAGAATATTTATTGCTACATTTGCATCGCAATTTACACCAGTTATATTTGAAAATTTGAATGGACCAGATAGTTCTGTGTCCAAGGCATTTCTTCGTAGTGTGTGTTGCTTCTTTGAAGAAGTACCGGAGTTACTTTGAGTAGTAGATTCTTCTTTGGTTGTAGTAATTGATGAAGTATTAGCTTCTTTTACTCTCTTTATAGGTTTTTATTTATATTCTCAAGTTGATCATCTACATGTTGGGTTGTTACAGATGTTTGGGGCAGTTAGATACCTGTTGGCGTATTCTAACGGTTTACTTCTTGTTATATGTAGGTGGTATTGATTTATTTGTTTGGTTGTTGCAAAATCTTGGGGCAGTTAGATACCTGGTTCGGTGAGTGGCCAGAGCGAGATGTCTGAGAATTGTCTTCATTTCCAGCCAATTTCAGTGATATTTCCTTGTGTCCACTCACCAAAACACGTCACCAACAACAGATGTCATACCTTCTCGCGTTCCCACAGGTGTCCCGACGAAAAAGGTACCTCACATGTGTGGGTGCACCTACCGGGGGCGCAAAAGGAAAATGGTAACACGCTGGTAACCCCAAGCCTTTCGTCACAGCACAATTTGTTCATGTGGGCAACCTACAGATTTGGGCCTAGGGTGTCGAAGCCAGCAAGGAAAACAGGGAACCCCATGCATTTCCCAAAAGAAGACACCCGTGTAAATGCACAGAGGTCTGACTTGCGCGAAGCGGCCCAAAATGTATTACCCAGAACCCCAGACAAAGTGAACATTGTGTTTTTTCCCCACCAAATATCACACTTTGTCGGGGATTGTGGCTAATAAAAACTGGGGCAATTTGCGCAAGTCAGACCTCTGTGGAGTCCCACAGGTGTCCTTTTTTGGAAAATGCATGGGACGCCTTTCCACTCAACCTGTTCTTGAAAGCCAGGAAATTGGGGAATTCAGCACAGCAAACCATTCGTTCCTAGCTCTTACAAGGAAAAAACCAGAGGCTTCTTTGTACATCATTATATTGACATTTTTTGAAAAAACCCAAAATGTTTGCCCTTTCTGCTTATTTTCTCTCACCCCCCTACAGCAACCTAGGATTCCTGGGTGGCGTTACGACCGCCTACATGTGGGAAACAAAGGAGCCAAATTTGGCGGAGATACCTTATGTAACAAAAATGTTACAAGCTATTGAATGGCCACATACCGAAATCACCAAAAAAGGCCCTGGCACTGGGGAGAAATACCCATGGCACTTAAGGGGTTAATGTTTATACACAGATTAGTTATTAGTGGTATTGATTTATTTGTTTGGTTGTTGCAAAATCTTGGGGCAGTTAGATACCTGTTGGCGTATTCTAACTGTTTATTTATTCTTATAATTTAGTGGTATTGATTTATCTGTTTAGTTGTTGCAGAATCTTGGGGCAGTTAGATACCTGTTGGTGTATTCTAACTGCTTATAGTTTTCTCATTGAAGTTTTATTAATGTTTATGCACAGATTAGTTATTACATTTTGGTTTTAAGAATATTAAATAAGCGTTTATAAGATTTGCTGGTAATTTCTGCTTTGGAGTAATGGTACTATAATTACATCCGAACCATCCACATTTTATTTCATATACGCAGTGTAGTGACCTGCTTTTTCTAGAATTAGCAGGATCAAGACTTAGCCATACTATATTTT
Source organism: Ambystoma mexicanum (assembly GCF_040938575.1). Taxonomy (NCBI): domain Eukaryota; kingdom Metazoa; phylum Chordata; class Amphibia; order Caudata; family Ambystomatidae; genus Ambystoma; species Ambystoma mexicanum. Next base: position 616,127,725 of record NC_090934.1, on the reverse strand, counting down.
CAGATTTGCATACAAAGCAGTACCGGTTAAACGATCTGCAGCTTCATAGCAGACACAATCTCTATGAGAGAACATTTTTATGCCTAAACTGTACAATTTCTGAGACATTTTGAAAGCACAAGTTTTTTCTAACTATTGCCTGCGTATTTGACTGTTTTTTGGCCCTTCCAAGATGGCCACCGTTCTTTTCTTTGTTATGTAGGCAGGCTGTGCTGAGCCACCTCTCCCTGTGCTGCACTCCCATTGGTTGCTGAGTGTTTTCTTCCATCCAATCAGGGACCGACAGGGTTCAGGCGGCCCTCTCAGCAAGGCCCACTGGCTAGAACTGGTTTCTTTCCTCTGCTTCTCACTGAGAGTGAGGTCCTGTTTCCACCCTCCTGGCCAACTGTTGTTTTCCTGTACATGTGGAGTTTGTGCCTGGCTGCTGACCATTCCATTAGGTAGGTGCACTTCCTTTGCATTACTGCACCTTCAGGGGAATTATTGAACCTGAAAAATCGAAATTTGAAAAAAAAGAAGAAAAAGGAAAAAAAAAGGATTTGCTTAAAATTGTTGGAAAGGACTGTTTTATTTCGCATTTTATATTGTGATGCCATTTGGTGAGCTTTTTAATACCTGGAGCTGCCTTGCTATTTTGAAAGCACAAGTTTTTTCCCACTATTGCCTGCTTATTTGACTGTTTTTTGGCCCTTCCAAGATGGCCGCCGTGTTTTTCTTTGTTGTGTAGGCAGGCTATGCTGAACCACCTCTACCTGTGCTGCACTCCCATTGGTTGCTGAGTGCCTTCCACCATCCAATCAGGGACCGGCATGCTTCAGCCGGCCCTCTCATCAAAGGCCCACTCCTAAGGCCCCTGTCTGCTCCCTGTCCGCTTCCGTAACGCTATTTGGGGTCCTCCCTGCACCTTAACCGCAATGATGCTGCCACCTCACTCCGCTAAGAAATCCGGACTGCCTTGACATTGCCTCCTCCAGAACTATGGGTTAGTTCCCGCCTTATGGACTCACACCTACCGCCTTTGACTATCACTGTTCGTTCTGCTTGTTACTCCCATGTTGTCATCCTGATGTGCAGTGCTTCCTAAAACCCTTTGCTAACATCTGATTCCAAGATTGAAAAGTCAAATCTTGCTGTTTTTGCTTTGTGCTAAAAAGTCAAATCTTGCTGCCCATTGTGAAATTCTCTGTATTTTGCTTGTATACTGCTGCTTCTCTGTAACTTGCCAGCCCAGTGACCTCACCACTTTTTTTTTTCAACACCTACCTGCCTTAGCCCCCCAAGTATCTCCATCCTCTCACCGCTTCCACCCCAATGGCTCTTTTTGTTTCTCCTATCTTTTCCAACTTCTCCATTGACTATCCTTCCCTTCTCACTAAGTCTGGTAGGAAAAAGTTCAAAAAGGATATCTTGGCCTCTAACCCTGGTCTTCCTATCGCTGACACCTACTCCAATGCTTACGTCAGACAGACCCTCACTGACATCCTCTTTGTCATTCCTTCGCCAGATCTATGGACTCCTCATATGGTCTCTGTGCTCTGCCCTGTCTCCTCCTGTCCCATTAATGGTGGTACTCGCTGGGAAGTTCTCATGGCTTCGTTCAACTACTCTAAAGTCATCATTAATGTCTACATAAATGGCAATGTCATGGTCCAAAGCCCTCAGGCCAATCTCCTCTTTGATAGGCACTTCCCTCGCCTCATCAATTTCCTCTCATCTCCTGCTGTCCCCTCCTCTTGCCCCTTGGCTACCTTGCCCTCTCTCTCCTCCTCTGCCCCTCCTAAGGCTCTTTCTCCTCCACAGGGCGTACATTTGATCTGTACCCCTCCCCGGAAGGTCTTTAAGGCTGGCAACCTTCTTCTTATTGCTACTCTCAACTCTCGCTCTGCTGTCAAACACTCCTCTGACATCTGCCACCTCCTTGAAGAACCAGACCTTGATGTCCTTGGTCTCACTGAGACATGGTTCATGGACAGCTCTGTCAAGTTCTTTGACACTCTTCTCCCTGATGGCTACAAGATCCTCTCAGCACCCAGATCCTCCCGGTCCAGTGGGGGGGTAGCCCTGATCTTTCCTGAGTGGATTCCTTCCTCTATAATTCCCACTCAGACCTACTCCTCTTTTGAATGCCTTGTCTGTAGGCTTTCTCTCTTGCCTACCCATTCTCTTACTGTGGTTGGCCTCCTGGTCAAATTACCTCATTTCTCTCTGAGTGGGCAGGCCTCTCCTCCTCCCTCCTGGCCTCTACCACTCAACGTCTCCTCCTCGGTGACCTCAATATACATTTAGACTCTTCTTGCTCCTCCTCTGTACTCTTCCATGACCTCTGCGACTCCCTCTCCCTGTCCATCCTCCCCTCTGGCCCGACTCACTCTGCAGGGCACACACTCGATGTCTTGATCTCCTTTGACCTCCCCCTCCATCCCTCTGACCACTCCTCTCTCCTGGAGCGATCACTCCCCCCTCCCCTCTTATCTCTCCCTCTCTTCCCCCCAAGCCAAGCCTACCCCAACACTGCCACCTACCAACTCAGACATCTGGCCCATGAAGTGTGTGTCAGTTGAGGCTTTTGCTGCCACTTTCTCTTCCCCTTCCACCTTTGGCTTTCTCACATCCTGACAAAGCCCTGCCTCCGCTCTACTCTTCAATTTCTGATACGCTTGAAGCTCTTGACCCTGTCATGAGGATCCGTTTGAAGTAGAAAGCCAATTGCAATTCTTGGTATTACTCTGACCTAGCTACACTTAAACGTAAGTGTAGGGCTGCTGAGAGGAAATGGAGGACTTCCTGTTCATCCTCTGACAAACTGGCCTGTCGCCTGCTACAAAGGCAATACCGACTCTCTGTCCTCACCAAGAAGAGAGTCCACATTCAAGCTTGTGTCTCTGCAGCATCTAACAACTCTGCCAAACTCTTTAAAATCTGCAAGGAGCTGGCCAACCCTGCTGTAGTCTCTACCCCACCTGTTGCCTCCCAGGCTCTTTGCAATGCCCTTGCCTCTCACTTCATTTAAAAAACCCAGGACATCCTGTCCACCCTCTCCACCCACACCCCTCCACTCCCATCTCCACCTACACCCCTCCTCTCCCCTCTCATCTGTGCTTCATGACCCTCGTATAGCCACCCACATCATCCTTCTCGTCCTCTCCTCTTTTCTCCCCTAACGAGGTCACTAGACTAGTCCGATCTATGAAAGCCTCCTCAAAACAGTTTCATCCTGTTCCTCTAAAACGATCAAGGACCACATGACACCCTCGCTCCGGCCCTTGCTGATTTTTGTAACCACTCCTTTGCCTTGGGACCCTTCCCCTCCCCTCTGAAACATTCCTCTGTGCATCCTCTTCTCAAGAAACCCAAAGCTGATCCTTCTTGTACAGCTAACTATCGCCCAATTTCCATTACTCGCTTTCTGGGCAAACTCCTGGAAAATTGGCCATCTCTCTGCTTAACCTACATTCCAATTCTGTTGGCTGTCTCCATGACCACCAATCTGGCTTCAGAGCTGCCAGAAGCACAGAAACTGCTCTCCTGAACATCTGTGAAGATCTGCTCTCCAACCTTGACTCTAACATTGCCTCTGTCCTCATCCTCCTCCATCTCTCTTCTGCCTTCGACACGGTCAACCATACAATCCTGCTCAACTGTCTACATGAAAACCTGGGTATCACTGATCAGGCTCTGGCCTGGCTGACCTCTTTCCTCTCAGATGAACCCTCCCAGGTCCAACTTAGGTCCTTCCTTCCGTCTATGTTCCTCTCTACCTGTGGTGTTCCTCATGGGTCTAACCTCTCGCCCTGGCTTTTCAACCAATACCTGGCAACTATCGCCCACTATATTGCCACTTTCTGCTCAAATTTCTAGTGCTACGCTGACGACACTCAACTCATTTTCAGGCTGCCCTCTGCCACCTGCTCTCCCTCTCTCATCCCTGATTGCCTAACTGCCATTCAAGATTGGTGTGCCGCCAATGATCTTTGTCTGAATGCCAGCAGGACGGAGAGTCTCCTCATCGGCACACCTTCACCATCCTTTCCCCTCACTCTCTGGCCGGCCTCCCTTGGCCCTCCCCCTGCCCCCACCTGCAAGGCTAAGAACCTTGGGGTCATCTTTGACTCCACCCTTTTCTTCTCCGCCCACACAAGTTCGGGTCTCTAAAAAGTCAAATTTCCTACTGCACCTCCTCAGAGGTACTCTGCCTTTCCTCTCCTTCCCCCAGAAGCTCATGGTATCCCAAGATCTGGTTCTCTCTAGGTTGGACTATTGTAACAGCCTCTTTCTAAATCTACCTGCCTCTACTCTCCACCCTCTGCAACTAATCCAGAACAGGACTGTGAGACTTGTCCTTGGCCTCAAGCCCTGGGACTGTATCTCTCCAGCCCAAAAATCTCTCCATTGGCTCCCAGTGGATGCAAGGATTGAATTCAAAACCCTATGCATTGTCCACAAGGCTTTCTGGGGCCTGGGTCCAAAATATCTTCAGCTATCCCTCTGCAAATACCTCCCCTCTCGAGCTCTTCGCTCCTCTACCTCCAACTCCCTCATGGTCAGTCATTTTTCAAAGAAACAAGCTGGGTGTAGATCTCTGTCTTCGGCCTGGGCCTCCCTCTGGAACAGCCTCCCTGCCAATCTAAAACTTGAGGAGAACCATGTCCAGTTCCGGAAGCACCGCAAGACTTTCCTCTTTTCTTTTTCTTCTGCCTTCTGCCTTCGCTCCCCCTCTCCCCTGCTGACCTTTTCTCTCTTGGCACCATGCACCTGGCCACCCTCTGTCCTCCGGGCCCAGGTACCTGTTCACCCTGCCACCCTCCCGCACTCCCGCACTGCCTCCAGGCCACCACTTGCACTGGGGTCTGTATCTGTACCCATATACCCCCCGCTTTTCTTCCTGCATATATCAGACCTGCCCTGCCTGCTGCCTTAAACCTAGCACTTGCAAATTGCTGGCTGCACTACCACTGTGTGTTGCCTTTATTATTTATTTATTGTTATTTATCTGTTTCTCCTCTGCTTAACACTTTCCACTTCTCCCCCTTCCATGCACTTTTCCCCTCCCCCTCTCCCATGCACTTGCGCATTCTCAATGTCACTGGGCATAGTAAGATCACTGTTTTGTTCTCCCCTGTTCCACTCCCTTGCCTTGTTGCGCTCTAAAACACTTCTGTACGAGCACAATAGAATTGAAATATCAATATCAATATCAACAGTGTTTTGTCCGATGATAGGTCATCCCAGAGGTCTTGAAGCTCTGTTTTTCCTGCTTTGCTTAAGTAGGCTGTAACATATCGTGCAACTCCACTGGAATTGTCTGCAATGTATTGCACATCTATGTTTGCGTTCCAGAAGAGTGAAATGATTGCATTGTAATCATTGATATATTTTGCTTCTGCTGTTCTTTTTATGCAATATGTGTTCTTAGGTGATTTACCTTTAACACTATGTCTAACTGAAGACATGAAGTTGTTTACTTGACCTGTTGCTGAAACTGGTCTAGGGAAACCAAAGCGGCATTTGGTGTAGTATTTCCCTTTGTTTTTGTATTTGCGACGACAATATTTCCCACATTTGTGTCTTTGAAATTGGAAAATATGTGTATGAAGATCACTATTTGTTGCTTCTGATGGAATTTCACAAGTGACATATTTTTCGATAAACTGTTAAACAGTGGCATCACTTTCTTGACCAAATTTAGGAGCATCTTTAATCCATAAAAGCATGTGGTGCTCCTCTGGCTTGGCATTCTTTTCTCCAAAACGAGTGTTACACTTCTCCGAGGGGAGGAACAGTTTTATTACAAATAAAGTGTAGCATAGCAATGAAGCGATGATGGAAATATCTTGATACATTAAAAGGATCTAGAGAGCAAAGTTCTCCAGATGTTAGTATATCTATGTTTGTTTTGTTTTTGTTTGATATGCATAGGAAATCATGTACATCTTCCCATGCATATTCTGCACAACTTAATGTAACAAACTAAGTGGGTGGGCCAAGGTTTCTTATCATACAACATACATCTCTGTGACTTTGGAAGCAGTAGTATTTAGTACCACGCATGTTTGCTAACAGATTTGTAATACTTGATTGTAAAACTTCATCTTTTTCTTGCACCTTTTGTAGTAATTGCATAGCTGACATATTTTGAAAGTGGGTCCCTGATTTCAATGTGTGTGAAATCCGTAGCATAGAGTTGCTAGTTCACTTTCAAAGAGTAGGTGAAATATGTATTCGACATTTTGTCTAAATCTGTGAACTTCCGAATACATTTGTAACGAGTGGAACTCTGATGCTGTTATCTGAGCGGGTCTATCATCGTACCTTCCTCCTTTCCCAGTAGCAAACAGTAAAGGAAAATCATGTGCTTCTATGCTTTTTTCCCATATGCTGATTGGTGATCCTTTGGTTTGTCGCATTTGGTACGTTTCTAGTCCATCATCTATGGTGTCTTTAGAGTGTAATGGATGAATTGAATAATGGTCTAAAATATTGGATACTGTAGCACAATCTAGAAGTTCAAATTGACCAGTTTCTGGTGACTCTTGAATTATGTCAGTCGTTTCTCTCAGGTTTTCTTCAATATTAATTTCTTTGTAGTATTCATTGTTGTCTTTTAAATGTTGCAAGGCTTATGTAACTTTATGTAAGTCTACGAGTTGTTGCCAATTTGTTTTCTCTTTTGTAGGTACACCATTTTTTAAGACAAATAAAGATTGCTCATTTGGATGTTGCACTCCTAGAGTGTGTACATTTTCTTTCAGATCTAATGTTAAATAAACTACTTTGCCACAAACGCCTTTCACTAATTCTGAGGGAGGTAATTTTGCTGTTTTTGGTTAAAGGCGTATTATTGCTTGAAATTGATGCACTGTTTGAATTACGATGCTCTCATATAAATTGAGTTGTTGCAAGGATTTTGGTAGAGGGAATAGTTCTAAGTTATTTGTGATAGCACGTGAAGGAGTTTGGTTGTTGTCAAGTTTTGCAGTGCAGAAACTGCAAAGTATTAAGGGGTCATTTATTTCGTATTTGTTTTCTGCTTTAAAGTAGAGAGCTAATTCAAACCATTTGGAATCTTCATTGTCATCTATTTTGTACGTCATGTCTACAGTTTTTGTGCTACTTTTGTAAAAAGTTCTGCGGCAACACACACAGACATGGTTTGGTACTTCAGCGGTTGTACTTTTAACTTTTAGTATTTCTTTATTGTATGTGTGTAGTAGAAGGTTGCCATTTGTAGAATTGTCTATTATATTTTGTAAGTGGCTTCACTTCCAAAATATTTTCTCTGGATATGCTCTATTTCTTCGAGTAGATTCTGAAGGACTCTGTGGAGGAACATTTTTTGTAAAATACTTTTTTTGGTATGGTTGCTTGCCAGTACATCAAGATTTATAGGAGCAGTGATAGCAGTATTGGTAGCTGAATTCTTGTTAATCATTTTCTGTTTCGTTTTACATTTTGAAAGAGGAGGCACATTTTTTGTACTGGAAGCTTGTTTTGTTTCGCTTAATGACTCTATTAGATCTTTTGTTTGAGCTTTTTTTTTGTACAAAATCTGCTAGAGATGGATGCTTATTTTGGACACTTTTATTTTCATTTTCCCTCCTTCTGCGTTGCTTTCTATGGATTTGCTTTTTGGTAGGCTTTCTTTGGGGTCTGTTGAAAAAAAAAGAAGGTATGGGATGGGCTGTTCTGCAATGTATGTGTGCTGTGTGCATGAGTGTCTGAGTATGATGGTAAGGATGGTGGTGTGTGATAGTGCATTGGGCAGCTACAACTAGTTTGGAAGGCTATTCTTGTATTTGTATGTTAGTATACTGGGGTTCAGAAGACAGTAGAAAGTAAGCTAGTGGTGAGGAGAAGCACTAATAATAAATCTCATGGTATAGAATTAAAACAGTTTTTTGTTCTGCAATACTAACATTCTAGGGGCTGAGTTATGTAGTTTGTGCGCCGAAAAACAGGGATTTTTGTGCCATTCTGCCTGTAAATCCTTGTTTAACAAATGGGGATTTGTGGCCAGAATGGTGCACAAATCTTCGTTTTTCGGTGTACAAATTCCATGAATCAACCCTACAGTGTGTTTCAGTAACAGTAAGAATATTATGGTAGTATTGTACTTACATTTTTTGTTAGGAATGAGCAGGTTTCTTCTGAGTTGTTGTTTGTACTTCAGATGCTGCTGCTTTTCAGGAGGTTGGTCTTCACTGCAATTGTAAAAGGAAGAAGTTAGTAATTTTGTGTGTTTATAGAACTGATATTAATTTAGACGTTGATTTGTATGTTTTTGTAGTAGTATTCTTGTTTGATAACTGAACATAGTGTGTGCATGCAGTTTCCTTTGACTATGTGCAGCCTTTATATTTTACTTACAATATGTTAGTTGAACATGCTTTGCACATGCGTAGAATACTAAGTATATGAAACTCACTTGGTTTCTTAGGGCTGTGTTATTGCATGTTAGGAGACAGAAGAAATAATGATGTACTTGTTTTGCAATTTTGTAAGGTAAATTGCAGAAACTGTATAGAAAAGCATAGAATGTATGCGTTTGTGAAGGTGTGGGTAATAAAGCAGAAGGATGTGATGTACAGGGAGTGGTGTTATTTCAGCTATGAGCTTTTTAACGATAGCGTCTATCTGTGTGTGTGTATAAAAATGCATGAACTTATCTTGGCTGTGTGTGTGTGTAATTTTATAATACACTACTAAGTATTTTTCTACAATTATACTGTTATTTCTCCCATCTTTTAATATTATAATTTTTTAGGTAGTTGTGTGTGTAAAAAAAGAATTTAGATAGCAGACAGGTTTGGAAGTGACAGTTGATTATAGCAGATGGGAAAAATAATAGTAAGTTCATTTTATAGGTTATACAGGTTAAGTGGTAGTTACTCTGTGTGTATGCATTTATAAGAGTTGTACATGTACTGTGCATAACATATGCATACCTGTGGTTTGTATTCATGCATGTGGGTATGCATGCAGCTGCAAGTAGAAATCTTTGAGACTTGTACAGTAGTTTTTGTAGTAGGTGCTTTCAATGATATGAGACTTGTACTCAGAGTGATCAACAGTACACTTGAAGTGCTGAACTCTTATGATGGAGTTTGATGTAGAGGTCATGGATGTGATTGGTGGATGGTTGTGTGACTGTTTTGCTGTATTAAATGAGGGAATGGCACAGAGAGTGAAGTGGAAACGGTAGAAGGGCTGTTTAAGAGTTACGCGGTCTGCGGACACCGCGGCTGTCCACGGACAGGGAGTGCCACATCTGGGGTTTTCCAGCAAATCCAGCATGCAAAGGGGACTGTAGGGATTACCCAATCAGGTGTTGAGGTTGTGGATTTGTGTTGAAAGAGACTGTCTGTAGTGAATATGGGAGAGGTGGAGAAAGTCAGGGTGTTGGTGCTTGGAGATATGTTTGTGCATGGTTTACATCAGTATGCTCAATGCAGGCATGTGGCAAACAATTTTAATGTTAAAGGAGTGGAGGTGGTGTGGAGCACTGTGCCTGATTGCCATGTACAGAGAATTGTACAAGTTTGTGAAGATATGGGCAGGATGAATAGTCCCCATGTGTCAGTTTTGCACTGTGGTGCTTTCCAGTTGGGCTATGTCAGTGCCCCTACTTTGTTGGCAGATTTGGAACACTTGGTTCAAGCAGTAATGAACATCCTTCCGAATGCCAAAGTTATTTTTTCTGGATTAGTACCAAGGGCAATATGGGACAATAGTTCTGTTTTTTGTCCTCAGCAAAACATTTCTAGGTGTGCAATCAACCGAGGCATGTGTGCTTTCATGCTTAGAGCTGTTGTGTTCTTCTGTAATAATGAGAATATTGATTCCAGTCATGATGTTTATTTTGAAGAAGATGGCATTTCTTTATCTTTTATGGGAAATGCCATGCTGTTCTGGAATGTAAGGGTTGCTTTGGAGAAGGTTATGTGAAGATTTTAGGAGTAAAGTAAGAAAGTATAAAAAAAGAAAAAAAATACAAAATAATAGGTGTCTGTCAAGCATCTGCAAAAAAAAGAAAAAAACATCTCTTTTCAGAGCCAAACTTAAAAGGTAAATAGGGCACACTATTTATATTTAAATTCACCATGCTCAGATTTTCAATATGTCCGTGGATATGGCGGTAGTCCACGGACATCGCGTATTACATACAGGGATTTTGGGGTGGAGAGGCATGCAAATGAGAATGAATAGAGCAAGGGATTGGTCAATAAAGTTTACTGGGTGCGTTGTGTAAGGAGAGAGTTTGTCAGAAAGTCTTTTTTCTCAGAGAAGAACAGATAGCTATGACTGTGTGTTTCAGAAAACAGATTATCTGGATTTGGGAGACTCATGGATACATTGGTTGGAAGTGCATGCAGAATGCTGTGGAGCAGCTGCAGATCTTGGCTTCCCTCATGTGGAAGTGCATTGGCATGGAGTGCGTGGAATGAAGTGGCTGGACTTGGTACCTCTCTGTGCTAATTTGGAGACACAGCATCATCCAGACATAATTATAATTCATTGTGGAGGGAACAGTTTAGGACATGTGTCTAGAATTTCTTTGCAAATTCCAATGAAAGAAGGAATTGGGAAGGTCATGGACATGTTTCCAAATTCTCAAGTAATTGACAAATGTGGCTGTGTTCTTCTTCATTTGGTCCACAAATGGAGAAAGCGAGGCTCAATGTGAATAAGGCTGTTTGTGCCTTTTTAAGAGATGTTGGCATGTCCTCTTTTCACAATGAAAATATTATGTTTCGTAGCACATACATCTTTTGCAGAGATGGATTCCATCTTACTTATGCTGGCAATCAGATTTTTCTGAGCAATGTACAAAATGCATTGCTACCTGTTTTGGAATTACAGCCATCCATTTTGCAGTAGGTGTTGACCATTTGAAGTTTTTCAAACACAAACAAACACCACCAAAAGGCTCTTTTCAGAGCCACCACTTCCTCCCAGAGAAAAGTGCAATGGTTATGATAGGGCAGCACCCCAAAATGTTATATGTCCGCGAACTGTCCGGAGACTTCTAAAAATGCACAGGGCCCTGCTCCATTTATTTGCCACTTCTATTTTTAAACTGTGAAAGGTGGCTCTGCATAGAGCCTTTTTTTGGGGGGAGGATTGCTGTTTTATATTTATTTTTGTTTTTTTACACACGACACACTTGGTGAGGAGGGGAACAGAGGGTAAGGAAGGGACACCAACCACAGGGATAAGAAAGGGCAGGTGGAGAGATGAAGATGTAGGGTGGGCCTTATTTAGGTAGGTAGCAGACCTTCTCATGCTCCTTGACCGCAGTCTCAAAAGCACTCCGAAGACTCTCCCCCCTGCAGAGTACTGCATCGCAGTACATACACAATATTGTGACCCTGAAAAGGTAAGGGTCGACAGCATCATGGATGGCCTGTGAGGCAGCTGGAGGGATGCGCTGTCCCACAGGAGTGTCTCTTGTGGTGACAGGAGCAGAAACAGAGGATGTTGTAGAGGAACTCAACCTACTACATTTATCACAAGGTACAACCTTGCGAGCGGCCCCACCGTGGAACGACCTTAGGTGTTGCTTCATGGATATCGTTCGAAAGCTTTACGAACCAGGGCTCCCACGACTCAGCACCATTTTGCACTAGTGGCAGATGACCTTGTTCGCACATGCTTTTGGTACATCACCATGAATTGTGAACAACCGCTACACCCAAGACTCACGGCGAGTGCTGGTAGTAGGGACTTCCATTACCTCATCCTCTTCATACTCCTCCTCTACATCCTCATGCCTGTTACCCTCTGCAGGCCCTTGGGGAGGTGTTGGTGGTGGAGGGGGTGCGGGTGGTGCTGAGGCACTAGCAGCACCAGCTGGAGCAGCAACCATAGATGCCATCAGGCCTGATGATGGGAAGCAGCAAGAGCAGCAAAATCAGCAAGACCAGCAAAAGCTAGTATAGACAATGCTTGTCAGGTAGCCAGAAGCACAATGAGGACGATCTCTGGGGTGTGGCCTTTTTTAGGGGTGCAGGTGTGCGCTCCGCGGACATCTGCGCTGTCCGCGGACAGATCGAACACCCCAAAAAGGCTCAAAAAGTTCCAAAAAGTATGTAGAAAGTCAGGGTCATTGTCTGGGACATGTGCAATGGTGAATATGTACTGCAACATACTTTGGATTTTCCAAAAAAGTACTTTTAAAATGTTCGGGGACCCGGACAGTGTCTGCAAATCAGGACACATGTTCAGCGTGCGTGCGGTCACATGATGACGTCGTGAACACATCCGCGAATGAGACGGGTGTCCACAGGACACCAAATGCATAGCAACGGTTGTGCGCATGTGCGCGGGTGTTCTACGGACGGTGTTCAAGTCCTCAAACTAATTAAAAGTGCGACACACTTGAGACGGACAGTTACGGACAGGCACGATGTTCGTAGGACTTATGGGTGTGTTGTGCATGTGTGTAGATGTTCTACAGACAGTACGGACAGGTATAGTGTCCTTAGGACACCTCCATTTTGGTTATTTGCAAACATTCCAGACACCGAATGTGTTCTAAGAACAGTTGCATCTTGCTTGCCTAAAGTACGGACAGGTATAGTGTCCTTATCCACCTCCATTTTGGTTAATTGCGGACATTCCAGACACCAAGTGTGTTCTAAGAACAGTTCTATCTTGCTTGCGGACAGTACGGACAGGTATAGTGTCCTTAGGACACCTCCATGTTGGTTAATTGCGGACATTCCGGACACCTAGTGTGTTCTAAGAACAGTTTCATCTTGTCTGCGGACAGTATGGGCAGGTATAGTGTCCTTAGAACACTTTCATTTTGGTTAATTGCAGACATTCCAGACACCAAATGTGTTCTAAGAACAGTTTCATCTTGCCTGCGGACAGTATGGACAGGTATAGTGTCCTTAGGACACCTCCATTTTGGTTAATTGTGGACATTCTGGACAACCGCGCTGTTCGCGGACACCTTAACTGCCTTTAAAAAAAACAAAAACACAAAGGACTGAATTAAAGCACACATATTTTTATTTTATTATATACAGATATAAAATGTCTGAAAGAGACGGGGAAGCAGAAACTGACACAACTACAGGGGAATTAGGCGTTTGGAGAGGATGGATGGGAGGGGATGAAGGGATGGAAGTCTCATAATAACATTTTTCTTGGTGATGAGGGTTTGGGGATAGTTGACTGGCACATGGAGAGGGGTAACAGGTACATGTGGGACAATGATATTTAATGTTTTCTTTTATGTGGTCCTCCACAAAACATTTTAAAAGATTTACATTTTCCATAAGCATATCCATTTTTTGTTCCATGCGCTGCAGAGTATTTTCTAATGTCTCTTTTGCTGTATTATTTTCAATGTTCGTATGGTCTGTTAAAAGAATATACATATGTTAAGTACACATAAAGTAAGGATTATTAATTTGCTTATATAGAGAAGTGTCTACCACTAGTATCACTGTCTTCAGACATTTCCTCACGTGGGAACTTTTCTTTAAGCCATTCCAAAGTACTGGACATTTCTGTGTAAAAAAAATATATTACTTTTAGTGTATCTAATACAGAAAGTTTAGAAATATATAAGAAATATGAAGTTTACTTACTAGTTTCTGGTAAATTGTGTTCTTACTGTTGTGTAGGTCTGCTGTTGCTCCTAGCTGTGCAGTTTCTATGAGGTAATTATGTTGGAGGCATATCTTTTTTGTATTGGTATATTCAATTTTAGTACATATGCTATTTAAATGGATGGTTGATGTGTTACATATATAGGTTGCACTTCTTATTTGTTATTACATATAATGTGTTTATATGCTGATTTTTTAACTTGTTCAGTGTTTATATGGCATGATAGAACAATTTAAGATACCTTCTGAGTTTTTGGGTAGTGTTGATGTTTTCCGCGTCCGTCCGCGGACATACGCACAGTCCGCAGACATCAAAATCACTAGCTGGGGGTACAGTATGTTCTATGTTACATGTTTATAAAGTAAGGGAATCCTAGTAAACATCTATCAAATTCACACTATGTATATGTATATTCAGTAAAATTAAATTTGATAAAGGGAGGTTATGGTTAAATTGCGCTACTAAAAACCTATGAAATTCAGTAAAAAAACTTTGTTAAAGGGACGTTGTGGTTCAAAGTAAAACCGAAAACCCCCTGAAATTCGCTAGGTATGGTAAGCTAAGCAACCATAACTCGCGCCACCACTGTGCATTGCTAAAACTAACACCAGGACATCAAAGATGACATCACACATGTAATTGTCAAGGATCATTGGAATAAATATGAGCTATGTAGTGCATTAAGCAATGCACTGATATAAATAGTATTCTATTATGAAGTTCTTTACAGTATAGTAAGTTACTCATGTATAAACATAAGCACTGTGTGCAGCATACATGATGTTCTCATGTTGAATAGTGACATGATAAATGCTTTCTTATTAGAGTTTTGCGTTCTGTGCAACATGTAATAAGTAGCTAATAAAACCCACTTACTACATAATTTCATTATAACATACAAAACACAAAGTCAGAACAACACATACAAATATGAGTATATAAAGGAAAAGTGAAGTACGCAAAAAAAGCAGCAGTAGAACCAGAAAGTTGTCACGGTACTTGCCCCCAGACAAGGGAATCAGATCAACCTGCCCCAGGTACTAGCACCCATGGGGACCTTTAAGGCCCCATTGGACTACCCGAAGGCTTCCTGGACTCAGTCCTCGCGCCGTTGACACCAGGCTCATACTGCACTCTCAAGCAAAACCGTCTGCAGGAGAAGAGGAACCATGTGCAGCCTAGTCAGAGGCATACTGGAGGGACTACTTTACCTGGAACTACTTTGAAAGGGTGTGGTTGGAGGGACTACTTTTTAGGATATTTAAACCACACCCTTGGAACAGAACACGCTTTGCATTATTATGCACTTCTGCAGCGTAACGCTCACTGTGTCTGCAAGCTCCAGTCCTGTCTTCAGCCACGCCCGTCCTGGTCATCGCTATCCATGCCTGCAAAGGAAGAGAGAATAGAGAATAGAACAAGACCCTTACCTGATTCTCCATCTCGATTGTCCGGGAGTCTCTGCATCTGCAGAAAAGGAACACCAGGTTAACTGCACAGAGTAAAGAACCACTTTAAAGACATTGACCCTCATTCCGAGGTTGGAGGTAGTCATGGCGCTATTAGTGCCATGACTACCTCCAATATTGGTACCGAGTCCGCCCTCGTTCAATGGTGACTTACCAGTCTTTTCCGACCTTTGCGGGACCGGTAAGTCCCCTTTGAAAAAGCCATTCCCCATTTCCATTTCAGCCCCCATAGGGCTCAATGGGAAGGCGCTAATAATGGTACCGCAAATTGCGGTACCGTTATTAGCTCTGAAGTCCCTCAACGGGCCCCGTCCATAACGCCTGGTAAAACCAGGCCTTAAGGAAGGGACCTGCTAAGCGACCTCAGAATAGGGTGCAAAGGGATTACTGGCACCAATGTCCTTAACAGTGCCCGGTATCCCTTTGCGCCCACCTCGTAATGAGGCCCATTGAGCATTGCGCAGCGTGATACTCACCTTACTGCTGTTCGTTCTTGCGATCCAATGAGGCACACGCACGTGATCGCCGCTCCGGAGGTGCCGCACCTGCTGAATAGAAAAGAAAACATCAGGTGAGCTGCGCCTCTCTAAAGACACCCAATCTCATGCAGCATAAATACTCACCTGGAGCTGCATTCGCTTGCAGAATAGAAAAGGGACAGCAGATTAGTTGCACAGAAGAACAATAACGCATGTTTAGACATTATCGCATTGTGCAAGTATAGAAACTTACCTTGGCATTCTACTCACCATTTCCGCAGAGGAGTCGCTTTTTATCTGGTGCATCCCAAAGGGGAATCTGCAAATAAAAGGCACACGAGTGAACTGTTGGCAACTTGAACTCTAAAGCAATCCATACTCTCGAGTATTGGCATAAAGACTTTCCTCAGAGTCATTGTTGTCTGGAACTCTGCAATAAATCTACAGGATCAGTGAAGTTAAATGGATCCCTGAATCTCGATGCACCCCTGCATACAGTTGCAGGATGGAGAGCCTGCCATTCATAACATTAAGGTGAGACATAGTAGAAGGGTGCACAAGGAGGTCACAGGAGATGAAAGTCGGTCCTCCTCCTTACGGCTAGTTAACATATCATTTCAACATTTTAGGCAACTCTTCCTTTGTGCCAGAAAGACAAAACTGAGTGGACAGGTGCAGTCATTCATCACTTCGCTACGAGTCACGCTGGTGGAGACCGCTGCAGTCCAGCTTCTTTCAGCGCCCCTGTGGAGACCAGGTGAGCGTGTTCATAACCTAACTGATTATCTTTATGCACAGAAATTATTGCTCTGCTTCAAACCTACTACTTCCCTATATGTAACTATCACATGATGTGACTGCAACCTAAAGAAAGTAATGCGAATACATATATGAACATATCCAGAAAAAGAACAGTAATACAAAAGCAGCAGAATAATAAGAAAGTGTTGATA
The DNA here is from genome assembly GCF_040938575.1 of Ambystoma mexicanum. Classification (NCBI taxonomy): domain Eukaryota; kingdom Metazoa; phylum Chordata; class Amphibia; order Caudata; family Ambystomatidae; genus Ambystoma; species Ambystoma mexicanum. The sequence continues at coordinate 616,111,204 of NC_090934.1, read as the reverse complement.
ACCTTACTGATTGTCTTCATACACGGAAAGAATTGCTGTCTTTCAAGTGTGTATTTTCCATATGTATATGTTTCATATGCTGTGAGTGGACCATAACTGAATTATTGTAAGAACATATTTAAAGTATAAGTCTACAAATATAGTACTTTTTGAATTCTTTGTTCCTAACTATTACTGGCCAAGATGTATCACTAAAGGAAAAAAGAGTGAGTCATTCGTGATGTCATCTTTGATGTCCTGGGTGTTAGTTTTAGCAATGCACGGTTGTGGCGTGAGTTATGATTGCTTAGCTTACCAGAACTAGCAAACTTCAAGGGTTTTTTGATTTTACTTTGAACCATAACATTCCTTTAACAAAGTTTTTTTTACTGAATATATATATATATATATATATATATATATATATATATATATATATATATATATATATATATATATATATATATATAATAGTGTGTGGTCACTGCACTATAGTGAAGTTGAGTATCAAGTTCCACAGGAAGCCCAAAAACGGAATTGCTAATACCTTTTGACTTGCAGGATGGATTTGGCTGATATTTTGCAAACAGAAAAGTGTGATCCTTCCAACCCACCCCAAACTGGACATTTTGGGAAAGATTCATTACAAAATGAAAAAGTTATGAAGAAAGCTAAATAAAAAACAGTTTTCAGCCTACTCCCATTCCTTTCCCATAGAGAAAAAGTTCACATTTCTGTGCAGCGCACAGAAGAAAACACTAGATGGAATTGGGCCAGGTACAAAACAATGTGTAACACATCGGGGGTCATTACGACCATGGCGTTAAGGGTTTAACGGCGCCGTAAAAGGTGTCGGCGCCGTTAAACCCTTAACGCCTGATTACAAGGTCCCTTTTGTGGGACCCGACCTTAACGGCTGGTTTTACCAGCCGTTAAAGTAGGGTGCCGCAAAGGGACCTTGGTGCTAATTACGGTACCACAATTTGCGGTACCGTACTTAGCGCCTTCCCCAGTCCCATTGAGCCCTATGGGGCGAAAATGAGGATGGGGAAGGGCCATGGTGGAATGGGGAAATACCTCCACGCCAACCTTGGAATGGGGCGGTATTTCCCCATTCCACCATGGCGGACTCGTTACAACACCGGCACCAGCCATGGTGCTAATAGCGCCATGGTTTAGCGCCGGGGTTGTAATGAGGGCCTTCGTCTCCATTTCCAGGAGCGGTCTGGGGTTATTCTGTAACATAGTTGGTGAAATATTTGACGGAGAAGGGGGTGTCCCCTGCTCCCAAAATTATAACTATATCACCCATGGTGCTATGCAGCAGTAAGGCTGACAGTCTTTTCAGAAATGAAAAATCTGCTTTTTTTCCCCCAAAAATTCTATTGCTAATAACTTTTGACTTGCTTTTGACTTCTCTATGGAAGAGGGCAACGAGTGAGCTGGTCATAACTTCCCACATACGCTGAATTGCAAGGGTTTTGTAGCATTACATCTGCACAACTTAACTACACATTACCAAGGCATTTTCAGTGAATATATATTGCACTCTGTAGGTTAAATTGCTCAACTAATAGGAAGAGCAGTTTTTCGTTGGCTTATAACTTTGGCTCTCATCGATGAATCCTCACAAAACTTTGCAAAAATAAGTACACAGCCAACTCTGAAATGTTTTGCAAAGTTTCATGTAATTTCATCAAGGGGCGGAAAAGTTATATGGAGGGTCCCAAAACTTTTGAAATCCAGATAGACATGAAAGGGAAAAAATGTTACTCGCACCTACAGCTCAAACTTCTGGATAGATTTGCAGCAAACCTGAAAGCGTGCTTATGCAAATTTGGTGTTAATCTATCCAGTAGATTTTTTAAAACAGTCGAAAAGTTGGTAAAAACAATTTAGTAATATCTCTGATTTCTGAAGACTCACCTCTCAGTCCGGTGTCTGCAGATGACTCTAAGCCTATGATGGCACTACATGATGTTATCAGACATCACACTCACACGCTGATTGGTTGGCAAAAAGCATGAGGTACATCAGCATTTATTTAAATGACCCCCATATTGGATCTGGGAGGTTTGCCGACATTACAGTAGAAAATTAGTATGAAAAAATAAAATGGTCTTATTTTGAGGATCACAGAGTGTGAGGGGAAGGTGGGGAATAGAAAAGATGGCAAAATGGAAGATGTTATTGCTTAAAAATACCTGCAGGGTTTCACCAAGTCTGTTGTCTTTTTTACTGTATGTGACCAATAAGGGCACAAACCTGCATCTGATTGGTGTGGGATGTGCTATGTTACAGCAGGAACTCATTTTAATTGTATAATTATGTAATGAAACTAGTGAGTGTAGCCAATATTTATGTGTGTGTGTGTGATACAAACATATAGTTTCAGGGCTATGGAAGTGAGTAGAATGTACCATGGTTGAAGTGTATTGTTGTGGTTGTGGCTAGTGTTCAGATTCAACCATGCCCTAAAGAACTTGGACACTCAGTTTGTCCACAGAATCACTTCCCAATTCAGTGTCTGCGGACCCCTGTAGCCCAATGAGGATGCTACGTGACATTCGTGGATGTCACACTTGCATGCTGATTAGTTGGTGAAAAGCCTGAGGTACGTCAGCCATTTTTTTTTTTAAACGGTCGCCGTATTGGATTTGCGAACCAGTACTTACGTCTGTGGACAGCACAGTAGAAAATTGTTACTAAAAATACATGTTGGGTTATTTTGAGGATGATAGAGTGTGTGGGAAAAAAGGAAGGTGTTTTGATGAAAAACACCCCTGGGGTTTTCACCGAGTCAGAAGTCTTATTTACTGTTCGCGATACATACACAAACATGCATCAGTTGAGTTTTTGTGGATTGGGGTGTGATGTCTATGTTCCAACAATCACTAGTTTTAAATGTATAGTTATGCAATTAAATTAATGAGTGTGGCTAATAGTTATGTGTGTGTAATACAAATATATAATTCCATGGCTATAGAAGTCTGTAGAATGTTTGTGACATAGCCGAAGTCCATGTCCCAAGGACTCTGGACACTGGCCACAGTAATACACTTTAACCATATCACGCACATTCTACATACTTAATTGGCCATGGCTACAACACTTATATAATGAATGTGAATATTGTGAAATTAATAATGTGGTTCCTGGGTTTGCATATAGTCATTTGTTTATTGTGGGTTTAATGGGAGTGTCAGTGTTGCTGATGATAATGGGTAATATGGTGAACTTAGTTTGCTATGGAAGGAGAATCTGTGCTTCTTTGTCTGTAAAGAAAAGGAAATATAGTTAGTTGTAGAGCATAGTCAATAAAATGTAATTGCTCACAGTTTTACAGATATATTTACATTTTGTGATCATAAATGGTACATTGTATGTGCTATGTTTTGTACAACATGTGTGAGTCATGCACTTTTGTTGTATTCACATGCAGGAATCATTGGGTCATTGAGAAAAAAATGAAGGTGGATAAAAAAACATTTAATAGCTTTAACGTTTCTGACATTTTCATTTTTTTTAAACCATGACTGTGATATTTAGGAAAGGGAGATACATTTTGTATGTGTAGAAATCGGTAGTATGGGTGAATTGAGTACATATATAGTTGGAAGTATTTTGTAACGGTAATGTAGTTAAAGATAATTACTTTTGTGTTTGTGGTTTTCTGTAAAATAGTTAGATACCCATTGGTGTATTATAACTGTATACTATTGTAAAAGTAGTATAGTGTTAATATGGTGTATTAAGTAATTATAAATATGATGTCATGCATTTAGTGTATTGTACTTAAGGACTATAGTTGTTTAAATTGCGTTACATTTAAACTAGTTAGCCATTGGGTTATTCTAACTGCAAATATTTTTTAATTGTTAATTTTATGTGTGATCTAATGAGTACATCTGTGTTTGAGGAATATTAAGTAGGCATTTGTTATATTTGGTGGTAACTTTAGTTTTTCAGTAACAGAAGTGTAGTTACATTCAAACCCGCCACTTATTTTTTTGACATATGCAGTATAGTTAGTATAGTTGCCTGAAGTGTTTGTGGCACCAGCGTGGTATATTATGCTTACTGTTATGAAGGTTTTTTTTTGCCAAGAGATACTTGGCAGTGTTTAAAGCTAGTGAATTTACAGTTATTTTTAGAGCCATCTGGATTGTATCTTAGAAGCATTACAATGATATATTGGGCATGCAAATCTATTTGTCTAATAGAGAAATTGAATTTCAAAAGGATTTGCATTTTGCAGAAGGCATTGGAATGGAATGGAATATATAGAAACATACACAAATCATTCCTTAGGGATGTGCTCCTGTGATACATGGTTGCAGATAGTGCATGTATGTTTCCACTTTTATATGGATGTTCTTTGATTCTACTACTTGTATTAAGTACATTAGGAATACTTGTGGATGTTCCTGTGTGTTTATGGTGAATTTAACCATTCCTGCACAGTGTAAGGATATTTGGCGTGTTACAGCACAGAGTACAGCACTACTGCACAGGTAGCAATTTTTTTTTGATGCAGCACCAAATGCCTATGGTGCATTGCTATATGTGTTACCAGATTAACAAGGAAAGACAGGCTATTCAGTCAAAAACGATTTTAACATATAAGATGCAAATCTATTTTTCCAGTTAAAAGCACACGTGCACATTCAAAAATGCACACTATTTTTCACCTGAAATGCCCATGGTGCAAGAGACACATTTGAAAATTAATAACTAACATTGCTCATAAATAACCTGACTAATAAAAATTGAATTTAACATAACCCACTAATAAAAATGTGTCTCCACTGCAGAAATAGGCCTACTCTGAAAGTGAACTTTTAAACGCACATTCATTTTTTTTTCGTTTTCTCTGCTGCCCTGTCCACATAACTACAGGAAGCAAAAGGGCTCGAAAGAACAGGAAATCAGTTGGTTACAAAGCATTACTATAAAAATGAGCCATTGTGTAGAGAGGGAGGAGATGGCATGATTGATTCTGATTGGAGCAGCGTCATAGCAAGTATCATGCTAGAGGCAGTGATTAGGGTTTTGCTGGGGGGAGTTTGGGAGAGAAGGAGAGTGGAGATTTGGAGAGCTAGGAGAAGGACCTGTTTTTTTCCTGGTTGGAGCATTTCTGCTGAAAAAGCTGAGAGTTCCAGGCAATGACCCCGGTTTGAGAAGGAAAGGCGCTCCTTTTCACTGGGGTTAATCTTCAAGGGAGCCACATTCAGAAAGAGAACAGCTGAAGAAAACTCGGCTGAACAGATAAGGTAATTACATAAGTGTGGGAGCTGAGTGTGTACGAGAATATTCAGTCAGAGTAGGAAAGGAGATTCCGGTGCCTTAATCACATGTTAATGTTGCAAATTGGGTTCTGTTCTCCGCCATTTTTTTTTTTCAGTGTATCACAGACAATGCTGTTACTGTGCTATTTTATTTATTTCTGTAAAGAGTGAGATCGTGTTTAAATGCAACTTTTATAATACAGAAAAATATTTGAAAGCAGACGGGTGGTGTATTTTATATTTACCAATACAGTGCTGATGATGAGGAGAGATTTTTAAACAATGCAATTGTCATTTTAAGACAGATGTGTGCATGATCATATTCAGTATGGACAGTTGAGAGTGATTGTTTGTAGCATAGCTCGTTGGAGGTACATGAGCCAACGGGAAGAGGGACTCTCTGAACATAGTTCCCTACCGTATATAAGGTAGTGGAAATTACCACAAAATTACCACATATAGCTCTCTGTCGTAAATAAGTCAGTGAGATCGCCCATGGTGGCACACTAACACTAAAACTGAAAATGTGGTATTCCTGAAATGTAGGTCTGAGGTCTCTCTAGTGATTACACGAAAAATATAAGCAAAGATAAGGGATTCTGGACATTGGGGCCACAAATAAAACAAGGGAATTATGCTCACCAAAATACCACCAACCACGCATACCAACCACGCATACCAAATATGCATGTCTGGGTGCTGAAATAATGCATGTCCACTGTATTATTGTTGCACATGGCCCAATCTGAATACAAGGAGTGATTATTGCTAAGTTATTTTTTGGCGGTAATAAAATACCGTCAGGCCCCAAATCTCCACAAAATACACTACATATTTATGGTGCGTTGCAGGCCGGGAAAGTGATCATAGAGTACCTACTGGGCGTGGCAAGTGTGTCTCACACTGCCATTTGCACATTAAAGGGAACCCATTTTATAATAGCAGTGTGCCACTAAAAACGAATTTCAGAATGTCACAAAGGGAAACCACATTCTCAGATCTAGTGCAATATTTAGAGGCAAAGTTGTTTGCACATGGGAATTGGTCGTCGAATAGCACGTTAGAATGGAGTAACCGCATTCAGGGTGAGGTGCAGAAAGAAAAACTAGACAATATTTTTGCAGAAGGCAGCATAATTCAGGTCTGCCTTACAAGATTATTGAATGCAGCCGATAAAAGTGCAGAGAAAGACTGTTTAATACGGCTATGCGGAAAAATATGGTTTATTTTAAACAAGTCCCTGCGAATGCAAGAGAATGATACTCAGCTAATTAACAGGTTCAAGACTGAATTAGATGGGGCAAGTAAAAATCAGGAAATGTTGAGAGCAGAATTGGATGTATGCCAAAAAGACATGCAATTAAAATGCAGAGACTTTGATACTCAGTTATCCAAAAGCAAGAAACAATTTGAAGATAGTGAGCAAGAATTGGCACACTTAAAAGCCTTAGTGGATCACATTAGACGGGATAAAGATGAGGGATGTATAGGGATGTATAGGGATGAACATTGTGAAAAAGAAGGTGATCTCCAGAGTGCAGAACAAGAAATGATTACAATGATTCAAGAAAGAGGCAAGAGAAATAAAGAGTTCAATGAATGCCAAATGCAAATGTGCGACATGCAGGAGGTGATTAATAAGATGAATGGTGAAAACAACTATTTGCAAGATGAAGCCAACAGACTCCTTAAAAAGTGTAAAGACTTAGAACAGCAAATGTGCATTCCCAGGTCCCAGGAGAGGCGGCAGGGTACCACATTCAATGGAGTGGAGGTGAATTCTAGCTCTGCCCAAAGAGCTAGTGCTCCAGTGACTGGGCCGGTGACTGAACTTGGTTGCAGCGCCCTTGGGGGATTTGATACTCCCATTGGGGGCAGCCACCAATCTCATACACCTGAAAACAGGATTGAATCACAAAATAGTGCAATTCCATGCATTGCAACAAGTAGCCCCATAAAAATAATGAAATCCATTAAAGCCCTGATCAAACCATTTAAAAAGGGAGGTGAATGCTGCATTGAGGATCACTTAGAAGCGGTGCATGACATTTTTAAAGCACTCCAGATACCTAAGGAACAGTACAGACAATATTTTCATTTAACTTTAGATGCCCCGACGGCCAGCATTATAAGGGGATTAAATGAACAGCAGAATATGACATGGCTGGAGTTTGAAAAAGAAATTAGGCGTCATTTTTCTCCTTTTCAGTCATTGCAGGAGGCAAAGAAAGTCGCATACACAATTACTGCTGGACCTAATATATCTCCTCGCCAATTTTTACAAGACTTAAAAAGAGCATTTTCTCGCTTTGATGTATCTTTTGACTCAAATTCCAATGAGTTTAAAACTGCATACTTCTATGGGCTACAGAAAGACATCATATCCCAATTGGTCCGTGAATTTGACCGTGACAAGTCCCTTGAATGGATTGTACATCAAAGCACAAAACTATATGAGGTACTCTATTGTCAGGGTAGAGAAAGTGATAAAATGAAAGATACTAGACCTAAATCTAAAGAACCCTCAGCCACAATAATGGAAATCAGGTCAGCCAAAATGTCCCTTGAGTCTGCTCAAAGCCAAGGTAAAAATAATGTGACACCTGAACAAAGGGGTAATCAACAAAGATCGCCATTTCCTGTACCAATGTTCCAATCACATGATCCTAGTAATAGAGAGAGCTACATCAGCCCTAGGTATTTAGGGGACAGACCCCGGGTAGGATACCGGCCTGATATGGCAGGTATGAACAATAACCAGAGACAAAATCAAGATCAAAGAAATGATGGTCCCTACCAGTCATTGGGGACACAGAGCAGATTTGATCCCAGCACCATGATATATGGTAATCAGGATAGGCCCCGATATGTGGATCGATTTACTGATAATGGAAATCAACCTAGGGGCCAGTACCCACAATCTGAGAGACAGGACATGAGGCAAAACGTGAACTACAATCCACGCCAGTACAATGATTCCCCACCAGGGGACTATAATCAAAGGATGGGTGCAACCCGCTCCCCTCCACAAATGAATCAAGAGTTCAGAAACCATCCCAACCGACATCAATCACCTGAGAGGTATCAGAATAGATCCAATCAGGGGGAAAACAACCAATATCGACCTAGGCCACAGAAAGAGGATCCTAGAGAGATGGAAAGGTTCCAGTGCCTTGAGGCCCAAGTGAAAATGTTAGCTGAGCAAATAGGAAAGCTCTATACAGCGCAAAAACAACCTTCCAAAGAGGGGGCTGATGGCCATAGCAATGACCGGGGGGCTTCTGAAAAGTGACTAAGTACTCATGATAACTGCAGTGCCAAAATGACAGATTGCTCTGATATAATTTTGCATAACGACTCTGAGATGCCTAATGGATTAAAAATGAAAGTACCAGTAAATGAAATTGTGACAGAAAGTGCAAATACTTCTAAAAAAGAGGTACGGTTTAACTTAGAGCTAAATAAAACAGTAAAGATTTGCACAAATGAAAAAGAAACATTAGGAATTCCAAAAGAACAAAGGGACAGATTTAAGAAAAATGATTCATGCATGGGGAATACCAGTGAAAAGGGAGTAAGTGGGGATGCTATAGCTCCTTCCCTGGGCAAGCAAACAATGACCCAACACAGACAGAAAAAGGAAATACTCAAAAGGAGGGTACAAGTCAATCACCTGAAGAATTCTTTGAGCCACATATTTTTGAAGAGGCTGAAAGGGCTGGTATGACACTAAATGATTACAAATGCACAGAATTAAAAAATGACAAATTGCTGAATGATGTTGTTACACATGTTCAGTTGGAGGATTGTAATGTGGTCTCTGATGTTACCCAGATGGATGGGCGAACAGTGCCCACACTCCAAAAAACCTCTGATCATGCAGAAATGAATAAAGTCTCTCGCGCAGAAATGGGTAAAAAGGAGGGAAAAATGTCTTTCCATTTACCAATGTGCTTAGCCAAAAGTGAAAAAGATCTGAGAAAGGTGAGCCCTGAACTCAGTAAGAATTCACACTTTTTATGTGTATTAGAGGAAGTTGAGGACAGATATTATGCACCCATCACTGTAGAAGAAAAATGCCACACCTTTGCTATGATTGACACTGGCGCACAGGCCACAATTATGTCCAAGGAGCTGGTAAAGAGTATCAATGAAGGGAGACCTCCACAGAGTCAGATCACAGTGAAGGAAAATCAAGGCCCAGTGCATAACTTTAATGGGGAGGAGGTGCCCATCATAGGTGTAACTGAGGTTGACATAAAAATAGGAAAGCACAGAATGAAACAAGAGGTATTGATCACATCTATTTGTGAAATTCCATTTCTGATGGGGACAGATTGCCTGAAAAGATTGTCTCCTCTCATAGATGGGGTGAATGGAGTGCTGTGGTCCTTAACCAAAAAACCATTGAGGCCTAAGAAACTAAAATCACAAAACAGCAATATAAATGAATGTCACACCGTTGCCAAAACAAATGATGCTGTGGAGGTATATCTCCAGAATAGCTGCATACCTAGTGTCACTGTCATATTAATGTGTCAAGACAAAATGCAGAGCGACAATGAAAAACTACCTGTACAAATATACTTGGACCCAAGGAAAAATTGGCAGACTGCCATAGATGAGCACACATTACGTTTTTATTTAAAAGAGAAAACATGCAAACCGAATATTGCTCCTAAAACAGATTCAGAAAAACACATTACCACTCTGGCAGAAATACACATGGAAGATGAGCAACCATGGGTTCATGTTGGTATAAATGACTATTTTAAAACAATAAAAGCCACTTTAGTGCTTGAACATGAAAGGGGTTTCATTAATGAGAAATTGTTGCAAAAATTAATGGAAAGGGAAGAAATCCCGAGATTTAGGATTAAAAACCAATATGTTTCTGGGTTGGACAGTCCAGACTTTGAAAACCGAATTGCAGGCAGATGCATGCTTAAAATTAGCATTGGGCAGAAAACAATTTACCATAATGTCTGGATAGTGAGTGGAGCACAAAATGAATTTTACATGGGCAATGACATCATGCACAGAATGTGTATGGTGTTAGATTTCCTTAATCAAAAAATATGGTCACGCCTAGGTGGTCCGGCACCTGAATTTGAAGACAAAAGAAGGGCTTATCATTGTGCACAACTGGTTCCTTATGCAATCGAATTACAAATGAGGAAAGATACTATTATTCCTGCATTTACAAAACAGTTTGCAATAACACTGAAATGCAAAAATGGACAGCAGATGAAAGGCTCTGATGCATTTGTATGCCTGAATGAATCCATAAAACAGCAAGGCCTGTATTATGAATACATTCCATTGGTAGACATTGGTGAAGGATCTGTAAAAATCATGGTAAATAATAAAGGTTGTCAGGATATTCATTTATAGGAAAACTCCCCATTAGGAATGGCCATACAAAAATCACATTAAACGGCAGATTTAAATAACATGGTGATTGGGAATATTCCTGAAAAATATGTAGATGCCAAGGGCGAGTTGCCAGAACACCTGGACTCTCAGCCCAAAGGAATATTTAAAATTCATTCTGTGTATCCTTATGATTCAAATGAGACAGTGTGCTGCCATCAAGAGGATTGCATAATATTTAATTTAAATGAAAATGAAACAGAAAATCAGTCCATTGAAGTGGAAGCTGATATGCCAAAATATTTAAAAGTGGCAGCTTTACAAAAAGACACAGCCACACAGTTAGAGGAAAGCGCCGAGATTCCCTTACCAGAAGATTTTCCAGAATTTTCCAAAATGGTAGTAGAGCAGATCTCCTTAGCGGATGCATGTGAAAGCAATGAAGAGAGGGACAATCTGAGGGAGATATTTATGGAGTTTAAGGATGTATTTGCAAAAGATGCTTATGATTGTGGTTTAACTGATTTACATGTGGCCACACTACCAGAAGGGTGTAGCAGAAACCCAGTGTTTGTACGCCAGTATAGACTACCGCTGGCATGTTTAGAATCATTGGCAGAGATTATTAAAAATTTGGAATCGCGGGGAATCATCAGGCCCATTCATAGCACATCCAATACACCTATTTTAGGTGTGTTAAAGCCAAATGGTCAATGGCGGCTGTGTGCGGACTTGAGAGAGTTAAATAAAAGAGTACCAATATCTAGATGGCCACTGCCATTCATTGATCAGGGCCTAGCTCAGGTACATGGTTCAAATGTATTTACCACATTAGATCTCACCTCTGGATATTGGTGCGTGCCATTGGCAGAGGAGATACAACATTTATTTTTCTTTACATTTGACAGGACTCAATATGCCTGGCTTAGAGCTCCGTTCGGGTACATCAATAGTGGGAGTGAATTTGGCATATTTTTGAGAAAGGCCATGCCGGATGCAGCGGAAAGAGGAACAATAGTTTATGTGGACGATGTCCTGATAAAAAATGAAAGCCTGAAAAGCCATTTTGATGAAATAAGACATGTACTTGGCCAATTGCAGAAAGCAGGCGCCAAAGTATCTTTGCAAAACACACAATGGTGCAAGAAAAAAGTGAACTTTCTAGGGCATGAAGTGACTGAACATGGGCTAAATCCACAAAAGAAGAAAATAGAGGCCATACAAAGATTAAAAGATCCTAAAAATGTGAAAGGAGTAAAAAGTTTATTAGGGATGACAGGCTATAACAGAAAGTTCATTGAAAATTATGCAGAAATCACTCAACCATTGACTAAACTGCTTAAACTGAATACTCCCTGGAAATGGGAAAAAGGGCAGTCTGATGCAGTGGCTAAATTAAAGGAATGTCTTGTAAAGGCACCATGTTTAGCATACCCCATAAAGGACAGGGATTTCTTTATAGAAATAGGTTTTTCTGAACATTGTATGTCAGCAGTGTTATCACAAAAACACGATTTGAATCACAAAACCATTGCATATGCAAGTAAGTCATTTCCCCAAGTTGAAATGAAATTTAATGAATGTGAAAAGGCCCTAGTAACCACTGTGTGGGCGCCACAACATTTCCGCCCCATTGTTCAGGGAGAAAAGGTAATTATTCAAACAAATCATCAACCTTTGCAATTTTTAGAGAGTAAAAGAATTAGATCAGGTAATCTAGCGCAATCCAGAATCACTTCATGGACGCTAGCATTACAAGGTTTTCCCGTAGAAGTGAGATATGGACAAAATAAAAAGAACCCAATTGCTCAAGGGTTAGCTGACTTACATGACTGTGCAGCTGAACAAATACCAAATGAAATGGAAGTAGAAACTAGTTTGCAGGAATTTGAACAATCACCACACAAAGCTTTTGATGAAAAAACATGCAAGGATTTGCCAACTGTATATGTGGATGGTTGTGCTTTTCACATTGAAAATGACAGTAATAAATAGTTAGTGGCAGGAATAGGAAATGTCTGGTTGAAATGTGAAGGTGTCCCCAGTATAGGGATGAGGATTGGAGATAGGAGCAGTCAGGTGGCGGAATTGGCAGCCATTTATAAAGCAATTGCTACTGCAGTTGATAAAAAGTTCAGTGAAATTGTCCTGGTGACTGATTCTGACTATGCACGGAATAGCTTTGTGGAGTATTTGCCTGGTTGGAAAGCAAGAGGCATGGTTACATATAACAAAAAGCCACTTAAGCATGGAAAAATGATACAAGCCATAGACAAATTGGTGTCAGAGAATAAGTTAACAATATACTGGAGAAAAATTCGTGGGCATTTAAAAATACCAGGAGAGGATAAGGAGGGAAATGATAAGGCAGACCACCTGGCTAAGATTGGGGCTGTGATGGGAGAATTGCTACCTATTGATTATTTAATGGGTGAAATATAAATTGATGCAGTCACACGTTCTAAAGCACCAAAGGAGGTAGATCAACCGTTGGTGCAGTGGAGTCATGACACGCCAGACCAAGATTTGATTGAGGCACAAAAGAATGATCACATTTTGGGAATCTATTATAATCATTTGATAGATCCCGAACAAAATCCTTTAACAGAAAATGATTGTATGGGAAAAGAAGAGTTGAGGGTGCTATTAAAGAACAAAACACGAATTAGATTACAGGATGGACTCATGATTAGAGAGTCCATAACAGGACAAATACAGTGGGTAGTACCCCTTTCATTCAGAGGACTAATGCTACACCATGCACATGATGCCATAACCGCAGGCCATAGAGGTTCACAAAAAACATTAGAAATACTAAAAGATTATGCTTACTGGCCACATATGTCCCAAGATGTGGAATTATATACTAGAGGATGTCTAGTATGCGCCCAATTTAAACCTGCTTCACCAATGCATAGAGCACCATTGATGAAAAGAGGCCTAACTCTCCCATGGTCAGATTTGCAAATAGACTATGTAGGTCCTTTAAAAAGGTCGAGCAGGGGACACCGTTATATTTTGAGTGTGGTATGTTTGATGTCGAAGTCGATTGAATGCATTCCTGCACCAGATTGTAGTGCGCAAACAGCAGCCACATTGCTGGTGAACCATGTGTTCTCAAGGTTTGGGTTGCCACAAAGAATTGAGTCAGACAGAGGAAGTCATTTCACAAGTACTCTAATGAGTAAGGTATGGCAAATACTAGGTGTGAAAAGGAAACTACATATCGCATATCGGGCGGCGTCTTCAGGTACAGTTGAAAGAAGCAATAGGTCTGTTGTGGATATTTTAAAGAAATTTGTGGCAGAAGCAGGTTCCAGCTGGGATTTACGTTTACCGTTGGTTTTGATGGCAATCAGGTCGACTCCTGCCAAAGCAACAGGTGTTAGCCCCCATGAGGTCTTGACAGGTAGGAAAATGGTGTTACCACAACACCTACTATACAAAACACATGAGCAAACCCTTGTGAGTGCATCCACAATTCATGAATATATTGATGAACTGAGGAGGCATTTGCAACATGCATTTGCTTTTGTGCAGAGAAATCTGGAAAGAGCTGCTGACAGTGCAAAATCTTATTATGATAAAAAGACATCAGTAAAGGAATACAGTGTAGGGGATCAGGTGTACAAGTTTCATTTTGGAAAAAGTAAACAGAAACATTCTAAATTTCTAGCAGCCTGGCAGGGGCCATTTCGAATTATAGATAAGGTCTCTCCTGTGGTTTATAAAATTTTGAAAAATGAAGGTGAAACGGCGATAGAGCAGTTTGTCCATGTAAATCAAATCAAACCATGCCATCCCAGACATGAGATCAGGCAGCTTGAGCATGTAGAAACAGATAAAGTCCCTTGAACACAAAAAGAGAAAATAAATGGATACAATCAGGAGGCAGTGACAAAGGAGTTAAAAAGTTGATTGTTATGATGGCACATAAACACTGTAGTATATGTAAAAATATATAATATAAAATAAATAAATAAATAAATAAATACATGCACATATAATGGAAGCTCATGGTTGGTGTGCAGGGAGAAAATGTGTTAAATATTGAATACTGTTTTATATCTGCTTGTTTTTTTTTAACTTGTGTTTAATTTAAAAAAATAAAAAAATAAAAAAAAAATAGAAAAAAAAAAATGAAATATTTTTACCAAGCATGTTTTATTTTTGGCAAAAGGGTGAAGTTAGTATTGTGCTATGTACTTAATTTGTTTATTTTCTATTTTGATTTAGAAAATTAACATTATTTGGTCGGAGGTTCCGGGATCAGAGCCCACGGGAGACGATGGAGTCCTGGAGCCCATGTGGACGGATCAGCATTGAAGATGATACCGATGATATAGTTAATGCTGATGATATTTGGAGGGATCTTCAAGAATGCAGAAGCACAGGTTGTCATTGAATCTGGACCAGCATCTGGTATTGCGGTGGAAGAGGCACCAGGATTCATCATGAGTGATAGAAGGATGATTTTCCAAAATATATACATACAATTAAATCCTGAGATTTTGATTGAAAAACACTTGAACAATACCGGAATTAAGATTGAACAGACTAAACAGTGGCTGGAAATAAGAAAAGAGGACACTAAGCAGTCAATAAGAGATATATTAATGCAATTGGAAAAAACATTCGTGAATTCAGCAGACATTAAGAAGAAGAGAGGAAAGAGAGGTGCGGTGATGCTCGCGATATCAATGGTAATGTCTATAGTTGGAGCAATAATAGGTACCACAATATCAACAGCCAATTCTATTTCGGTAGGAACACTGAGTACTAAAGCACAACAACTGAGTATTGACCTAGAAATAATACAAAAAACATTAGATGGAATTAGAGGGGGACTGGATGAACAAGTAAGATTCATAAATGAAACTGCAATCATTCTAAATGAACAAGCGGATGTAATGCAACGGGCGACTAAAATAATACTTAAGCATGACAGAACTTTAAATGAAATATTGAACATAATGAGTCCTGTTGATAGACTATTGACGAATTATATGAGAGAAGTTCAAACTGCAGTTTCACAATTGATTCAAGGACATATTCCCTTGTATTTTGTTTCGCAGGATATCATTCGTCAAATGATAGAAAGATTGACCAGGAGGGAAATTGACATAATACAGGTAAAAATTGCATTCGAAATGGGGAATGCAATGCCGTTATGTGTGGACTTGGAAAGACTAGAGATCAGATTTTTGCTATGCATCCCATATGTAGCCCCTGAACTTATTTATCAAACGAAGTGGGTACACAACGTGGGATTTTGGCAAGAGGACAAATTCATTAAGATTAAGACTCCAGAAGTGGTGGCATTTCAGTCATGGGAACCTGAAGTTTATTTAATACCAAACCTGGAAACATGTGTAACATTTAAAGAACACAATTATATGTGTCCAGGTAAACCGTTTGTTCCTGATGCCACAGATGCTATTTGTGGTTTGAAATCTGACCCAAGTATATCAGAGGGATGTGAAGTGATTATTAGTAATATGGGGAGTGAAGAAATGGCACAGGCTAAGATGGTCAGAGGTAAATGGTTGGTCAGCACCTGCTTAAAGAACATGACGGTAGTACATTTAAACCATGGAACATACGTGGTTAAACAGGTGAAATATAATGTTTTTTATTTACAGGTTCCAAAGGATGCAATTGTGTCAATTGGGGGATTAACATTGTTTCATGTAACAAATGATGTTTGGGAAAGCCAAGTGGAAAATATCGGTTTTTTTCAAAGGGATACTTTTCCAATAGATCCGGAAGTGGAATATTTATTGAATCACAAAGAAAGACATGTTATAAAAATGAATTTGAGAAAAAACAATATTACAATTAGTAATCTGGGCATAATAGAAGTGGAAAAGATTTAATTGGGGAACCTGGGGGGAACGCTCAATAGTGGGTTTGGCTATCCTGGTGCTAATCATGGGTGGATGGTTGATTGTGCTATCAGTAAAAATGAAAATGTTACTGATTTTACTAGCTACGTCAGGAAGAGAAAGATATCCCAATACACATGCATTTTAAAAGGAAAAAGAAAGAACAAGTTGTTTTTAGGAATTGGCTTGGATCGTAGCCAAATTTTAAAAACAAAAGGAGGGTATGTAAGGATATTTGGCGTGTTACAGCACAGAGTACAGCACTACTGCACAGGTAGCAATTTTTTTTTGATGCAGCACCAAATGCCTATGGTGCATTGCTATATGTGTTACCAGATTAACAAGGAAAGACAGGCTATTCAGTCAAAAACGATTTTAACATATAAGATGCAAATCTATTTTTACAGTTAAAAGCACACGTGCACATTCAAAAATGCACACTATTTTTCACCTGAAATGCCTATGGTGCAAGAGACACATTTGAAAATTAATAACTAACATTACTCATAAATAACCTGACTAATAAAAATTGAATTTAACATAACCCACTCATGAAAATGTGTCTCCACTGCAGAAATAGGCCTACTCTGAAAGTGAACTTTTAAACGCACATTCATTTTTTTTTCGTTTTCTCTGCTGCCCTGTCCACATAACTACAGGAAGCAAAAGGGCTCAAAAGAACAGGAAATCAGTTGGTTACAAAGTATTACTATAAAAATGAGCCATTGTGTAGAGAGGGAGGAGATGGCATGATTGATTCTGATTGGAGCAGCGTCATAGCAAGTATCATGCTAGAGGAAGTGATTAGGGTTTTGCTGGGGGGAGTTTGGGAGAGAAGGAGAGTGGAGATTTGGAGAGCTAGGAGAAGGACCTGTTTTTTTCCTGGTTGGAGCATTTCTGCTGAAAAAGCTGAGAGTTCCAGGCAATGACCCCGGTTTGAGAAGGAAAGGCGCTCCTTTTCACTAGGGTTAATCTTCAAGGGAGCCACATTCAGAAAGAGAACAGCTGAAGAAAACTCGGCTGGACAGATAAGGTAATTACATAAGTGTGGGAGCTGAGTGTGTACGAGAATATTCAGTCAGAGTAGGAAAGGAGATTCCGGTGCCTTAATCACATGTTAATGTTGCAAATTGGGTTCTGTTCTCCGCCATTTTTTTTTTTTCAGTGTATCACAGACAATGCTGTTACTGTGCTATTTTATTTATTTCTGTAAAGAGTGAGATCGCGTTTAAATGCAACTTTTATAATACAGAAAAATATTTGAAAGCAGACGGGTGGTGTATTTTATATTTACCAATACAGTGCTGATGATGAGGGGAGATTTTTAAACAATGCAATTTTCATTTTAACAGATGTGTGCATGATCATATTCAGTATGGACAGTTGAGAGTGATTGTTTGTAGCATAGCTCGTTGGAGGTACATGAGCCAACGGGACGAGGGACTCTCTGAACATAGTTCCCTACCGTATATAAGGTAGTGGAAATTACCACAAAATTACCACATATAGCTCTCTGTCGTAAATAAGTCAGTGAGATCGCCCATGGTGGCACACTAACACTAACACTGAAAATGTGGTATTCCTGAAATGTAGGTCTGAGGTCTCTCTAGTGATTACACGAAAAATATAAGCAAAGATAAGGGATTCTGGACATTGGGGCCACAAATAAAACAAGGGAATTATGCTCACCAAAATACCACCAACCACGCATACAAACCACGCATACCAAATATGCATGTCTGGGTGCTGAAATAATGCATGTCCACTGTATTATTGTTGCACATGGCCCAATCTGAATACAAGGAGTGATTATTGCTAAGTTATTTTTCGGCGGTAATAAAATACCGTCAGGCCCCAAATCTCCACAAAATACCCTACAACAGTATTTCAATTCCTGCCTTATTCCCGAGACACTCTAGGTAGTGACAGGTTTATTGGTGACATTTCTGTGTAGGCTGAGCACATGCAAACACAACTGGGCTGAACCATTAAGTAACTATTCTGTTTCAGCAATTGGTGGCAACTAGAAGACTAGCCCTACATTCGTTTTTTTCTTTTTTTGCTGGGATTGTGGGGAGATCTGACATGGTTTCTGTTTGTACTAGTTGTCTTTTTAAAGTTTTTTTTTAATACTGGGTTCATATCCAGATGTGGAGTGTACAGTGCACGTAGCCTGTTGTATTCTAGGATACAAGGAATGCCAGCATTGACTTTGTTTGCATTAAGGTTAACTAAGAATAAACCTTTGATTGTATGAAGACATGAAAGTGCTATCTAACTCATGCATTAATTGAAGACTGTGCTGCCAATGTCAATATTTGCATGGTCGAGGGTTAGACCTAGTAACTTGTGATAAGTAACAGCATATGGAAGATACAGAGAGTATTGTTCTTTGCGTTCATACATATATTTGAAAAGAAGGAAATGTACTGTAGTGCGATAGATTTTTTTCAAATGTCTGCAAGTTTGTCAAAACGGATGTTGACAAACTGGATATTGTTTTCGTTTAGATTTATCTGGAAGCCAACACCTGTTCTAATTGCTCCATTGACTAAACCTTGTTCTATGTCAAGGTTACATTTTAGAATGTCTCTAAGGTTTAGACAGAGTTAATAGTTCTTCTAATCCAGCTATGTTAGAGATATATTTTTCTAGGTTATTTAGTTGTGCTGTTGCCTGGTGACATATCGGGAGTGTTATGCTGTGCACTTCTAGTTTGTCTGTCGAGCTGATATGCACTACGCAGTGTATTTCTTTTTTCAACATTGTGTCATTAAATTGGTAAAAGCTTGCAAGTGTTGGCATTGTGCACATTCATTTCTGTTATTGTTCAGTTAACTGTGCCATAACATCAGGGGCAGATGTGTTGTGGTTATGCAGCCAGGATTGGACCGGTGAAATGAGCAATTCGGCTTTGCGCCGAATGGAAAACAAGTTACAATGGGTCGATCTGAACACTTTAAAAATGGGGTGTTTCAAGTGTCTGTGTATACCTTTCAGAGGTATGGACAAGCGCTTCTCTTTGCTTTTTTAAGCCAGAGCATGTTACTTGGCAATTGAGCAGAGCAGAAACTCCTGGTCATCTCATCTACACATGTTCATTTTCACGCTTGCGAACATTTTTTTGGGACACTGTTGGAGTCTTCGCAAAATGAAAGTCAGAAAAAGAGATGGGCTCTGCCCCATCCTTCACCCACACTGTCAGCCCCACTCTTGGCTGCTGCTAGCTAACAATCCCCTTCTTTGGGCTGGCACATGATATCAAGTAGAAAGTAAATGTGATTTAAAAAAATACAGTGTTTCTCTATGTGCTTCAAATTTGAATGCAGTTTGTGTGTGAATGATTCTGTGTGCTGGTGCATTAATTTGTGTATGTTGTCTATATGTGTGTCTATATGTGTGTTAGAACGAGTGACTGACTTAGTGTCTTGTAAGTATTCCTTTTACTACAACAGTAAAAGTGAGTGAGACAACATTATATAGTCCTTTCTGCACTGAAATTGAGTGTATAAGATCATGCTCGGTGTGCATTGTTGGGGGATTTTGCTGTTGCAGCCTTGCATTATTATGTGAGATGGCCTACTCTAGGGCCTCTACAGTGGCTGGCCCACTGTGTGCAACTTTGCTGTACACCTTGACTGTGCTCTCACTGATCGGAAAGGCTTGCGCATGACCCAAGGGGGACAGGCCTCAGGAGGCTTGTACGCTCTCTTAAGGCACAATAACTTACAGCAGAACACATGATTTGTTCCACAATTGTTATTTTTGGGTTGCCTGCCAAATTAGAAAAAGTAACTAAAATGGTGCCATGTCATAATTCCGGCAACAAACTAAGGAGCCAACATCATGAATAATAGAGCATGGGTGTTTATTTGCGAAAAAGACCCTGGACCAGTAGGTTCTGCTTGTGGGGCTATTTATGAGGCATAATCATTCCTGAAACATGTTTAGCAGCCACATTTGTTATCAATTTTAATATTTAGGACTGGGTATTTGGTGTTTGTATAATCTGTCCCACATATGGACTGTTAGTTTTCACTGAGCAGTGGAAAGTACTTATGTCATAGCCTCAGAAGGATTGAAGGTTGGTTTGGAATTGCAGGGTTATGT
Source organism: Ambystoma mexicanum (assembly GCF_040938575.1). Lineage (NCBI taxonomy): Eukaryota > Metazoa > Chordata > Amphibia > Caudata > Ambystomatidae > Ambystoma > Ambystoma mexicanum. Next base: position 616,090,569 of record NC_090934.1, on the reverse strand, counting down.
GTGATGCTGAGAGTGAATGTAAAGCTCAATAGCAAGAAAGTACAAACTAAGCTATGTCACTGAATGGTAGAAAGTAGCGAAGAGATGGATAGTGTTTAAACCACTTATTCACTTGAGTGAACTTCCCATTCTCATCCCAATACTCACTCTCCCATCAGTTGTTCTTGCCTTAGGTGCACTTCGCTCTCTGTGTTCTTCCAAGGTTCTATGATGCTATCTCTCCACCTCAAGAAGACTTGCACACCAGGTGGTGGTGCCACAGCCTTCAGTGATCCGGCAAGCCTCTGGACAATCCTGGCACTTGCTGGCCTCCTCGTGCTCTGTGCAGTTTCTGATCCCTGCAGGCGGGTGCTGCTTACCCGGGGAATGTGAGAGAGGAGCTTCCGGGCCCCCAGAAATTCCTGGAATCCTATTTGGATCACCAAATGTAGGCTAAAGTCCCAAAATATCTATTATAAAAGTAATTCAATGAGCCAATAAAAATTGCATGGATGCAAGAAAAACAAAGGATTATTGCATACAACCACAACTGGGAACAATGCACAAATCATTTGACATTACATAATTACATGACTGATTATATAGTGAGAAGTGAAGTGACATTTTGAACAATTTTTTAAGATGTATCAAAGTTCATATTTGATCATTTGTCTTTTGTGGTTGCTCTATAGGTGATTTTATACAATATCTCACCCTATTGCCCTAGCCAATTGTGACCATTCTAATGACTACTTCCTGAAAATTATCTAATGATGTGGTCATCTAGTTTCACAAACAGTTGACAGGTCAAAATGTTTCACATACAACTTGATTGCTGATTGGCTTAGTCCCTTCGGTTGTCCTGGGGTTGGCCACTCATGTCATAATTAAACAATAGAACTGGGAAGTGTGAACAATGTGGCAACAAAACAAAAAAAACTTCACATCCATTCCCATGAGACTCAAAGGTTGACACCATCACACCCTTGTCAACCTTGTGACTGATCAATTGATCGTTAATATTTCGACTTTACGTTGGATACATGTTACTCTTCAACTTCCTTTCCCATTATGTGTCTGCATGATTCATGGGACATGTTTCTTGGCCTCTTGCTCTGGGACCATGCGCAAGTCTAAATGGTGTACTTCTGAATGCAGGCAAGGGTATGGCCCTATTACTCATGTATGTAAATAATTAAGGGTTGTCAGGAACCAATGTATTTAATGTATTCTATCTTGTGTACACGTACCTCTTGGCTGTTCTTGGTCCTGAATATTGATCTCTTTCTGGGCTGGGGGCTCATTTTGCTCTGTGTTAGTGATTCCACTATTAGGTGGATGTTTTCCTACAAGGGGCAGTATGTGGCCTCTCTTGATCAATGTGTCTTGTGCACTCTTCTGCTTAGCTCTTATTCTTTGCAGCTGTGACCTTTGTTTTGCTAGTTTCTAAGTTACAAGAAAGGTGTTCTACTTGTTACCTGCTTAATTGTCTGTGAGCGCCTGGGAACCTGCTGCGGTTCTAATTCTTGTCCATCCCCTTTGAATCTCTTGTTCTCTTCCTCATGTGTTTTTCAAAAAGTTGCAACACCTAATTAAGTCATTGCTCCTCATCTGGAGCCTGGGAATGAACCTTGCCTGTCTGTTTTGACCAATCACGCATAATCTTATACGCTGTCACACTGTCAGGGGCTGTTGACCTTGTCTGTGTGTTCTCTCTAATGTGAAATGCAATTGAATGCATTTTACTCTGTGGAATTCTGAGGCCTCGCGCATATACATGGCCTGTGAATCTACCTTCATTCTGAGGCATGCCCTATGTGTTACTCACCTAAGGGATGTTAACTATAGGTATATTGCGGCTTATATTTGCTAACTTTTAGTATGCTGACACAACTACTTGTAGCACAGTTTGTGTCTTTGTTTTGCTTAATTGTGTGCATGTCTGGTTAAGCCTAAGGTTTGCCTATAGATCAGTTATTATTGCCATCATCCTACCTAAACATAATTCTAGATGTACGTGTTTGTGTCTTGTTGGCTACTACCTATCTCAGATCCAAGGGAGATGGCGGAAGTGTAAGTGTATTGTGCGTGCTGTCTGGGCCTCTGGCCTTCAGTATGGCTTCAAACACATGTTTTATGTTTTTTGTTTGTTTGTATTTTCTCTCACTCAATATTGAGCTATGCCATACTATGCCCTCATATACATTGCCTCCAAAGCTTTGCAAATATTTGTATTAGGATCTGTATCTAAAACAGGAATATAATGTCAAGGTATATCTATGTCTATCTCATGACTTTTCTAACCACCCTACATGTTACTGTACCAAAAATACAATGGCGAGAGCAACAGTGATGGCACGAGTAATCATGTGATGTCACATTATAATGCATCAACATGATATCATGATGGACCCATATTTAGAACATGACTATTATTTCAAGCCCGAATTAGCTCCACTACTTCACTTTACATTTCATTTCACGTCTTACTGTATAACCAACACAAAGGTGGGAGAAATAGTGGAGGCATGCACATTTGCATGACTTTCCTCTAAGCTATATCAGCATGATAACAAAATGGCGCCTGACACCCCGGCAGGGCAAAACACATGCTGAACACGTCTGATTGGACTCATAAGAGTTACCAGTATCAAAGTGAATGTCTGTCTTCTTAATTACACTATTTTAGTTACATTAATCGAATATTAATATCTCCACTCCCTCCCTCATATGCAGGCCAACTCATGAAGTGTTTACTAACAGAGGAATTCACATTATATTTCTCTAACTGGCATGTCACTATGAAGTGCATGTTCCCCACCGCAGCATTACGTTTGTTTCAAAGATACAGTTGCTGCTCATGTAGACATTTTTTGGTTTACTTTTTCTTGCACTGTTGGTGGCATGGGTGTTACAAAATCTGGTTGTTAGAGCCTTAAAAAAATACCTCTTGGCACAAATTCATAATAGAAAGGGGCTGAGAAACGACATTCATGAGTTCACAGATATGTGGAGTCAAAGCCACAAGTACAACGGTTTAATCTGCATATAGTCAGATGCATGTTATTTGTTCTCGTGTCTCTTTTCATATATGAAGTATCTGCTATTGATTTGCATGAATAGTCTCTTCTTCCAGAACTGGCACATCGAAATGGGGTTGGTCATCTTGAAGGTGCATCTCTTTCTGGTGCACATGTTTACGATAGTCAGTCACAAATGTCAATTTGACATCCGATGCGTGAACCAACTTGCAAACATCCGATTGTATTTGTTTCATTGGTTGTTGCTGCATCCCACAGAGTCTTAATTATAGCCATTTTAAGGCTTGCCTCCAAAGTTCTCCTGCTCCCGCAAAAGTGGCTGCTCTCACCATCTGCTCTTTGTGCAAAAACATACTCTAAACATTGGGCCTCATTACAAGGTTGCCAGTCTGGACACAATGGTACCAGTAAGCTTACCGGTACCATTGTATACGCACCGGCAAACTATGAGCACAGCATGACTGTAGCACCAGCAACGTTATGAACGGTGCCCGTGCTACAGGCATCCCCATCCCCATTGAGCCCTATGGGGCTCAAATGGGAATGGGGATATACTGCCTCCGGCACCCTCGAAAGGGCAATTACCGGGTCCGGCTGGGCTGGGAATAATTGCCCATTCCCAGACTTTCATGCCGGTATGGAGGTAGCGGCTACCTCCAACCTCGTAATGAGGCTCATTGTCTGAAATGATCCTCATGGCGAATGGCAGCAGGAAACAAATCCACATAAATTGTGTGCTCTCATAAGATGGTGTACACTTTGTCTTTGAATTCCAAAAGTACCAGCATGCCTCATGTTTTGCTCACTGATCCTGGCTGTGAGTACTTACAGGAAAACAGGAGCATTGTGCTTTTTTGGCGAGAGGATTATATAACATTTCTGGTAATGTTTTGCCATATCTTTTGGAAACATGACAACATGGAGCAGCACAGGTTCGATCCCATGGTCCGTGCTTAGAAACCTCAGGGTCTTAAATGTGTTATAAATAACCAATAATAATTAATTCTGTCAGCATGTACACAGTATAAGTACATATTGAGAGAAATTATAACTTAACACACAAACAATCATGGAACACATGCCAACAAGGTGGAACTCCTCCTCCACACATTTTTAAAAGACAGTGCAGACTAACCTTCGAGCACACAGAGGCAAATAGTTGATGACTTTTTCATAATGAATACTGGTGTAGTACCTTACAATTCTTTTTAAAACATTTTAGAAAGAAACTCAACGTGTGTGCTGCAGCATGCTGGACAATGGAACAATGGGACTAATTTCAAAGTCCCAGAGTGCAAAAGAAAGTGCTAACACACCTGTAATCGCATTACGCCTCTATTAAAACCTTCATTCATGCTTGGATTTCTAAACTCTGACCTGGTGGGCAGAGGGTTAGGAGGCTACCCTAGTTTAATGAAATAGGGGGAACCTTCTGGACAACCAGACCAATCTAGGTAGCTTGGCAGGGGTCAAGACTAAGGGCCTCATTACGAGGTGGGCACAAAGGGATACCGGGCACCGTTAAGGACATCGGTGCTGGTAATCCCTTTGCGCCCTTTTCCGAGGTCCCTTAGCAGGTCCCTTCCTTAACGCCTGGTTTTACCAGGCGTTATGGATGGGGCCTGTTAAGGGACTTAAGAGCTAATATCAGTAGCGCAATTTACGGTACCGTTATTAGCATCTTCCCTTTGAGCCCTATGGGGGCTGTAATGGGAATGGGCAATGGCTTTTTCAATGCTGACTCACCGGTCCCGCAAAGGTCGGAATAGACCGGTAAGTCCCCATTGAACAAGGGCGGACTCAGTACCGGTATTGGAGGTAGTCATGGCACTAATAGCGCCATGACTACCTCCAACCTCGGAATGAGGCCCTAAGTCTCAGGAGGGTTGAGAGTGATTGGAAGCCCACAATGAGCACACAAAGTAACAAACTATAAATTACTCTAAGACAAGTGTATATGAAAAATATCTATAAATGTATTGTCGGCCTGACCAATTGACACAAGTAAACTTCAGTTATATAAAAACAGTTACCATGCAAATACTATACTAGATAATATATGTACACTACGTTTCCTAATGTGACAAAGGAGTAAAACACAGCCATAACCTGTAAAGAGAAAGGAGAGTAAACACACTAGGGGCATTAGACAATTCTCCAGAGTTGTTCCCTAGTTTTTTAGTCCAGCCCTAAGAAGTGGGGAGCCTTGTGCTCAACAGTGCAGTTGTGCGTAAAAATGCACGATCACACAGGCAGAACAAAAAGCAAGTCTTCTTGGGAGGGCTGTAGCAAGTCAGGATGGGGCTTGAAGTGATGAAGAATTAGTTCCCACTATTCAAGTATGGTCTGCCCTTGGCGGCAGAGCAGTTTTCAAAATGTGAGAATAGCTAGGGAGCGCTAAGGAAAAGCAAATGTCTTTTTAGGGATATTCGTGTGTAAAAGAGATTGGTTTGCCAGGGGGCCACCGGTAAGTGATGCAAGTACTCACCAACCTTCAGCACAGTTCCGACCAAACTTAGTCGAGGTCACTTGTGGGTTTGAGTCTTGCAGTTTCATGGTGCTCTTGCTCTCAGCGGCTGTGGGATAGAACTATCATCTGCGATGGGACAGTTGCCTTTTCTCAGCTTCCGAAGGAGATAAAAAGACAATTCCGGTACAGCAGGCTTTGGGCCAGGCTTTGGGGCATAGGAGAGCAGGTCAGCAAGACACCTACAGTGACCGTCACCACAGGTAGTGATGCAGGAATCACAGGTGTGTGAAGTGTTACACACTCGCCTAATTCGAGACCCAGACGAGCTAGGTCCAATTGAAGGGAGAGGGTATGGGACTACATGCAAGCAGTGTTCCAAGCCTCGCCTTTAAACTCAAGATGGCAGCGGTTCTGGGGGTTAACCCGAGATAGCGCTGGACAGTTCACTGGATTGCCCAGGAACACTTCCTAACGGGCTCATTTGGTGGATAAGCAGGGGGTGCTGAGAGTAGTTGTTCCCAGTACTCAAAATGGGCAAAGCACTGATGCAGGCCTTCTTAATCAATGAAGAAAACAGGGGTTAGACGGGACAGCAGAAGGAGAAGGGTGCCAAACTTCTAAAGTGCCTCCAGTGGATTTACAAGTCCACTTCTTCATTGAGGATACTTGGATCCTTCTGTAGTTTGGGAAGACCTAAGGTGATCGACCTGGAATGGATGCTGAGTCCCTTCTCTTATCCAAGATTAGCTTCACCCCAAAATCACTTCCAATTGTGTATCTGCTCTCATGCAGGCATCCCAGTCGGGGACCAATCATGGTGTCAGTCATTCAGGCACTCCAGACATCCTGGCACCAGTAGTGTGGATTGGAATCAGACCATCCCAACCCACTTCCTGGGCGCACACACATGACATGCAGAAGCCTGCGAAAGAGATCGGTTTTCGCAAGAGGCTGCATGCCCAAATAAGGAAAACCTGTGTCACTGAACCTGGGGGAAGGCAAGGGACAAAATGACCATGGGACAAAACAAAAGACTTTGTGGCTCAGCCATTTTCAGACCTGGCCATAGTCTTGAACCAACCGCGGTGAACGTGATATGATCCTTTCAAAAGAAGTAAAACACTTATAATAAGTAACTGATGCCACCCTTTCATCCCAGGCACACTCGTACAATCACCCAAAAAATCATTCGACTGTCACCAGGGCCATAAAACAAAAAGGACCCCAGGGCCACGGAATTAGAAGGTACATTCAGCACTGTTGAAAAGTTACCAAGAAATGGCAATATAGTCGAAGACTAAGGGGAACATAGTTTTCCAGTACTGACAGTCTTATGGATGTGTCAGTTTCCCCATAACAAGTGAGCAAAAGCCCAGGAGAGCGCAGCTGAAGGCTGTGCTCCATTCAAAAAAGTCAGGATAGGACAGCCAAACAAAAGCAACAAGTTTGAGGTGTTCCATAAATGGAAGGCAAATTACACATTGAGGAAATCTTTCTTAACAATTCTCCAGGATATTTGTGTAGTGTTTGCAGGCATATGATGGCGGCAGCATGAGAGATAGTATTCCACCTCTTTTTCCCCCTTTGGCTGCATTGTACATGTGCAAAAAGAAGGCAGATTCCAAGAGCCAATTGTAAACGCTGTCTGCTAAGCATAAATGGAAGGCAGTGTTTACTCATTTTACACTGTGGAGTGCAAAGTGGAGGCATACACCTCCCATTTGCACTCTGAGATGCAAATGTCGAACATTGCCTGGTAATTTTTTTTTTCATTTTCTAATGATCCCTATAAGTGTACTGACAACACTCACATTGCTGATAAAGCAACAGGTGAATACAAATGTATTGCAGCCAATGGGCCTCATTACGAGGTTGGAGGTAGCCATGAAGCTATTAGCTCCATTGCTGCCTCCAAAACCCTCCCGACTACGCCCTGGTGAATGGAGCAATTACCGGTCCGTTCCGAGGTCGGGGGGACCGGTAATTCCCTATTCACCATGGCCATTCCCCATTTGAGCCTCCATAGGGCTCAATGGGAATGGGGAAGGCGCTAATAATGGTACCGCAAATTGCAGTACCGTTATTAGCTCTAGAGTCTCTTTGCGGGTCCCGTCCTTAACGCCTGCAAAAACCAGGCATTAAGGAAGGACCCTCAAAGAGAACTCGTAGTAGGGAGGTAAGGGATTACCGGCACCGGTGCCCTTACCGGTGCCGGTAATCCCTTAGCGCCCACCTCGTAATGAGGCCCAATGACTTTCAAAGCTGGTGATCTGTATCTGGCGCATACTTTGTGGATCACATTTTTCAGAATTTAGAAACATTTTATAAACTATTAGCACATGGGCAGGGGAGCCTGCCCAACAGATTGCTTGGGTCACAGGTAGAAACCCATGATCCAAGTCCAAGTTCCAATCAACTTGATGGCTGACCCACTGCAGCGCCATCTTCCCCCCACCCTCGCCACCCATCACCATTCGCCCCACTGCCTACTGCGCTCAATTTATTTTTGGGTGGCTGTGCAACCACAACTGACACCCCAGCCTCCCAGGCCACCTTGGAAATCGAAGAGGGGCTCTGCATGGAGCCCCATGATTCATCTACACAGAAGCCATCATAGGTAAGCATTTTGTCTGAATGAACGGGAGACATTGTGATCATGTCCCGTTTATTCCTACACAATACAAATAGCAATATAAATAAATTACCAATAACAATAGCACACAATCTCTCTGTGCTCTGGCCAGTAACTTGGGCTTTGGGCCATTACCATCCAACCCAGCCTGTTGGATCTGGTGCTATTACTTAAGTAAAGAGAGTACATTGTTAGCTCACAACTCTCTTTATTATTCACTATATACTAATGTGTCTACTAATGTGTAAGTAATATTGCTCTTATAAAAAAAAGTAGGTTGTGTAGTTGGTGCTGGGAGACATGCAAAGTCTGAATGAATACACCGTTGTGAACAGAGCACCTTGCTCAACAACACAAATCAACTTTTAGGAGTATGTGCTTAAGGTAATTGTACCCACTCGCAAGTACTCCACAGAGACAACAGGCACACTTTATGCCGCACATTTATAAGACAAGCTACATATGTCCCCGAAAGACTGTGTGATTGTATCAAAGACACTGGGCCTCATTAGGACCCAGGCGGATTTCGCGGTGCTAAATGCACCGCGAAGCATGGCGGAAAGCCGCCGATAGCGCCATGGGGGTTGGCGGATTTACCGCCCCATTCCGACCTCGGCGGAGCGGTAAATCCCCAATCCCCATTCTGCCCTTCCCCATTCCCATTTTTGCCCCATAGGGTATAATGGGAGTGGGGAAGGAGTTAATTACGCCACCGTAAAATACGGTGGCGTAATTAACAACGAGGTCCCGTAGCGCCATGGTTTTCTCCGCCTGGTAAAACCAGGCGGAAAAGGCCGCCATGGCGCTACGGGAACTCGTAGTATGGCGGAGAGGTACGCCATGCACTACGCTGGCGTAAAACCCTCTCCGCCAGGGTCCTAATGAGGCCCACTGTGTGAAAACATCTGTTGACAACTGTCCGAGAGAAGGATCTACATGGCATAAACTGTGATTTTGTGATAAAAGGAAAATCAGTGTCTTTAGAAAATGCTGCTAGAAATGTATATTATTCTCTACAAGGTGACAAGAATTACATTTGAACAGGTTCGCTGATCTGTACCAATAGCCTGGTGCAAAACCTCCCTATACCTTATAGTCCTGAAAAAATAGACCAAGCACCTACATGTTACACACAATTCTGGACATTTTTAATTTGGTTTACAAAAGGTAAAAAACTCATAAAAATGTTCTAAATGAACATGACCCACAATAAAACACACATGGTAGATATAAAATTAACCTACTCACTAACATAACATACACTTAACCACATTTAACAATTGAAAAATACACAAATGACGTTGACACCTAGTACACTCTCTGGGTGTTATAGCTCAAAAACAAAAATAAGAAATAAATAATATTGTCAATAGCCTTAATAAATGTACAGCAGAATGCCTCAAAGTTTGCCTGACCACAAATCCAAAGCAATCAGATGAGCAGCTAGTTAAATTTAACAACACATTTCAACAAGCAGTGACACATCAAAGGGTTCATTTCGATTTGCAGTCCATCGTCCAACACGTAAATAAATTGGTGAGTTTGATAAATTACTATATAATGATCCGCCGGCAGATGAAACCCTTCATATCAGAATACCATGCAGCTACAATTGCCCAGGCCATTATCAGCTCTCACCTCGAGTATGGCAACTCATTAACGCTCAGTGCCCTTAAATATGTTTTAGACAAATTGCAGACGATTCAAAACACTGCTGCTTGCACAGTAGTTGGCTTTCCTTCAAAAATGCCTATGTCCTCCACTTTGAAGGTGCTTCACTGACTTCCGATTGTGGAAAGAATTAGAAGAAATATGGGTGTGGTAAAAATAAGATGAATACAAATATTAATGACAAAAGGCAGGGTGCCAAGTGTGAGAGCCACCCATCGAGGCACCAACCCAGAGTATTCTTGCTAGTCAATCAGAAGTCAGAGGGCTGTTATTATCACATGTGGGAGAAGGACTTGAGCGTGTTGATTGACTCACATCCTAGAACGTCACCAGCTAAACACCATGCAAAATGATCTCCTGCAATATAGTCAGTTTAAGCAAGCACACAGATGACTCCAGTTGGTGTGAGTTCAGTAGGGGTTTCAACCTTGTTTTCTTCAAGAAAATGGTATTTGTCTAGCGTTGGTATGCAGGGCTATTTGCTCTTTGCTACCCCTGCACTCAATGGTGCTCGGGGTAGACCGAGTGGTGGGCTAGCTGTTTGGTTGGAGGCAACGCTAAATTGGGATGCTGCGGAATGAGTCACAGGCTCACACGATCTCCAACATCTAGTGGCCCATACACCAACTGGCCATACCTATCTCTTATTGAATATCTATAATAGGCCAAGGAACAGCCCTACATTGACCTTGCTTAGGAAAACCAAAGAACCGATACCGATTTTGGAGGATGTTATCATAAATATTATAAATGTCACAATAACTGGTGATTTTAACCTCCAAGTAAGAACCCCTAAGATACCGGAAGGGCTCTGGCAGGAGGAAGATGAGGCTTGGGGCATCCCTACCCTTGCTGCGCCCCACCCAATAAGAACTCATGTACAAGCGATCAAGACCTCACGGCTACTCTACGAGCTTGAGCTGAGACTGTATAATGATAGATTACATATTAACCAACTGGCCATAAAGACCTATGCAAGAGTTAACAGTTCTTTCTGCATAGACTACATATTAATACTGGCCAAGGATTGAAAGGATATCAAGTATTTCGAAGTGGTAAACAAGTATGAGAGCAACCACAAGCCATTAAGTATTACCTTTTTATTTCAGCAGATATGGGCTTTCGACCATGAGGAAAATAATAATTCAGCAAGCATTACCCTGGAAGGACAAACACGCTGGAATGTCAAGTGGGAACAACTAGAGCTAGATATAATTAAGTCAAGGTTCCATAAGGCAGCTCTGTGGCATATTGAGCACATCTGCTTGTTCGAATGCCCTGGCCATATGGTTATGAATGAATTTGAAGCCTTTGGGAGGAAAAATCCAGCCACATGTAAACTGCTCTAAGTAAGTGGTGAAGAAGTGAGCTCTAGCCAAGGAGGGGTGGTGTGATACTGACTGTAGATCGGCTAAGCTGGAGCTAGTGTCTTGTTTGTAATATGGTCCAAGAGTTGATAAGAACCTGCTCCATATCCAAAAAACACGCTATAAAACCCTAATGCAAGAAAAGAAAACATCTGTTTTAAAATCCAAATGGGATGAACTTCTGACCACTATTGAAAGGAGAGATGCTTTTTGGAAACTCGTTGCAGGTATCTAACCTGATGGTAATAAGATGTTCCACTTTAGTATCAGTACAGAAGTGTGGCTTGCCCATTTTTCTGAATAGCAATTAGGATGGGGGGAACTATACAAGAAAGGGGGGAGTTAGGGGTCACACGGATGAATACAAAGATTCAAAACATTAAATGACTCAGAAGGGGAGATGGGTGGTAGGAGGCATAGACAAGTCAGAAATCAAATTCACATATTTTATTCAATTTGTACAAAAGTCACAATAAAAACCATTTTATTAATCCACACATGTTAAATACATGTATCAAAAAAAGCTCTAGAAACAATCTAAAAAACTATGTGATCAAGCACTGCTAGATATAATACATATACCCACTGTATTTCTAAAACAGTTGGACAGAGGAAGTCAGTGCAAAAGGATTGTCAAAAAGTGCTACCAGGAGCTCGGGATGGATTCAGCAACCTCATGGTAATAAGATGTTCCACTCTAGTATCAGTACAGAAGTGTGACTTGCCCATTTATCTGAGCTATTTGGACCCAGAACTGAATATATTATATATGTAGGGCACATATTATCTCTTCTCGAGTTGCTTGCCAGCAGGAGGGAATGGAGCCTATTGAACTCAACCATGGAGAGGTCATAGAGGCAACATCGTTGTAGAAATGTGGAAAAGCACTTGGGCCTGGTCTTATTCCCATTGTTCCTTTTAAGGATTAACTGCCTATTTGGGCCCCTGTGCTTTTATGCCTCGGTAATGCAGCTTTTACATGAGAAGATAGTCCCTTTATCTTGGTGTAGGGCCAGAATATTCCCTATGTATAAAAACAGAGGAATGGACCAGGCAATTATAGGCCCATTTCACTTTAACATAGCTGTGGGAAAACTGTTTGGGGAAATCGCCAAGATTGGGTTGACAATTAAGGGGCCATTAACAAACTACAGGCAGGATTCCAATCTGGGAAAAACACCCTGGTTCAGGTATTATGCCTATTTCGTCTGGTGCAAAAAAATATAAAACGTAAGAAAGTTAAACTTATGTCATTTTTGTAGACCTTAAAACATCCTTTAACATAGTTCCTTGTGATCGTTTATCGTGAGATTTGGAAAGAAGGGAAGTCCTCAAACATCTATTGCCCATCATGCTAGTCCTCTATTCTAACAATCCGGCAGTTGTTAATTACGGGTTGGCAGGTGAAGTCACAGCACCCTTTGAAGATGGAAGGGGTGCTAGGCTACTACTCTTTTGCATTTATGTCGGAGGAAGTCGGAAGCGGCCTCTGTGAATTCTGTAGTGTACAGCGTCTGAGAAGTGTGGCTTGACTCTGTTTTGCGGTCCTTTCCTCTAAACTTTGCAAACCTTGTAAACCTGACAACGCTGTGCTGTGTTGTACCCATACCTGCTCACACCGCGCATCTGCTCGCCCGCTCGCCCTCCTTGAGATTAAGCAGGAGGGCTGAGGACTAAGTACTGAGGACAGCGTGGGTGACTGGGCTTACTCTGGGTGTAAACGCACTGGTCGACATGTGGCTGGCCACGGCTGGATCCTCCGTGGCCATGGCTGCAGGGTGCCCGGGTAAGATTCCCTTTTTCTGCTGTGTTGCCTAGCATTTATCATCCATTGTCACGCGTTGACACTCTGGTGCTGCCGTGGAGCTTAAAGTCTGGAGCCCGGAGCAGCTAATCTGAAGAAAAAAAAAACTTGACTTTTGGCATTAGCTCCCCTGATCAAGCACCACCAAACGGTGATCCCTTAACATCACCCCACGTGGTGCCTGATTCTGACCCATTGGAACCACTCAATGAGGCCAATGGCCACCTGCCCTCAGAACCCGGTCTCAAGGTACCAGACCCTTTACAGGTCCAGGCCTTAGCAATCTCTGGACCTCCACCTGCGACCATGGCACTACCACCAGTTAATCCCTTAAATGACAATGACATCAATGGGTTAAAAGAAATTGTGGTCCCTCGCAACTTGCTACCTAACAACCCTTTGACCTCACGTTTGTTACATTCTGAGATGACAAAGACTCCAAATCACCAGCAAGAGACTTCCACAACACATCTACCTGAAGATGCCATCTTACAGAAGAAAACTGCTCAAAAAACCAAAGCGGCGCAGGCAAAATCAAGGTGGCATGCTAAATTCAATCAGTCCAAAAACTTCTCAGCGAAGTTGGCTGACTCCAAAAGAAGTGTATAGACTATCACTCGATTTAAAAGAAATTGAAGACCTGATGGGCAATCAAGAAAAAAGAGCTTGAATTTTTGACTCATCCGAAACTGGATTACCTAAAACACCCATAGGCATGACTTCCACTCCATTTCCTGATACCAAGATGAATTCCTTCCCTCAGCGATATGGCCCGGCCCCTCGACCGCTAAAACACAAACCATCCACCCCATATCATGAACCAGAGCCATCAAGACAACTGGACCAGCCTCACATTCCTACTGAGACTAGATGCAGTAATAATCATCCGGAATGTCCGCGTGAGGCCCTCCCAACGTCGATGATGGAACTCCAAAACATTTTGACAACAACAACAAATCATGCAATTCTGCCGATTATAAAACTGTATAAAACTATTGCTGAAAATACCAGAGATCAAGCAACTCTCCTGACAATGATCCAGACTAAGCTATATCCTGTGGAGATTCTAATCACTAAAACCCAAACAAGACTGGATTACGAAGCAGAAGTGTCGCACCAATGGCAGACAAGATTATTTGACATTGCGAGTAAGGACAGGGCTGAAAAAGCACTCCTAACTGCAATGATGATAGACATATTGGCCAACAAACAACGGAAGAAGATCCAGTCGCTCATGATAGATAACAAGGAAATACTTCACTCCAACCCACCTACTGTGGGCCATGAACCAGATGCTCAGGTCAGTCCACCAGATGGCAACATGATTAAACAAATATCCTCCAGAGGACCCTCCCTAATCAGCCAAGATAAAGTGACCAAGACCCTTGTTCCTGGCACACAACAACTTTTGCTTCCAGCTCAACTGACTGATAGAGGAAACTTACAACTACATTCAGATCTTACAGAAAACACAAATCAACAACACGAATTTCTGATTTTTAATCGAGAGAGAAATGGATCCATTACAATGGGGAACCTGAAAAAGAGAAAAAAAAACAGCTAAAGAAGACCAAAAACATCAATAGGAGCTTGAGAGCATTTCTGAGGAACCTCCCCCTCCCAGATAAACCTCATGCAACTCAACCCCAAAGGAACTTTGCTCCCTTCATCCCTAAGGAAGCAACTATTCTTCTGAGGAAACCTAATCCATCTCAGAAAACCCAAGATGCAGACGAAGAGAGTGCCACCTTTAACAGGATGATGAATCTGTCATTACACATGGACAACCAGCCTCCCATGGCACCACCCCTTGAGCAACATCCAATAGCACCTGATGTGCAAGTAGCCAACATCTCTGAAGCCCAAGGCATGTTGCTTGAGGACAAACCATCATTAATCATAATAGATGAATATGAACAGTGTCTGATGTCACTATTAACCAACACCACACCAGTGAAACCATCTCAGATGATGATTGGAGCCCATCAGCACTTGATTACAGCAACATTTCAGATGACCCTCTACATGATGAAACGTCAGCCAATGACTATTCGTCTGCGAACGAATCAGTAAATAATGTCCCCAACTCAGGATTATCATTACCATCCTTTGTGGACCCAAGAACGGCTGTCCAAGAAAAGTCCTTAGGTATTGAACAAATTGCTCCCTCCCTCGATGGTTTGATATTAAATAGAACAAAATTTAACGTCCTTTCCAAGCCATCCCCCAGCTAAAAACCATGGCAACGGCGGACATAAACTTAGTAGAGTTTGTCCATCATGAGAAGGACCTGGTATTAATATATCTTGCAACAGAGAGAGCACATACTTTGGTGCTGAATAATGCACAATATCCTGAAGAACTCGGATTCACATGTGATGTGAGAATCTGACACAAACCCAAAAAAATGGAGAGGCCATATATCTTAGACAATAAGGAAAATCCAATGAAAACTTCCATATAACAAATCTACCATTCAAAAGATGAGAGCTCTCGAAGCAATCCATTTAGATGGCAATATGACTTCTCAGAAACTACAACTGCGGAAACCTCAATCAGATATGATTAACAATTAAAGCGTAAAGATCTCAATAATATATCCCTTTGTAATTGGAATACCAGAGGCTCGGGACATATGCTCCAACTTGAACATGCAAAAATAAATCCAAACCTATCACTTCATTTGCCTTCAAGAAACGTGGCTATCCACGCTTCCGATATGCAAAGGTTATGAAGTATTCATCAACCCGGCTATAAAAAAAGAAAAATAAAGTCCTGCCGCAGGCTTGTTAAGCCTAATAAAGGCAAATGGCTCATACCAAGTTCGCAAATCAATCAACCCGCACTCTTGGTCTCAGTTTACGATGCTACAATATCACACTCAAGATTCAATTGGTCAACACTCTACTAAACTAGTTGTGATCGCCAATATATATTGGAACTCTATTGTCACAGGAACCTCCAGTTTTGTCGATACCACTGTAACTGCTATCGACGAACTACGACTATCTTACCCAAAATCCAAGATAGTTGTATGCAAAGACCTCAACGTCCATATATTCGCCCCTGATGGGCAAACATTGTAAAGCCAAAAAAAAAGAAACTCCAAAGCTCGAATGTGGGAAAAAGAAATGATCAAACAAGAACTTATTCTGATTAATGAAACCACACTCTATAACTCCATACCTAAAGCAACATAGAAAGGCCATTTGTCTGAGGCAATACTTGACTACATATGTACATCTGAAGGTGTCTATAAATAAATAACGCATTTCACAAACAACCCCACAGCGCATAGTGAACATCACATCTTGGCAATCACCTGGACTGAAAATGTACGAGCCAATGAGATATTACAGTTACCAAATCTTTCGCTCAATGGTGGCAAAAACTGACTGAGAATCCCATGAGAATAACTACCTGCTCTCACAAACAAATTTAAGCACACTCTATGAGAGCTAGTGGATGAAATAGACTATATGGAGATACTAACACCCTTTTTTCACGTAAAATATTGCACTAGTACGAGAGAAAAAACAACTATGCAAAGATCTGTGACAATTGAAAAATCAAGCCTCCATAAATATAAAAGAGCTGAGAAAAAAGAGGAAACAACAATACCGTAACTGGATTAAATCCATGAGAAGTATTATTGAACAAAATGAGGCAGAAACTATGCTAAACGCCCTCAAGAACCACAATACTACAAACGTATGGTCTCTGTTAAATTAACAAAACACTGAGCCGACGGCACTCATCCAGAATGTACCAGCAAACCACTGGATCACCCACTTCACTGAGCTTTACCAAAGGTTTGAGGAGCAAACTGAACAGAATAGCAAACTGAGCAGGAATATGAAAGGGGACCATACTGACATTCTACTTCAGATCCAAAAACTGAATCCAACCCGAGCTCCTGGGCCCGATGGGTTTTCCAATGCCCACCTGAAACAGCATCACCCCAACTGGGCTGACATCTGCATGGACATTTTTAAGGCAATTGAGAAACAGAATATGGTGCCGGCATCATGGAACGAGGCTATCTTGATACCTGTTAATAAATGTGGCGACTGACATCTGCCAATTAATTATCACCCTATAGCGCTCCTAGATCTCCTGGACAAGATTTTTGCCTCCCTACTCCTCCAGGAGCTGCTAAAATAGTCAAATAAGGTAGGGAGGCTGGACCAGTCAGTCAAGAATACAATCCCTTTCAAAACCCTAACCCTTACTCACAAATGCCTCTCTAACTCTGCTCCTGATTACCTGGCATGCAAATTCTCCAGAAATACATCTGACTGACCTACCAGATCCTTTCACGTGGATTGCCTTAAAGTCCCAAGTTTCAAGCTTCAGAAGGCTGGCGGAAGTAGCTTACTCATGCTTGCGGCCAAACTTTGGAACACCCTTCAGGTCGACCTAAGATCTGAACTGTCCTACTTTGGCTTCAGAAAAAAAGTAAAAATATGTTTTTTTTTCGCAAGAAGTTTAACTATTACACTAACCTGTCTTGGTGTAAATATCTGCACTGTATTGTATTAAGCTACTGTAATTGATTTGTGTGACTATGTATCCTCTGTAATGATGTAATGCGCCCTGATGCCTCAAGGTTAGGCATGCTATATAAATAAATAAACAAACCAACAAGACTTGTTTTTGCAGACATGATAGGGGCGCAGTGTCATATGTGTTCGAAATCTGCAAAACACAGTACAAAACCTCACCCCTATATGGAGTGGACATTTGAGCGTAAATGAGTCCTCACGCCCTGAATCAAGCAGAAAACACATTTTTGAAAAACTTGCTTGCACTGCCACAGAGTTCCCCAAATGTCCTGCTACATATGGAGATTGACTTATGTCCCGTTGGGGATGAGGCCAGGTTGAAACCAGTTATGTATTGGGTCAGGATGTGGGGTATGCTGGGCCCAGTAAGGTATGAGGAGGTCCTACAACATGTATTTAATGCTGAAGGTGGTAAAGGGCTACAATGACTGGCTCATGTTAAAAAAAAACTCTTGCAGCCCTAGATTTGAGAAGCGTGAGGACCAACCCTTTTTCAATTTTAAAAGCAACAACTACGAAGGTGAAAAAGACAGCGCTAATATTAGCCAGAAACAAAATGGAGCAATCAAGCTTGGGGCTAGGATTGGATCTGGCATACCTCTTGAGTAAAACCTCCTTCAGATTTGAACCATACCTGGATGTAATCACCCTCCCCCACCCCCATGTGCACGTACCCTCTGTCTGGAATTTAGATCCGGCATTTGAGGGTTGCTACCTTTACAAATAACTGGGGCAAAGTCAACTCAAGCACATGCCCGTTATATGGGAGTATAAATGAAATTGGGGTGCATTGTATGTTCATTTGTGAGGAACTCAACATTTTGAGATGTGGGTATGTGAAAGCAATTTTTAACTCCTTGTCTATTTGTAATGCCACCAATGCCGTGTTTATGTGTAGGTCAACTGTTGATGAAGATGTTGTATATTGGGTATCCAAATATATACACTGTGCGTGGCTACGTAGATTGCAGTCTTTTAACCTGGCTGGTATTTAGCACAGTCCTTGCAACCACAGCACTGTGGCTATGCGATGCGGCTGGTGGTGGTAGTGACAATGTGGATGTCGGCACCTCTTATTCGCACTACAGATTCTTTTTTGCAACATTAACGCACCCTAGTTTTAATCACCACATTTCCCTTTTCCCCTTTTTATATTATGTATGCATTTTAATGTGTTTAACCTGTTACGGTGATGATTTATTTTAAATGATGCCGCTTATTTTTTTTACCTGAAGACCAATGTCGAATAAAGGTTATTTGATCATGAAATTCAAATTACTTTTCTTTAATGCTCTACAAGCAATAGGTCCCAAATATATTTTCAGAAAATTCCAGTTTGTCTCTTCGTCGTGGACTCATGCCTCGCTTTTGTCTGAAAGCTATTTCAGACGTTCAAGAGCAATGGGGAGGTCTTTTCAAGTGCTAGCCGCTGGGCTAAGGAATGTTCTGCCTCTTGATCTCCTATGTCTAAATAAACATTTGACCTTCAGGATGAGACTAAAAAATGTACGTTCATATAACTGCCCTCGCTCTATCATGCCCCACTTTAGACTGGTTCGGCACTCAAATGTCATGGCCGTAGGCACTATACAAATACACATAACACTAGCAATACCAATAGATCGTTAAAGGTATACCATGAGTGGTAGTAATAGGGTGGAGTCTGTGACTTATGGAAACTGTTTCAGGCAATATGTGCACCAGTGAGTCACACAATAAGCCCATTATGACATTAAATATACTAAGTATCCCACGCAATATTAACTTTGGTACCAGAGAATGATAAAAGCATTATGCCATATAAAGAAGCATCCTTTGGACAATAGGACAGCCCAGGTGCAACAGGGTTGTCCTAGAAGCAGGACAACGCAGAGCAACCCAGGATGAATCCTGGTCCCTCGCTTAGAGACTGATTCCCATTATCCGACATGCTATGAAATATTAATTAATTAACTAATCCTGTGGAGAAAATGGGAATGCATAGAAGGACCACGTTGAAGTTCCTAGCGGTTATCACCTGTCTCCATGTCAATAGGACATCACATTCAGAGCCATTTAGAATTGCATTCCTGACATCAATTATTAGAGAGACGAAAGACCTGGACAGGAACAGTGGGGTCCCATGACACTGAATCACCCGATTCCCATATCATACACACTGATTGCATTTATGTATGTATTTAATGTATTTATGTGTTTATGTGTTTATGTGTGTATTTATTGGAGAAGTGTTACGGTGCAGATAGGGTTTGGTATGTAGATGGGTTTGTAGATGGTTAGGCTAATAACAGGCTAGGTTTGGGCTTTTTTGATAGGTGAGTGAAGTTTTTCTTCTTTCTTTTACAGTGTTTTCATACATGTGGGTTTCATACATGTGTTGGGCACTCTGGCGGCCCTCTCCTGCTCTATGCAGTCTATGCGCCAGTCGTTCTCCATGCCGTCTTCCGGCCCAGATGCCACCAGGGCCCCCTGTGGACCTGCCCCGACCAACGCAGCCAGCTCGGTGGAGATCCATCCCTGCCACAGTCGGGAGTCGGAGGTCCAGCAGGTGTGGACACCCCAGCAACTGGACCCCAGCAGATGGAGGATGTGCCGGCATCATTGGGCAGGGCACGTGCACGATGGCGCTGGTGGATTCCATCAGCCCGGATGCCGTTGTGCTGGCAGCGGCAGGCTCAACGTGGGAGGCATCATGGCTCGGGGCCATCAACATCAGAGGGGCAGACATCAGCCGGAGGGCAGGAGGACCCTGGAATGGGAGTGTCTTCCGTGTGGCATCGGTTGGGCCAATGGATAGATGCAGAGCGGCGGCGGGCGGAGTAGGCACTATGGTCAGGGCGGAGAACTCCATGCACAGGGCACTGAGGCGGGCTGAGTGCCTCGAGGGAATTCGCAGGGAGTTGGAGGTGGACATGGCTTTATCCCTGCGAGACCTCGGGGCCAGGGAACAGGCCCGCTTCCAGGACGTTGAACAGGAGTTCGATGATGCCCTGGCCCGGGAAATCAACTAGTGAGCCGTAGGACTTGCCCGCCACCATTGTATATAGTTCTTTAGTGTTAGGTTTCCTTTGTTTTTTTTATTTTGGAGTTCATGGACTTTGCTCCACTTTATGTACATAGTTATTTTTATAGGGTTTTTTGGTAGGTTTCCTTTTGTTTGGCCATCATGGACCCTTTAAACTTTCAGTCTATATAATTCACTACTTGTACATACTTAGGTTATTCTGTCATCACAATGGAGCAATGCTTTTGTTTTATTTTTTCAAGTACTTTATTTGGACATTTGAAATGGACCACTTCCCTTTTTTCCTCTTGTGTTTTTTGGTTTACATTGGATTCATCATCATTTTTTGATTTAGTCTTTTCTTCATATACTAGTTTGATTTTTCTTTATGTTTTTAATTACATACTTTAATACACATCATATTTCTTCATTATTGGTGTTGTGTACTCTGATTGGTTTTGGGCATTGCTCAATGAGCACTGCCTCTGTCATGTGTTGCCACTTTGTGGATCTGTTGTACATTTATGCCAATGTTGGTTCTTTTGAGGCTTGCATGTGTAATTTGTGAGTGGGGGCAGTGGATGCTTGCGTTCTTGGACTGGGGGGTAGGGGGGATTTGTGTAGGCATTAGGCCCATGGGTCTGTTTTGAGAGAACATGGTGTTTGGTGAGCCACGTATCAGGGCCTGCTGGCAGGTGCCCGTCACTGGGGGTGGGGGGACATGAGTCGGGGCCTGCTGGCAGGTAACCGTCACTGGGGGTGGGGGTGGGGGGACATGAGTCGGGGCCTGCTGGCAGGTACCCGTCAATGGTGGGTGGGGTGGGGGACATGTGGTGTCAAGGCTCCCAGGTGCATGGTGCCATGCAGGCTGCGTGTGGGGCATGCCCACGGGTGATGGGCTGCCTGCGGGGCATGGCCAGGGGTGTAGGGTGCTTTCCTGTAGTGTGGGTTGCCTGCAGGGCATGGGGAGGGGGTTAGGGACACACCAGGGAGGGCTCTCACTGCCAAAACACGTGTGGAACTTCCTGCGCACCCCTCAGAATACACGTACCCCTCTCGCGCTAGCAAAAATGCATGTGAAACTCCCTGCGCACCCCAGTAATACACGTACCCTGCTCGCACAGGGCCTATCGCATGTGAAACTTCCCGCACACCCCCCAAATACACATACCCCGCTCACACAAGGCCTATCGCGTGTGAAACTTGCCACCCACCCCCCAAATACACATACCCCACTCGCACAGGGCCTATCACGTGTGAAACTTTACGTGCACCCCCAAATACACATACCCTGCTCGCACAGGGCCTATTACAAGTGAAACTTCACGTGCACCCCCCAAATACACGTACCCTGCTCACACAGGGCCTATCATGTGTGAAACTTCCTGCACACCCCCCAAATACACGCAGGCACCCCATCCACTCTGGCCCACAGGCAGTCCACGTCACAGGGGGGTGCTTTTTCTACACAATTTACCTGGCGCAAGCGGGGTACGTGTATTCTGCGGCGTGCATGGGGAATTTTACACGCGTTTTGGCTGGTGCGAGCGGGGTATGTGTATTCAGAGGGGTGCGTGGGGAGTTTTACATGCATTTTCTCTGGTGCCAGCGGGGTACGTGTATTCCGAGGGGTGCGCTGAGAGTTTTACACGCGTTTTCGCTGGCGCCAGCGGGGTACGTGTATTCAGAGGGGTGCTCGGGGAGTTTTACACACGTTTTCGCTGGCGCGAGCAGGGTACATGTATTCTGGGGTGTGTGCGGGGAGTTTTACACACATTTTCGCTGGCGCGCCCGGGGACGTGTATTCAGAGGGGTGCGCAGGGAGTTTTACACACGTTTTCACTGGAGTGAGCGGGGTACGTGTATTCTGGGGCGTGCGCAGGGAGTTTTCCACGCATTTCCGTGGTTGGGGGGCTGTATGCTGGTCCTCTGGTCTTTGCGCCATGTACTGGATGTGTGCGCTGTTCTTGGCACATGTGGCGGGGTTAGGGCGTAACTGGCACTGCTGCAGGGTCGCTGCACCATTCTGCGTCACGGCTGGTTATGGATGTTGAAATCCATGAATACGCTGTGCTCTGAAATGGGTTTTGGCGCACGCGGCTGGCGCAGACTACCGCACGTGCACACTGTGCGCCAGCTGCGTGCGCCACTTGTGTGCTGATTTCTATGAATTACCCCCCATAGTATTTTATTTCAAAGACTGAAATTTCAACTATACAGAAAACATTGATGTTTGTCAAGTAAGAAAATGCATAGAGGAATGGGGATTTGACACAAAAGCTCAGATTCTGAAGCAGAATAAAAATAACTTTGAGAACACCAATAGCTGTTGCTTATGTACAGTGAAAATATATTCTGTGACTCCGGTATGTGCTATCATATGTAAAGTTATTTACATCAATTACTGGCATCATATATGCAGTCATTAACACAAATTACTGACTACATCCAGTAAATACAAGCTAATGAAATATGCTAGGGAAGCTCAACAACACACCCTACGTGAGCAGACTTTTAAAATTATTGTATATAGAGAATGATAAAGGGAATTATTGCTAGAAGAAGCAGAAAACACGTAGAAAGGAAATGTCAAAGATGGGGTCCTTGAGAGATACAACAATGTCCATACTAATGTCCAATAAATAAATGCCATGCAGTGCCTGTGGCACATGTCTTAGTGGCTTGTCAAGTCACGAAGTTGAGCTGGACTTCATTCCTAAATTGCACATGCACAAAAGTTGCCAACATGTTACTGTTCAAATGGTATGGGCATTGGTCACCTGATGTGGTACTACTTTGTACGTTGTGACGTCCATTTTGATTTTCCCACCGTCTAGAACAATATACTCCTTTACATTCATTCATAGACCTTCGTCAGTTCTTGCTATCTTTCACCCCCTAATGTGTCCATCTACTTCCGGCTCAACTTATCAAATTTGACATTTATTTGCTTACTCCTCATTCAAGAGACATTGGTACGCCGTCTATTTGTGTTATTACGTTGGCAGTCAATGCTTTATTGTTTGGTCTGGTCATAACCAGTAGAAAACAAACATGGCGGCTAAGTGACCTAAACACCACAGAAATGCTGATCTTCATATTCTGTCCTGTTGTATAATGCACATGTCCTGCCAGCAACTCTCCCCAAACAAGCATCGGCACAAATAAGTAGGATTCAAGGGAATTGAAGGTCTGCTGCAATTTAAAGTAAAATAATAACACTAGAGCTCAACATTTGAACAGACATCCCACTAGTATCCTAAAACAGAATGCAAAACCATAACACATTTCCCTTTTTCTTTCATTGTATCTTTTCCCGTTTTTGTGTGCACATCATATGCATTCACTTCTCATGACCTGGGGCCCCCATACTCTGACAAGACACTGCTTTTCTGCATGTTTCTGATGCTAGATAATGCCCTCTCAAAGTTATTTAATAAAGGGCTTTTCAGTCTTTGCTGCAGCATGTTTCTTGGAGCATTAGAGATACATAGAATATCTTATCAAAAAAAGAAAACCTTTTTGCCATATATGGATTCACTCAGGCTCCTAATCCTGACTTTCTCTTAATCCATGTACCCAGGAGGTGCACCTCAGAATCTCCCCTTTTGTAATTGGCTTGTTGCCATCCACGTGTGGCTGTGACGTAAGACTTAAAACTATTGTCCACCATCTTCAAGTCAGGCAGAAATGGTTTCCTGGCTGCTAGAATCAGCTGTCCTTGGATGGATTGGTGAACCGGTCTGCATTAAGCAATCGGGAAAGTTTGTGTTGGGAATTGGGCCCACTCTGGGGTGTACAAGTTTGAGTGAGTGCCTTTGCTAAATAAACTTCTGAATATTACCAACCCAAAGAACGCAGAATCACGTCTGCTTTACTCTGGCATAACAGGGAGGGTATTACTCGTGCAAAAATACTAAATGCAAAAATGCCTCTATATTTTTTCGAATTTCGGTGCAGTTATTTGTGGTGTTGGGCAAGTGTAATTAGTTATGTAACAGGAGTAAGGGGGTGTGTGGGGAGTCTCAGACTGCATATAACTGTGCGAATCTGAAAAAGAAATCAGAATTTTTGTATTTGGGGTTTTTAAATCGCAATTAAAACCTAGATCAACATGGAGCAGATACAAGTATGGGAGAGTGTAACAACTTCTATGGAAATGTCCTTACTTGATGTTATCAGGTGAGCTTGCCTCATCTCTATTTGTCTAAAACAATGTTTTTTCAGACCTCAATTACTAAATATATCTTCCTGGGTTGGAAGCACAAGATATAATGCAGTGGGGAGGACCTCTGGGTGATCATCCATATAGCGCCACCAGGTATCACAACCCATCCCCTGTGGGAATTTCAGGCCCACAGAATCCCCTAACATCAGCAGATGCCATATTAATGTGACTTCAAGTTAAAGCATTCAGTATTTCTCTTTACTCCTATTCTTCCATACCTGCATGCTCTATTTTATTTTATCAATGACTTGAGTGGCCTTCCTTCACAGTACAGCCATCATCCTCCCATGTAATAACAGACACCTCGTAGCTTGAGTTTTCCTTCCAGTTCGCTTCGATGAGGATTTCGCATGAAGTGCTACCTTCTACCACCTTAACAGGGTTTGCCATTGGTGCTTCCTCACAGAGCAGTTGCATTCCCCTTTTGGTCTACACTATGCCAATGTTCGGCCCTTAAGAGAATTTGCATTCATTTTTTTTTTGTTCATTTAATATTGCAACATTTTGTAAATATGTGCAATGAGCTTATTAATATAGAACCACTACAGTCAGTTCTTCTCTTATAAACCCCATTGAACAACATGCATTGCACCTGGTATTCCCACAGGTCCAAGTACTAGATGACTACTGAAATTGAGATACAAGTTATTATTGATAATAAAATAATGAAGCAATTTCTACAGTATCAGATGTATTGGAAATGGTATGGACTGGAAAAGATAGTGGGATCATAAAAAACACATGCAAACCAGGAGTTCATTTAGGCAAACGCCTTTTTTGAGGACTGGGGTTTTCGGTAGGCTAGCTTGCTTCAAGTGCTTGAATTGCCAGTGCTGTTTAATTTACCTCATACTAGTAGACGAGTATTCCAGAGTTTTGTAGTTACATGTGAATAAACTCTTCTCACAGTTCACATCTGAATACTTTTTTAGAAGTGTAAGTAATGTCTGCCAATTAGAAATCAATAGATATGCCATTTGATATATTCAATGGAAGGGCATTTGCTGCCTTGCAACCACAATGGTTATACACAGAGTTCTGGGAGCCCATCTAACGAGAACGAACACAGCCAAATAATTTGTTCTATGGGAAGGTGTTCACTGTGGAGGGTCAACAACCACACGTTAGCTCACTTTACCTTTAACAGAAAAGAAATGTACATTTGCATATTCTTCTGATCCAACCCACTCAGGCAGTCCAGCACGGAAATGCTAGTCAATTCTCCTCTAAACAAGAGAACCAAAAGCAACTAC
Source organism: Ambystoma mexicanum (assembly GCF_040938575.1). Classification (NCBI taxonomy): domain Eukaryota; kingdom Metazoa; phylum Chordata; class Amphibia; order Caudata; family Ambystomatidae; genus Ambystoma; species Ambystoma mexicanum. The sequence continues at coordinate 616,064,555 of NC_090934.1, read as the reverse complement.
CAGACATGTATTTCGGCCTAGTCAGGCCTCATCAGTGAGGTGAAGCTGTGCCTCTATATTTATACAATGCAATTTGATTCATCTGAACTTGGGTAACCCTCATATAAAACATTACAGTAGGCAAGCTGATAAGAGATGAAACATTCACCAACCTACATTTTAGGAACATTTGAAATGATTTAGAAGGCATCTACACCTTCAACGGTATGTATTTAGCATTTATAGACCGCATATCCACAAAGGCACAGGGCAAAAAGCCAGCATTATCTGAACATTTAATTGAAAAGATCCGTTTTTAGATTTTCCTAAATTCTGAAAGAGACTACATTTTCCGGAGAACATAGGGTAGAGCATTCCAAGCTCTTGGCCCCACACATTGTTAGGCAGAATCCTGTGCAGTTCCCTTAGGGATTACTGCAAAAAGATTAAGACTACAGGAGTAAGCAGTAAACCCAATTGGTAGGAGCCTGCACCACCCAGATTTACCTGGTAGCTGTGGCTGAGCAGTCAGACGTCTCTCAAGAAGAGTTAGGCAGTATATAGAGCATACACAATAGGGCCAAAAACACAGTAGAGCAAACAAACACTGACCAGAGCTTTGTATCTAAAGTATATAATTATTTATTTAAAACACACTTTAGGAAATACACTAGCACTCTAAATCAAAAGCAAGTTAAAACACAGTCAGGTAAGGTATACACACCTCTCTTAATAATTATTAGACAAGTCTAGGTCAAAACACCACTATTTGTCAAAACAGATGTGAGCGTGTAACTTAGATGGCACTCCAATAATTTGGTTAAAGGGAGAGAGAAAGACAGTTCATCAAAATAAAACAGTGTCTACTGCCTTCACTAACTTGCTTTGAACTTAGAAAAGTGTTGGGAACTGTTTTATTCTTTATGATTTCTGAAACTAAGCACATGTTAAAGAGAAACAACAATACACATAAGACACCATTATACATCTAAAAACACATTTCAATATTGTACCATAGTAATTCAACCTGATTCAGTACCTTATATCAATGTTTATCACCTATGGTATTTTCATTTACATTTATCTCTACAATAAACATTGTATCTATATTTTTTTTATGGTGTGGGACACTATGAGGACAGCCACTGTGTCTTCCTTTCCAAGTCTTCAGGGCACTTAAGCTCTTTCTACTTTCTCAAGTCTCCTGATTTCATGTTTGGGATGACAGGGCTTGTTTTGGTTAACATGAACAAATTGCTCTGTTACCGTTTCACCCTCTGTCTTCAATATTCTGTAAACTACTGGGGACACCATATCCACAATTTCAAATGGCCCTTGCCAAGCCGCAAGAAATTTAGAATTTTTATGTTTACCTTTTCCAAAATGAAATTTATATACCTGATCCCCTACATTATACTCTTTCACGGACGTCTTTCTATCATAATATTACTTTGCACTGTCATCAGCTCTCTCCAAATTTCGCTGCACAAATACAAATGCATGTTGTAAATGCTCCCTCAATTCTTCCACATATTCATGAACTGTAGATGCACTCACCAGTGTTTGCTCATGTATCCTGTATAATAGATGTTGTGGCAGTACCATCTTCTTTCCTGTTAACACCTCATGAGGACTGATACCTGTTGCTTTAGCAGGTGTTGATCTGATTGCCATCAAAACCAGGGGTAATCGTAAATCCCAGCTGGAACCTGCCTCCGCTACAAACTTCTTTAATATCTCCACAACAGACCTATTGCAATATTCAATATTCCCAGAAGAGGTGGGTCGGTACACAATATGCAGTTTCCTTTTCACCCCCAATATCTGCCACACCTTACTCATCAAGGTGCTTGTGAAATGACTTCCTCTGTCTAACTCTATTCTTTGTGGTAATCCAAATCTTGAAAATATACGATTTACCAGTAATGTAGCTGCTGTTTGTGCACTACAATCTGGTGCAGGAGTAGACTCTACCCATTTCAACATCAAACAAACCACAGTCAAAAGATAACAGTTCCCCCTACTCGACCTTTTTACAGGCCCTGCATAGTCAATTTGCAAATCAGATCATGGAAGGGTTAAGTCTCTTTTCATCAGTGGAGCTCTATGCATTGGTGAAGCGGGTTTGAATTGGGCACATACCAGGCAACCCCTAGTGTATAATTCCACATCTTGGGACATATGTGGCCAGTAAGCATAATCTTTCAGTATTTCTAAAGTCTTTTGTGAACCTTGCTGTCCTGCAATTATGGCATTGCATGCATGGTGTAGCATTAGCCCTCTGAATGAAAGGGGTACCACCCACTGTATCTGTCCTGTTATGGTTTCTCTGATCATAAATCCATCCTGTAGTCTAATTTGTTTTTTATTCTTTAATAATACCCTCAACTCTTCTTTCCCTATACAATCATTTTCAGTTACAGGATTTTGTTCGGGGTCCATCACATGATTATAATTTAATATTGGATCATCTTTTTGCGTCTTAATCAGATCTTGTTCTGGTGTATCATAACTCCATTGCAGTACTGGTTGTTCTACCTCTTTTGGAGCCTTAGAGCGTGTAACTGCATCTATTTGTATTTGACCAATTACATGTTCAATGGGTAACAACTCTCCCATAACAGCCCCAATCTTGGCTAATTGATGTGTTTTATCATTTCCCTCCTTATCTTCTCCTGGAGTTTTCAAATGCCCATGAATTTTCCTCCAAAACACTGTTAAATCATTTTCTGATACTAATTTGTCAATAGCTTGTATCATTTGTCCATGCTTGAGGGGCTTTTTATTATATGTAATCATGCCTCTTGATTTCCAGCCAGGCAAATATTCTACAAAGCTATTTTGTGCATAATCAGAATCAGTCGCCAGCACAATTTCACTGAATTTATTATCAACTGCAGTAGTAATTGCTTTATAAATGGCTGCCAATTCTGCTATTTGGCTACTCCTAGCCCCAATTCTCATCCCTATACTAGGAATGTCCTCACATTTCAGCCAAACATTTCCTATCCCTGATACCAACTGTTTACTGCTGTCATTTTCAATGTGAAAGGCACAACCATCAATATATACAGTTGGTAAATTCTTGCATGTCTTTTCATCAAAAGATTTTTGTGGTGATTGTTCAAACTCCTCTAAACTACATTCCACTTCTACTTCGTTTGATACATGTTCAGCTGCACAGTCATGTAAATATGCTAATCCTTGAGCAACTGGGCTCTTTTTATTTTGGCCATATCTCACTTCTACAGGAAAGCCTTGAAACACCATGTCCATGAAGTAATTCTGGACTGTGCTAGATTGCCTGACCTAATCCTTTTACTCTGTAAAAACTGTAATGGTTGATGATTTTTCTCAATGATTACCTTTTCCCCTTGAACAATGGTTCGGAAATGCTGCAACACCCACATAGTGGTCAAAAGGGCCTTTTCACATTCACTGAATTTAATTTCAACTTGAGAAAATGCCTTACTTGCATAAGCAATGGTTTTGTGGTTCAAACCATGTTTTTGAGATAATACTGCTGACATACAATGTTCAGTGAAACCTATTTATATAAAGAAATCTCTGTTTTTATGGGATATGCTTAACATGGCGCTTTTATGAGACATTCATTAATTTAGCGACTGCCTCAGATTGCTCCTTTTCCCATTTCCAGGCTGTATTCAGCTTCAATAGTTTAGTCAATGGTTGAGTAATTTCAGCATCATTTTCAATGCATTTCCTGTTATATCCCATCATTCCTAATAAACTTTTTAAACCTTTCGCATTCGTAGGATCTTTCAATTTCTGTATGGCTTCCACCTTTTTCTTTTGTGGATTTAGCCCATATTCAGTTACCTCATGGCCTAGGAAATTCACCTCTTTCTTACACCATTGTGCTTTCTGTGAAGATACTTTGGCACCTGCCTTTTGCAATTGGCCAAGTACATGTCTAATTTCATCAAAATGGATTTTCAAGATTTCATTTTTTATCAGGACATCATCCACATAAACTATAGTTCCCCTTTCCGCTGCATCTGGCATAGCCTTTCTCAAAAAATATCCCAAATTCACTTCCTCTATTGACATACCCGAATGGTGATCTAGCCCATGTGTATTGTTTTTTATCAAATGAAAATGAAAATAAATTCTTAATATCCTCTGGCAGTGGCACAAACCAATATCCAGATGTGAGATTTAATGTGGTAAATATTTACAGCACTCAAATAGACCAGGCATCAGGAAAGTTATTAGTCCCCATCACAACACATGTGCATGACTCTGGCTAGAAACTCAGTCAGCTTATGTATTGTCATTTTTCTCCTGGCAATTGGGTTGGTAACTTTTGCACAGCTCTCCCAGATAACTCAGGTAATGTATCCCTTACATTTAATATCTGAAGTTCCTGCTCAGCCTGGGAAATCTAGAAAAGTTGCAGAAGCAGATGCACATTTTTCTATGCAACTGGCCCTGAAACCTCATACATCAGATGAGCACAGGATTTATCAGAAATATTTGCCTGAAAATCTGGGAAGTTTGGGAACAGAAGAGTTCATGAACCTTCTGCCACAAATGAAAACCAACAGTTAATAGCAGCCTGACATGCCTCACAGTCAGAGATTAATGAAAATAAATATATAAGCTAATACCTGCATTTGAAATGTTTGCTCAACCCCCTGGTGCAATAAAACAACAGGTGAGGCCAGTACCCTGAGGCAGTCTCTGACCTTCTCTATGTTTACCTCACATGAGGAAACCCTTATAGGAAGTCAAACCCATGGCGAGGAATCCCAGGCTTACATAAGCTCAGCCTGATAGTGAAGGAGTTTAAAGTAGGGAATGGAGACTGGAGTTAGGAAACACAAATTTATTTGGAGATGGTTGAGCGAGACGCCATAGAAGTGCAGAAAGCTTTTGCACATTGGACTGTATGAGATGGAGGATAGAATGTGAGGCCCAGATCATGAAGTCCAGAGCACTGGAGCAAGGAGAGAGAGAGAGTGGCAGCCAAAGACGATGACAATAGGAAAGAGACAGGTGGTACTAAGAGGAGTGAAACATTGGCTCATGGAAGCAAAAGAAGAGCCCAGAAGTGTGAACATTTTGAGGGTGAGAGTACTAGAGAGGGGGAAAGTTGTGCTTGGAAGAGCAAATAAGGTACCCATGGGATGTGCTTCTTGAAAGTAACAGTGGTGCAGAGGAGGGTAGTGCTCAGAGGATTGGAAAAGTTGCCCAGAGATATGAATATCATGAGGTTGAGAACAATGCAAAGTAGGATGGTGCTCAAAGCAGCGAAGAAGGTGGCCAGAGGCATGAAGATCTTGAGAGTGAAAGTAGCAGATTGAAATGTGATACTCGCATGAGCAATGAAGGCACCCAAAGGGGTGAATATTGTGTGAGTAACAGTGTTGCAGAGGAGGGTGGTGCTGCGAGGACTAAAGCAGGTGGGAACAATGACCGAAATGTCCAAAGGGGGAATTGGGTGAAGATAATGCACACCATGAAGAATGAGAGAAATAAAATTGAAGCTGAGAGTATAATGACCAGAGGTTGTTACAAAAGACAGTATCCCTGGGCAGGAGAGTTAGTAAGCCTGCACAGGTATTGATAAAATAATGTACAATTGAAGAGTGTGAAAGGGAGTTTTCTAGTGAAGAGGAGAGAGAGAAAAGAGGAGGGGATGAGTAACGTCCAGCGAGGAGAGCATTTAGAAAACAAAACAAAACAATTGTGGAGGAGGAGGGCAGGGTAGAATGGTTGAGGGAGATCGAGGTGAATAAGAAAGAAACCAGAGCAATTATGATTGGAATTATAATTTTTTTTTATAACATACTTAATATCAGTAATTCATTTATAAGCATGGGATCGGCATTCAAACCTGTGTTGAGCTACATTGCCTTGCTTCTGAGGAGACTGTGAAGTTGTTGGCCACCATCATACCCTAACGGAATGGCTACTGCTAAGATCTGATAACACTGCCCTGACCAAAATGGAAGATATTCTTTTAATCTTTTTTTTTATCTTCTCAATAGCTGCCAATAGTGGTGATATAGTAGTCAATACTGAATGAAAACTAATAGATTAGAAACAAGTATTGGTTTGGTACTTTGTTAATAATTGACTAATGTTCAGCATGTTGAATAGTCTTCATATAGTATCGTGCTTCAAAAGAATACCATGAAATATAAAAAAAGACTATTATTTTCTTTTTTTTCTTTTATTGACATATGGTTTGAAAATAAAACTTTCTCCACAGAACTATCCAATACCATTAATCTATGCAATGTCATTTTTTCTCTCCATACACAACATCCATAAAATCAATACAAATCTAATAAAAAGAATCCAAAATATCAATTTATCAGATCTCTGTACTAGGTGTTGGGGCGAGAGAGAGGTACTTGATTTTCACTTCCTCAGATAAGGAAGCTGCAATGCGATTTAAGTTTCTCTCCTCAATTGTATAGATCCAGTCACTGCTCCATAGTTTTTTCTTGACTTTGTTTGGGAAATTACACAGTTCGTCCCCATCAGACTGTAGGTGGCTCAGTATCTGACAACAACCATCACACCACTGTACCTTGTTGACTCTTTCTTGTTTGCACTTCAAGATTTTATAAGGTACTGCTGGTGTGGGAATTAAGGTTTTCCAGAAGAGGGACAAAGATCTCCATGTCACTCTTCCCTTAATTGAGATAAGTGCCAATGCATACCTTATCAAGGCAGTTGAAACGATTTGTGGTAGTTTCAGTTCAAATTGTTCCTCCAAAAGGAGCCCTCTAATGAAGTCCAAAGTTTCCAAGGGGTCATCAAGAAAGCCTATGCTTCAAAGGTCAAGGATGGAACAACCTTTAGGCCATAGAGGCAAGAATTGGTTTGATTGAGAATTTCCCATATTTTCTCTGGATCCTTTTCCCCTGACCCACCAGGCTAAACCTAACTTTAAGCTGGGTTTGTCTAGGCGGGATATTATTAATTTGGGTACCCAGGTAAGTGATCTCTGACGTGACTCCCAGTCTTTGGCCATCAACAAATCATTTACTCAATGCTCTCCCAGTTGACTTTTGGGGTCCAAACTACATGATGCTTGTCTTCGAAAGGTTCATTTCAGTGTTTGTCCATCTGCACTATGTTGTCTGCATACAGGAGTCTGGACAGCTCCACGCCCCCTAGTGTTGGGGTAATGTGCGTGCCTTTTTCAAGTGCTCCACCATGTCCAAGAGAAAAAGGATAAATACGGTTGGTGCTAAGGGGCACCACTGTTTTAAGCCCAAAAACGTTGTAATACTTTAGTAAGGGCTCTCTCAGCATTTAGACGTAATTGGATGCTAGTCCCGTCGTAGATAGACTTGATAGCCAACATCAGGTGGGGGGCATGTCCAGTGTTCCATCTTCTTCCACAGCAGCTGGCGGTCAACACTATCAAAGGCTTTAGAGAGATCTACAAAAGCCAAGTAGGTCTTTGTCCTCCCATTAAATGATTTTCCCTTCAAAAGATTAAGAAGTAAGAGGTTTAGTTCTGTCCCAGTTTCCTTCAAGAAACCTGTTTTCCTCAGATCAAACCTGCTTGCAGACTGAATCCATTGCTGCAGATTTTTAAAAGAAAGGTCGGGAATAGCTTACTTATGGCATCCAGCACTGCAATCGAGCGGCAGTTGGATATATTCCTCCTGCAGTCTTTTTTGTAAATCGGGACGACTTTTTCCTTTTTCCACGAATCTGATATCATTCTTGTATAGAAGATGTGATGGAAGACATCTATGATAAGCGGTATCCAGAGTCCAGGCATATTGTTAATGATTCCGTCCAGCCCAAGAGCTCTTGAAGAGTTTGCCCTTTTAATTAGGAGCTCCACATCTTGGTAATCCAAAGAAAAAGGCCATGCTGAAGTTACAGAATCAAGATCTTGTTGACCACAATCTTCCCTTACTTCAAAAAGCTTGCCAAAGAAGACAACCCAGCTTTCTTCCTCCACCACCCATGCCAGTGTACTTGAGCTAAGATGATATGTCTCAATAAGCAACTCTGATGTCACTCTAGGATCTTTCTTCAGAATAGTGTTCAGTATTGTCTCAGAGTCTAATTTAAGCAGGCGTGCCTTTTGCCTTTTTAGCCAGTTTTTATAGGCCATCTTTCTATGGCCTATAAGAACTCGCACATAGCGCGGCGCACATCACAAAAGTAGGCGGAACACGGGGCGTAACACTCGGAATGGGGAACAACACGTGAGAATAGGGGCGTCACGGGAGAAGTACAGGAGGCAAGTGCGCGGAACGCCCACACGCTCGCCTACAACCCGTATTCATGGAATCGAATAGGGCAAACCAGCGCACGGTGAAAGACGCGCACAGGGCCAAACAAGTACGCCACAAGAAAGCAGGCGGTAACGTCCCTGCGCCTGAAATAAATGTGCGCCAAAATGTGCGCTAACAAAAAGCACCCATATACAGCCATGATGAATGGTCCATACAGGGGCCCTCTAGGACACATGAGGTGCAAAGGGGTACCGACAAACACGGACACTCACTGTGTGAAAAATAGCGTGTGCGTGTGTTTCGGGATGCGCAGGAAGTTCCACACGCGATTGGCCTGGGTATGTGTGTTTCGGGATGCGCGGGAAGTTCCACACGCGATTGGCCTGGGTACGTGTACTTTGGGGTGCGTGGGAAGTTCCACACACGATTGGCCTGGTTATGTGTTTTTCAGGATGCGCGGGAGGTTCCACACGCGATTGGCCTGGGTACATGTACTTCGGGGTGCGCAGGAAGTTCCACACGCGATTGGCCTGGGTACATGTACTTCGGGATGCGCGAGAGGTTCCACACGCGATTGGCCTGGGTACGTGTGTTTCGGGATGCGGCAGGAAGTTCCACACGCGATTGGCCTGGGTACGTGTGTTTCGGTATGCGCGGGAGGTTCCACACACGATTGGCCTGGGTACGTGTACTTCGGGGTGCGCGGGAAGTTCCACACGCGATTCGCCTGGGTACATGTACTTCGGGGTGCTCGGGAAGTCCCACACGTGATTTCAGCAGGGTACGTGTATTCCGAGGTGCACGGGAAGTTTCACATGCGATTTCAGCAGGGTACGTGTATTTCGGTGGTGCCGGGGAGTGCTACACGTGATTTGGCCGTGTGGGTCCTCCCAGGTGTTCCCTCTACACCCTCCACAGCCCCTGCAGGCAGCCCACACCACACGGGACTACCCTGCACCCCTGCTCATGTCCCACAGGCAACCCATCCACCAGGGCCATGACCCCCAGCCAACCCACATGTCACCTTGCACTACTGATCACCAACACATGTCTCCAAGCACCCCCACCCCCCAGCAGTGCGCAGCACCCTCCACCAGGCCCCCACTCATGTCCCCCTGGACCCCCAGCATCCAGGGACACCCTTCACTAGGCCCCCACTCATGTCTCCCAGCATCCCCACACCCCAGCAGTGCAGGGCACCCTCCACCAGGCCCCCACTCATGTCTCCCATCACCCCCACCCCCCAGCAGTGCAGGGCACCCTCTACCAGGCTCCCACTCATGCCCAACTCATGTCTCCCAGCACCCCCACCCCCCAGCAGTGCAGGGCACCCTCCACCAGGCCCCCACTCATGTCCCCCATCACCCCCACCCCCCAGCAGTGCAGGGCACCCTCCACCAGGCCCCCACTCATGTCTCCCATCACCCCCACCCACCAGCAGTGCAGGGCACCCTCCACCAGGCCCCCACTCATGTCCCCCTGCACCCCCACCCCCCATCATCCAGGGGCACCATCCACCAGGCCCCCACTCATGTCTCCCATCACCCCCATCCCCCAGCAGTCCAGGGCACCCTCCACCAGGCCCCCACTCATGTCCAACTCATGTCTCCCACCACCCCCACCCCCCAGCAGTGCAGGGCTCCCTCCACCAGGCCCTCACTCATGTCTCCCATCACCCCCACCCCCAGCAGTATAGGGCACCCTCCACCAGGCCCCCACTCATGTCCAACTCATGTCTCCCAGCACCCCCACTTCCCAGCATCCAGGGGCACCCTCCACCAGGCCCCCACTCATGTCCCCCTGCATCCCCACCCCCCAGCAGTGCAGGGCACCCTCCACCAGGCCCCCACTCATGTCTCCCATCACCCCCATCCCCCAGCAGTGCAGGGCACCCTCCACCAGGCCCCCACTCATGTCCAACTCATGTCTCCCATCACCCTCACCCCCCAGCAGTGCAGGGCACCCTCCACCAGGCCCCCACTCATGTCTCCCGTCACCCCCATCCCCCAGCAGTGCAGGGCACCCTCCACCAGGCCCCCACTCATGTCCAACTCATGTCTCCCATCACCCCCACCCCCCAGCAGTATAGGGCACCCTCCACCAGGCCCCCACTCATGTCCCCCTGCACGCACACCCCCCAGCACCCAGGGGACCCTCCACCAGGCCCCCACTCATGTCTCCCATCACCCCCACCCCCCAGCAGTGCAGGGCACCCTCCACAAGGCCCCCACTCATGTCTCCCATCACCCCCACCCCCCAGCACTGTGGGGCACCCTCCACCAGGCCCAAACTCATATCCACCTCATGTCCCCCATCACCCCCACCCCCCAGCAGTGCAGGGCACCCTCCACCAGGCCCCCACTCATGTCTCACATCACCCCCACCCCCCAGCATCCAGGGGTACCCTCCACCAGGTCCCCACTCATGTCCCCCTGCACCCCCACCCCCCAGCAGTGCAGGACACCCTCCACCAGGCCCCCACTCATGTCCAACTCATGTCTCACATCATCCCCACCCACCAAGAATGCAGGGCACCATCCACCAGGCCCGCACTCATGTCCCCCTGCACCTCCACCTCCCAGCATCCAGGGGCACCCTCCACTAGGCCCCCACTCATGTCCAACTCATGTCTCCCAGCACCCCCGCTTCCCAGCATCCAGGGGCACCCTCCACTAGGCCCCCACTCATGTCCCCCTGCATCCCCACCCCCCAGCAGTGCAGGGCACCCTCCACCAGGCCCCCACTCATGTCTCCCATCACCCCCACCCCCCAGCAGTGCAGGGCACCCTCCACCAGGCCCCCACTCATGTCTCCCATCACCCCCACCCCCCAGCACTGTGGGGCACCCTCCACCAGGCCCCCACTCATGTCCAACTCATGTCTCCCATCACCCCCACCCCCCAGCACTGTGGGGCACCCTCCACCAGGCCCCCACTCATGTCCAACTCATGTCTCCCATCACCCCCACCCTCCAGCAGTGCAGGCACCCCCCACCAGGCCCCCACTCATGTCTCCCATCACCCCCACCCCCCAGCATCCAGGGGCACCCTCCACCAGGGACCCACTCATGTCTCCCAGCACCCCCAGCAGTGCAGGGCACCCTCCACCAGGCCCATGTCCAACTCATGTCTCCCAGCAACCCCACCCCCCAGCATCCAGGGGCACCCTCCACCAGGCCCCCACTCATGTCCAACTCATGTCTCACATCACCCCCACCCACCAAGAATGCAGGGCACCCTCCACCAGGCCCCAACTCATGTCTCCCATCACCCCACCCCCCAGCAGTGCACGGCACTGTCCACCATGCCCCCACTCATGTACCACTGCACCCCCACCTCCCAGCATCCAGGGGCACCCTCCACCAGGCCCTCACTCATGTCCAACTCATGTCTCCCATCACCCCCACCCCCCAGCAGTGCAGGGCACCCTCCACCAGGCCCCCACTCATGTCCCCCTGCACCCCACCCCCCAGCAGTGCAGGGCACCCTCCACCAGGCCCCCACTCATTTCCAAATCATGTCTCCCATGACCCCCACCCACCAGCAGTGCAGGGCACCCTCCACCAGGCCCCCACTCATGTCTGCCATCACCCCCACCCCCCAGCATCCAGGTGCACCCTCCACCAGGCCCCCACTCATGTCCACCTCATGTCTCCCATCACCCCCACCCACCAGCAGTGCAGGGCACCCTCCACCAGGCCCCCACTCATGTCTGCCATCACCCGCACCCCCCAGCATCCAGGGGCACCCTCCACCAGGCCCCCACTCATGTCCAACTCATGTCTCCCATCACCCCCACCCCCCAGCAGTACAGGGCACCCTCCACCAGGCCCCCACTCATGTCTCCCATCACCCCACCCCCCAGCAGTGCAGGGCACCCTCCACCAGGCCCCCACTCATGTCTCCCATCACCCCCACCCCCAGCACTGTGGGGCAACCTCCACCAAGCCCCCACTCATGTCCAACTCATGTCTCCCATCACCCCCACCCACCAGCAGTACAGGGCACCCTCCACCAGGCCCCCACTCATGTCTCCCATCACCCCCACCCCCCAGCAGTGCAGGGCACCCTCCACCAGGCCCCCACTCATGTCTCCCATCACCCCCACCCCCCAGCACTGTGGGGCAACCTCCACCATGCCCCCACTCATGTCCAACTCATGTCTCCCATCACCCCACCCCGCAGCACTGTGGGGCACCCTTCAACAGGCCCCCACTCATGTCCAACTCATGTCTCCCATCACCCCCACCCCCCTGCAGTGCAGGGCACCCTCCACCAGGCCCCCACTCATGTCTCCCATCACCCCCACCCCCCACCATCCAGGGGCACCTTCCACCAGGCCCCCATTCATGTCTCCAAGCACCCCCACCCCCCCAGCAGTGCAGGGCACCCTCCACCAGGCACCCACTCATGTCCAACTCATGTCTCCTAGCACCCCCACCCCCCAGCATCCAGGGGCACCCTCCACCAGGCCCCCACTCATGTCCCCCTGCACCCCCACCCCACAGCAGTGCAGGGCACCCTCCACCAGGCCCCCACTCATTTCCAAATCATGTCTCCCATCACCCCCACCCATCAGCAGTGCAGGACACCCTCCGCCAGGCCCCCACTCATGTCTCCCATCACCCCCACCCCCCAGCATCCAGGGGCACCCTCCACCAGGCCCCCACTCATGTCCAACTCATGTCTCCCATCACCCCCACCCCCAGCAGTGCAGGGCACCCTCCACCAGGCCCCCACTCATGTCCCCCTGCACCCCCACCCCCCAGCAGTGCAGGGCACCCTCCACCAGGCCCCACTCATGTCCAACTCATGTCTCCCATCACCCCCACCCACCAGCAGTGCAGGGCACCCTCCACCAGGCCCCCACTCATGTTCCCAGCACCCCCACCCCCAGCTGTGCAGGGCACCCTCCACCAGGCCCCCACTCATGTCTCCCATCACCCCCACCCCCCAGCAGTGCAGGGCACCCTCCACCAGGCCCCCACTCATGTCCAACTCATGTCTCCCAGCACCCCCACCTCCCAGCAGTGCAGGGCACCCTCCACCAGGCCCCCACTCATGTCTCCCATCACCCCCACCCCCAGCAGTGCAGGGCACCCTCCACCAGGCCCCCACTCATGTCTCCCATCACCCCCCAGCAGTGCAGGGCACCCTCCACCAGGCCCCCACTCATGTCCAACTCATGTCTCCCATCACCCCCACCCCCCAGCAGTGCAGGGCACCCTCCACCAGGCCCCCACTCATGTCCCCCTGCACCCCCACCCCCCAGCAGTGCAGGGCACCCTCCACTATGCCCCACTCATGTCTCCCATCACCCCCACCCCCCAGCAGTGCAGGGCACCCTCCACCAGGCCCCCACTCATGTCCAACTCATGTCTCCCATCACCCCCACCCCCCAGCAGTGCAGGGCACCCTCCACCAGGCCCCCACTCATGTCCCCCTGCACCCCCACCCCCCAGCAGTGCAGGGCACCCTCCACTATGCCCCACGCATGTCTCCCATCACCCCCACCCCGCAGCAGTGCAGGGCACCCTCCACCAGGTCCCCACTCATGTCCCCCTGCACCCCCAACCCCCAGCATCCAGGGGCACCCTCCACCAGGCCCCCACTCATGTCTCCCATCACCCCCACCCCCCAGCAGTGCAGGGCACCCTCCACCAGGCCCCCACTCATGTCCAACTCATGTCCAACTCATGTCTCCCATCACCCCCACCCCCCAGCAGTGCAGGGCACCCTCCACCAGGCCCCCACTCATGTCTCCCATCACCCCCACCCCCCAGCAGTGCAGGGCACCCTCTACCAGGCCCCCACTCATGTCTCCCATCACCCCCACCCCCCAGCACTGTGGGGCACCCTCCACCAGGCCCCTACTCATGTCTCCCATCACACCCACCCCCAGCATCCAGGGGCACCCTCCACCAGGCCCCCACTCATGTCTCCCATCACCCCCACCCCCCAGCAGTGCAGGGCACCCTCCACCAGGCCCCCACTCATGTCTCCCATCACCCCCACCCAACAGCAATGTGGGGCGACGTCCACCAGGCCCCCACTCATGTCCAACTCATGTCTCCCATCACCCCCACCCCCCAGCAGTGCAGGGCACCCTCCACCAGGCCCCCACTCATGTTCCCTGCACCCCCACCCCCAGCTGTGCAGGGCACCCTCCACCAGGCCCCCACTCATGTCTCCCATCACCCCCACCCCCCAGCAGTGCAGGGCACCCTCCACCAGGCCCCCACTCATGTCCAACTCATGTCTCCCAGCACCCCCACCCCTCAGCAGTGCAGGGCACCCTCCACCAGGCCCCCACTCATGTCTCCCATCACCCCCACCCCCAGCAGTGCAGGGCACCCTCCACCAGGCCCCCACTCATGTCTCCCATCACCCCCCAGCAGTGCAGGGCACCCTCCACCAGGCCCCCACTCATGTCCAACTCATGTCTCCCATCACCCCCACCCCCCAGCAGTGCAGGGCACCCTCCACCAGGCCCCCACTCATGTCCCCCTGCACCCCCACCCCTCAGCAGTGCAGGGCACCGTCCACTATGCCCCACTCATGTCTCCCATCACCCCCGCCCCCCAGCAGTGCAGGGCACCCTCCACCAGGCCCCCACTCATGTCCAACTCATGTCTCCCATCACCCCCACCCCCCAGCAGTGCAGGGCACCCTCCACCAGGCCCCCACTCATGTCCCCCTGCACCCCCACCCCCCAGCAGTGCAGGGCACCCTCCACTATGCCCCACGCATGTCTCCCATCACCCCCACCCCCCAGCAGTGCAGGGCACCCTCCACCAGGTCCCCACTCATGTCCCCCTGCACCCCCAACCCCCAGCATCCAGGGGCACCCTCCACCAGGCCCCCACTCATGTCTCCCATCACCCCCACCCCCCAGCAGTGCAGGGCACCCTCCACCAGGCCCCCACTCATGTCCAACTCATGTCCAACTCATGTCTCCCATCACCCCCACCCCCCAGCAGTGCAGGGCACCCTCCACCAGGCCCCCACTCATGTCTCCCATCACCCCCACCCCCCAGCAGTGCAGGGCACCCTCTACCAGGCCCCCACTCAGGTCCCCCTGCACCCCCACCCCCAGCATCCAGGGGCACCCTCCACCAGGCCCCTACTCATGTCTCCCATCACACCCACCCCCAGCATCCAGGGGCACCCTCCACCAGGCCCCCACTCATGTCTCCCATCACCCCCACCCCCCAGCAGTGCAGGGCACCCTCCACCAGGCCCCCACTCATGTCTCCCATCACCCCCACCCAACAGCAATGTGGGGCGACGTCCACCAGGCCCCCACTCATGTCCAACTCATGTCTCCCATCACCCCCACCCCCCAGCACTGTGGGGCACCCTCCACCAGGCCCCCACTCATGTCCCCATGCACCCCCACCCCCCAGCATCCAGGGGCACCCTCCACCAGGCCCCCACTCATGTCCCCCTGCACCCCCCACCCCCCAGTATCCAGGGGCACCCTCCAAACAGGCCCCCACTCATGTCTCCCATCACCCCCACCCCCCAGCACTGCAGGGAAGCCTCCACCAGGCCCCCACTCATGTCTCCCATCACCCCCACCCCCCAGCACTGTGGGGCAACCCATGTGGAGGGTTTTTCTTCATTTGGGCCAATGAGTACACCCGATGTGTTCTATCTAGCTTCAGGTCCTCGTTTGGTGGTAGCTCTAAGAGAGCTCTGAAGAATGTCTCTACGTAGACAGCCAAGTCTCGATCAGGAATCTTCCAGGGATCCCCCGTAGGCACACATTGTTTCTCAATGATCTGTTTTCTAAATCGGCCTGTTTTAACCCAAATCTTCTGAAGGTGCTCCTCAATGGCCTTTACTCTACATGCTAATGCTTCACTGTCATGAGATCGGACGCAGGTTACATTCTCTAGATCGTTAACTCTGGACTCCAGTCCCCCAAGGTGGGATGTAAGATCTGCCAGTGATTGGGCCAGGGAGTCCTTGGAGGTGTTGATCTCCTTTTTTATTTCTTGAGTGATGTCCTGTTTAAATGATTTAAACATTCCCTCCAGATACAGCTATGTTGGTGGGCCGTTTCGGGGGTGGGAGCGGGTGAGTTTCGGTCTTAGTGATGCTTGTGTGGAGTGGGTCTTGGAGTTGTGGTTGTGCTTTTAAATAGGCCTGAATGCTATGTGACTTCTTTTTAGCTGTTGGTTTGGGCATCACTTGCCAAAGTTGTCGATGTCACCTATTTGCCTTCACAGACAGAACCTCCGGGTGCTTCCCAAGGGCAAGGCGTGCAGGGATTCCCAGCGTATGTTGTATTGTTCATAAGAGCCCTCCAGGGTGTATGAGGCTTGATTTATATATTGGGGTGTCCGTTTTCAGCCGTTGACCTTGCCCTCCAGAGTTCCCTTTTAGAATGTTGACATTCCCATCAATCAGCCATACCCCTCTTAGCTCCGGGGCTCCCGCGTTCATCTGGTCCCCATTTCTCAGTGGGCCTGTGGTATGTCTTTCTCAATTATCCCGCCATGTATCTCCGGTGCCGTAAGACCCCCGGGGCTGGCGAGGCAGCAAAATCCCTCCTCTCTGCCACCAGGCCGCCCACCAGGCTCCAAGGCCAGCCGGCAGCGGGGGTAGGGCATCCTCAGCTCCAACCCAGCGTGCCGCGGCAGTCCTCCGAGGCCGCTCAGAGGCCATCAGCTTCACGGCCCCCTTGGAGGGGGAAGGGCGGAAGGGACCCCTTCAGGTGCCGTCTCCGACTCCCCTTGCCACGACGAACGAGCACCCAGGGGTCGGCAGAGTCGACACCTAGTTGCCAATCGGAGGGGGCACAGAACTCACCTCCCCTCCGGAAGTCTTCTCCTTTCGGGCTGCAGATCATTGGCCTCTGGGCCAGCTATCGGGGGGGGCAGTTCGGCGGTTCGCTGTCATTGCACGGCTGCTTCTCCTCTCTGGTATGTTACCCGCTCTGCGCACCCAGGGCGGGCGAAGCAGGCGCCTCGTTTCTGGCGTGGCCGGGGTTCTTCAGGGATCACTTTCCCCCAGCCACTCCTCATCTCTCCGCCAGAGGATCACCAGCCACCAGAGGGGCAGCGCGGGCTGACCGTGACAGCAACTCCACTCCTCCTCCCGATCGGAGGTTCTCTTGCCGCTGCTTCTCTCCCAGCCTGCTCCACCAACTCTGCTCGCCCTGCGATCCCCCAGCGGGTCTCTCAATCTGTTGCGAAGGACTCAGCGTGGTCCAGCGCAGGGCTCCTCATCCCAGGGGCTACTCGGGTGGCGCGCACCACCATTTTGTGATGTCTCTCCGGCCAGCCTTTTCACTCAAAATAAGGCTCCGGGTAAAGTGTTTAGCGGATCTGAGTTCAGCAAGAGTCGCATCACCTTTTTGTCTTCATTTTCTCGTGCTCCTCGGGCGAAAAATCTCCCATTATAAGGGGGAAATTAGTTGACTTGGGCGCTGTGGCATGGAGCTCATGGGAAGCACGACCGCATGGCGTGCTGCCTAGCCACGCCCCCCCCGGCAGGAGTTTTTGTCCCTCAGGCTCCACCTTTGAGGAAAACGGCAGTGAGAAAATACTTCAAACACCAACAGTAGCTGGAGCAGTACACTGTGTGTGCTCCACACTGAAAACACACTTGAGCCACACTCTGCTATATATAATCTTCAAGTACTATAATAAGGACTAGTTAAAAACAAAATGTAGTATTCAACAAGGTGTTCCTATTACCAATTTTGAAACTAATTCTACAAAATAATGTTTTTTCTTATTTGATGACCAATTTGTCTTGCACATTTTATGGGACATCCGTTGGCGCCAAAATGGCCACCATATATATATACACTTTTATGTTTTACTTTATAATAACAACATGAAATATTATAGTAACAACATTAAATATGGAAAGATCATTAAAGATGTTATACACAATGTATCGATTACATTTTTTTGCTTATGGAGAGGTTCTGTTGTTGATCTAGAAAGTGTCATACATCCAGGGATTAAAGGATAGTTCCGGGACTTTTTTTTTATTGTCCCTACGGTTCGGCCATGTGTTTTTAAGCATAACTCGGTAGATCGTAGAAAACTTTCCTATGGACCTTACCCGACTTTTCGTCCATTAACGCACTCGAAATCAGCCGCCATTTTCTGATAATCCTATCATTTCCCCCCATCGCCCTGGCTCACCTGCTTTTGCGGCACTAAATCAAATCCCCCGGCCCTGAAACAGACTTTATCAAAACATTCATATTCCCCGCCTCTATCCATGACGTGACTGAGCTGCGTAGGCAAACGCGCCCAGGCGTCTTCTACACGACTCCACACAGAACCCGGAAATCAACACAGATGAGCTCACACAACACAGCGCGCCACAATTGGGAATATGAAACTGTACTTTTAAATTAAACCGCAAGATTGTAAATTTGGTAAAGTACATTTATTTGACATCAAATGTTTTGAGAATATTCAGCGATTTGCATTTTTATTTGCTCTCGATCCAAAATAGTTCGTCTTGAGGCAAGCGATGTTCGTGTGCAGTATACAGGGTGTTGGTTTACGATAAAATAAGCTCTTCGGTCACACTGATAATCGCATGGCTGTTCCAACAACGAGGCACTAGGCCACCACAACGGTCTGTATGTTGCATCTAGCCGTTAGTACCGCGTAAGGGCATACTTGTACTTGGCGATCGTCCCATAAAATGGTCAGGGTGGTAACGTTGTTCACGCGGAGAAGCAACTGGCGGTTAAAAAACCCATCCGCCGGTGTCTGGTACTCGTGACACATGCAATAATGGATGATGTACCTGTTTGAAAAACATAAAAAATGAAATTAGTCTCACCATCAGATCTTCATTAAAATTATTCATTTTATATATTAGGTTGGGAAATTATTTCATAGCTAGGACAGTGCAACTGGGTATTATACGTCAAGGGGGGGCTGTAGGATACTGAGACAGTCCCCCAGTGCAGGGGTTGACAGGGAGGCAGTGCAGGTGGAGAGTGGAAGGGCCCAGGACCGAGGTCGCAGACAGTGGACCAGTTGTAGCAGGGGAGAGGGAGAGAGAAAGCAGAAGCAAAGAGGAAGGTTTTGAGGTGCTTCTGTAAAAGGAGATGGTTCTCCTCAAGATAGTGCGCGGTACAAAACAATATGCCACATAGAACGAACAAGTAGAACTTAACCCGTCTTTAAAGCTACTGTATAGTAATTAAATTGCGGTATAAACTCATCTAAAGAGTTACTTACATTATATTTGCATTTTCCATTGTGTCTGTGCGTAGGGCAGCCCCGAAATACCACTCCTTATATGCCGACGTTATTTCTTCTAATGAACGAACATGAAATGGCTTTCGTTTCTGAAATTATATTCATTATCGTTTCTTACGTTATTGCCCCACACCCCCAAAAAGAAGTCTTTCGGGATGGTCCCGGCCTGTCAAGGTCAAATAACAATAGAACCTTATACTGAGTCGTGGGCCATTCCGGCACCCGAGCAAAAAATCAAAGCAGCTGACCTTCACTTTGAACGAGCACACATTCCTAGTTAGCTACATTCAGTGTAAGGCCATCTCACAGGACTTGAAATTTACACTCCATCTTTGCATTTTGTCTGCGTGCTTTGCAGCCCCAGAGAAACATAAATACGGAGACATTCTATATTTTTTGAAAAATGATTTATATTACTGTTTGGTTTAATTTAATGCGCAAATGAACAAGGTTGGATAGACACATTGCATGTACACTGAGCAATCACTTTTATTTACACATTACATAGATACACATATTCAATGGGCCTGTGACATGAGGAGACTCGAGAGAACAGACAATCAAATTACAATCATTTAAACCGTGATGTGTATTTCTCAATGAGCTCTTCTTTAGGTGGACATGGAACAGAGGCAATGTTGGGTGGCAATGCAGTTGTCCCCTGCACAGATTCGTTCACAACTCCATTTATGTGCCTATCTAGGACGTCAACAATAAGTCTCTCAATAAACTCATATTGCATATCCTCAAACACTGGTTTGATCACCCATTGTTTACTTCTTTTAGTGAAGGCCTTATTGTAGCGAAGCGTCCCTAAAGTTCCGGTCGTCCTACTTTGTTGATGGCCAACATTATGGTTATGTGCCAAGACCGCTAGAAGAGTCCGATTTATCATGCCCTCCATGCCAAAATGCAATCGTTTTGGCCTGTACTTTAGGCACATATTGTGGAACACCTCCAAATCTCCTGTGTGGCAGAATTCCGTGAGTCCCCTCAAATCTCTTGTTATAGTTTTATCAAATACAATCTTTTCAATGGCTTTGTGATTGGGTGATGAAGGAATCAACCACTTCTTCTTCCGTGCCTCCTCTGTCGACAAATGGCCATGTTCACAATTGTGGAAATGTTGGTTTGTGTTCCAACGGTGAACGTTGGTACAGTGTAGCATTACTGACCGCCATTTTTCCAGTAGAATTTCCAACGACCCTCCACATGTTTTTGAGCTCCACCAAAGATGGTTGCTGATCTTTTTTTTTACCTGCAGCCGACATTTTTTTATTGATTGTTTTTGCAAGATGCCAAACGTCAAATTGGTGATTTATATTTTTGTACTCTTCTCTCATTGTCTTGGCAATTGAAACGTGTCTGTCCGTGGCTATCAGGTCGATCACCATTCCCCGCGATTGTAGTTCTTGCAATGATGCTACAAAGCCAACTTTCTCCATGGCCACTGAGGATGTACTTTGTGACACCTGCACGACCACCGAACTCACAATTTTCTTACTTTCCATGTCTTGAAAGTGGTAGGTGCAGTACTTGGCTGAAAATCCTGGGCTGTCGCATTGTCCATCACCGGCTAGCCTGAACCGTTTGCCCGCGAATGTACTATCAATAGACATTTTTTCCATTCTCCAAGCTTCGCTAATGGCTGGAAATAGATAATCGGTTTGGTATTTGTAGAACTGAGTTTTCGCAATGAAATGGATTCCCACAAACTGAAAGAAAGACTCTAACTTTTTAAAACTTGAACCACTAAAAAGTGCAGCCGCTGCACAAAGTAGATTGCCTGCTGGCAGTTGCCCCAGCATGGGTTGTGCAGACCATGAGAAAGGATGATATTTTGTACAGGTGGCATGTATTTTAAGGTTAGTGCCTCGAATTGCACAAGTCACATTAATCAATGGCTCCCCACATACTTCCCCACCAACCGAATGCCCACATTTCATCCGAATAATAATATCAATCAAACAACTATCGAATACAATGAATTTGGCCTCTTTCCTTATACTGTCACTCTGCATCCCAGCTGGTTCGGCCTGTAACGTTGAGGACATGTCACTCACATGAAAGGTAGAATCTCTGATATCGTCTTTTGCTATGTTCAGTGATATTGATGGTGTTTCATTGTCGTCCACTTCATTCTCTTCCATTGCAACATCTGTTCCTTCTCCGGCAATGGGTGAATAAGACAATTTCTTCAACTTTCTCGCGGTCTTAGTTTTTGCGGGTGTGGATTCTGTGAACTGATCTCCGACTGCATCCGAACTACCAGGAGGACATTCACTATCAATGGCTGGATGTGGTATAGCTCCGTTGTCAATCACTTCATATTCTTCCCATTGGCACGATGCATCTCCAGTCTCAAGTCCCTGCCAAAAGGTTTGACAAGCAACATCTCTTGTTCGCTTCACTGTCTGTGTAGATCTAGTTCGTACACCCACTCGCAACTAGAGGACAGATTGGAAAAGGGATGTTCAGTTTAAACACAACTTACAGTATTGAACTATTAACAGTGAAAAACAACATAATATAGTGACCAGGACACTAACCTTCTTTTGCTTTCTTTTCTTTGAAACTTTCTTGCCTCGAACTTCAACATCAGGACGCTGTTGCTCCGACTCGTGTGTGCATGTCTCCACTTCCTCTTGCGCTGCAACGACTATATTTTCATGATAAGCACATCCATCACGCACTGACGCTCCATCGACTCCCTGAAACATAGAACTTTCATTAGTATGTATAATAATATCGAAAACACAAAATGGACCAATACCCACGTACATCTCAATAGCAAAACACGAATGAACGCTTTGTGTAGAACATTCAAATGACAATTATTCATGCATAGTTGATCTAGTTAGATGGAACTGTCAAGATCCATACCTCGGGCTCCTCATAGACTTCCATTGATGATATTATTGAAGATGATGCTTCAGTAACTCCCTGAAACACAGTAATTGCATTAGTATGGTTTTCTATTTTGATAAAAAGAACAGAAACTTTATGCAGGCGTCAACGGCTCATCTAAACAGTCCTGCACAAATGATCAGTTGTCTAAAATAAATAATGGATATCTAAATATCATTCGATTTGCTCGATCGTTGGAAGTGTCACCACCCAGAGATCTGCATCAACTACTAGGGGTGATGTTCTTGTAGAAGAAGCTCCGTCATCTCCCTGAAACATAGTACTTGCGTTAATGAAGAAGGAAGTATAGCGGATGTAATCACGTCATATGATTTCGCTTGATCAAACTGTCAGGATCCATACCTCGAAATGCATAAGAACATCAAGGGACGATGTAACTGCGGTGCACACTTCTGCAAGCTGTTGCGCCGACCCGTAACTGCATACTCCCCCTTCTTCTTGGACTAATGCTCCATCGACTCCCTGAAACATAGGACTTTCATTAGTAATGAACACAATATTGAAAAAAGAAGACACATAGGAGGGCGATGACAGAAGGACATATCAATGGCTAAAAACGAAAGAAACATTGTGTGTAACAATCACGCTACAAGAATGCAAGATCTGATGATCTCCATCGATGGAACTGTCCGGAAACGTACCTCGAGCATCTGAGTGACATCAACGGTAGTCGTCAATAAGTTGGACTCCTCAGCATCTCCCTGAAAGACAGTACTTGCATTATTTTGGATAACAATAATTATAACTGAAAAGAAAGACTAGAGGACGAGTACAAGGGTGTACCATTAGGTAAAATAATTACACGATAAATTAAAACTATTGATTTACATGCCTAAAACAAGTCAGTGGCAGAATAGCCAAGTAAGATTACCCGATAGGCGCTTGAAGTGGCTGATGACTGCAATAACGACACGGATGGAGAATCTTCCGCCTTCATATTGAGTGGATACATAAATGGGGAAATTATTGTTAGCTAATGCTACACACTACCGCAAGGCCGAGAGATAAATACGTAAACTTGACTCACCAGTGGAGGGATGTGGACGAATAGAGTGGGAATAGCGGTTGAGAGCAACTTTCGCCTCACTCGCGGTGTGTTCTTCTTTATTAGCAATGATGTGGAGTACATGTCAGAGGTAAAGTGCCTGCTGCAGATGCGGTATCGATCACCCCTCTTGTCCGCAAAGACTTCTAGGACTCTACTTTCAAGCTCAGACGGTGGATATCCGCAATATCGGACCCATTCTCTTATCTGATCTATTGTCTTAGGGAAAACATGCATTATAGTACCTTCAGATTTATTATGGGTCTTCGAAGGGCAACCGCCAATGGAACAGGCAGGCATTGTGGAAAGTTCTGAAAAGTAAAGATCAACAATTCTCTATGAATACCAATGTAAACTCAGAACATGTGACTAGTTCCTTGCATGTACTGTCTTGAACGAAAAGAAATTGGACGCAAAATGATTATGGTACATGGCCTTACCTTGACGAACAAACAGTTAGATGCAGGGATAAGAGTAGTTTCTTGTCGTAGAACAGGGAGCAGTTCACAGGTTGCAAACTGAGGAATTTCCTCGAAGTGGTCACGGACGTTCACAGAGACGAAGAGCAGATAACCAGCACCTTCACGGGTTGACTAGCAAAGCGCAAATAAGTGCTCATTAGAAATATGAAGTGGGTTATAAAGAATTCGAAACAGGGGTGTGTTTGTGAATGAATGACGTGTATATGTCGTGGCATTATGCGGTTTGCAGGGGGCCGTCCAGCGTGAGGGGGGATGCTTGGCAGGAGACACGGGGTCTGGAGGTAGACATGGGAACAACAACCCATGCTCTATAGACCACTTTGAAGTGTACATGGTCTTTGGCACCTCTTGGCCTTTATCGCTCCCTGACAGCTCCACTTGCCAGCGCAAGTACCCCGGTGCGAACTGCCTTTGATAGGGCGGGGGGTGGATTGGGGCGGTGGTCGTGCAGACAAGACACAGGAAGACTCGTGAATGGAGACACACTTATGTGGATTGCAGGGGGCCGTCCAGCGTGAGGGGGGATGCTTGGCAGGAGACACGGGGTCTGGAGGTAGACATGGGAACAGCAACCCATGCTCTATAGACCACTTTGAAGTGTACATGGTCTTTGGCACCTCTTGGCCTTTATCGCTCCCTGACAGCTCCACTTGGCAGCGCAAGTACCCCGGTGCGAACTGCCTTTGATAGGGCGGGGGGTGTGGATTAGGGCGCTGGTCGTGCAGACAAGACTCGTTTGCCGCAGGGCCTCACCAAGGAGAGGCCATCTAATTGCATGTAAGAGGCAGGCTGAAGGATCTAGTACATGGAAGGCAGGGGGGTGAGTTTATAAATACCTCAGCCTCCCAGGAGAATATATGGGTGCAGTTCACCCTGGAGACCCTGGATGCCTAGGCAGTTAGTCAGCAGCAGGCTGGCCTGTGGTGGCAAGGCGGCACGGGCCAGAGGGGGTCATCTCTGTACCCGGTGCCCAAAAGGATGATTTATTATGATCAACCATATTGATTATTTACCTATAACCATGTTTTGTATCAATAAAATCCAACGGCCTTCCTTTTATTGCCAACGCTTGAACAAAGTGGTGTGGTAAGTATTTTTGGGGGAGGAGGTATGGGTTCAACAGTTATGTGGATTGAAGGTGGGCGGCCAGCGTGAGGGAGGATGCTGGCCGGAGACATGTGGTGTGACAAGACAAGGCACAGGAAGACTATTCAACGGAGACACACTAGATTCATTTAAAAAATCAAAACAACCATTGTTAAAATATATGTTGGGTTTTATTTTAGATCTTAATTTTAATTAAACATAAATAATAAACATTACACATTGTAAAGTTCCGGTTGCAGCACATCCAGGGAAAATCCGCGGTATTGTCCATTGTCGCTGGGGAAATGTTGTCTAATGGCAAGTACCGCACAGGCAGGTATTACTCTCCGAACGCGGTGTCCGAGCCTCCCGTGAAGCCACCAAGTGAAGCAACGATAGGCCACCAGCCTGTACCACCTGTGAAAATGAAAGATGCAAACTGTATTAAAATGACAAAACTTTCTTATCACTGTCGATTCAGGTAAAAAATGTCATTCTGCTTTGAAAAAAATTCTATCTAGAAAATGCACAATATGGAACCAATTTACATGCATTCGAATGATATGTAGATGTAATTTTATATGTGGGAGACGACCATGACATAGTAGTGGCATCACTGACATCAAAACCAGAGTATACTTACTCGTTACTCGGATTACGCGGACGAACAGTGCCGCGAAGTTCGTGCATAAGCACCATCATCATCCTCAACACGGTCAGTGAGAGGCAGGCTTCCCTGAACTCTGGCAGCTCGGTGATGCATTGCGGACTTGGCTCGCCTTCTGAAATGTAGGCCAAGCACCCGGAATTTTCACGGCAGCAGCAGTTCTCCTCCTCAGTTGGCATTAGCTCGCACCGATTGCACGTGCACCAGGTGGAGACGCCGTCCATGCGACATGGTCCAGGCTCTTCATCCGTTGACTGGTCCTCCCAACTGCCGTCCGAATCCCCATCGTTTTCGCGTGCTTGCCTTTCCAGTAGTTCTTGCTCGGTTTACTCGGGCTGGTACATATACGGCATTATTGTAGCCATTGTGTGGTAAAGAAAGTAAAATAATTTACAGAGATGGTACAGGTGTTCACAAGGCCTAGAAGCGGCGAAGGTAGCTGACCAGAGCACAGAAACGAGTCACAGAATACTCAAAGTAACACCGAGAGAGTAATGGAATCGAAAATCTGCTGCTGTGTGTTGTGAAACGGTGTGTTTATACTTATTGAGGAAAGAGGCGTCCTGCCATTTCCATGGCGACACGTCAGTAGCTGAAGCGCAGCGATTGTTGACACGAAAAGTGCTTTGGCGTTGGGAAATGGGCAGTACGCGTCTGCTGATGTCAGGCTCAGGGGCGGGGGATTTGATTTAGTGCCGCAAAAGCAGGTGAGCCAGGGCGATGGGGGGAAATGATAGGATTATCAGAAAATGGCGGCTGATTTCGAGTGCGTTAATGGACGAAAAGTCGGGTAAGGTCCATAGGAAAGTTTTCTACGATCTACCAAGTTATGCTTAAAAACACATGGCCGAACCGTAGGGACAATTAAAAAAAAGTCCCGGAACTATCCTTTAAGTTCACTAAGGAATATAATGATACTGAGAATATATTTGAATCCTTTGAAATTGGAAACAACAGTTTACATTACTCCAACAGATCGCAATAATATTTTACTGGTGTCAAGTTTTCAGTCTCCTAGTTTGATTGAAGGCATACCTTACCATCAATTTACTAAATATAAAACAATTATCTGTGAAGAGAGAGAACTGGCAGCTAAGCAACAAGAATTGAAAAATAGTTTTTTGAATAGGACATACAAAGATATGCACTTAACATTCTCTTTAAATAAAGTGATGAATACCTCACAAAAGACATAATCAGGAATGGTATATATAATTGCATACTATGGACAGAGCAAACACATTTGTAGGAGTGTTACACAAAATTGGACACCTTTACAAATGGACTGTGCTTTATGTAGCTTATATGAACATTTTGTCAACATTTGCCTAGAGTAACATTCAAACAATAAAGACATGTTAATACATGCCAATTGTAAAAGTAAGCACAAAGGTTATTGGACACAAAAGGTATTTTACCATGTCACAAATCTCTAAATTGTGATAATGTGTTAAAAGGATGTACTGTTTTACACCCATACACTGGTCAGACAATTCCTATTTTACGTACATATATGTTTGACAAAAATAATGTAGTTTACAACATTAAATACCCATGTGGGATTTTGTATGCCAGCATGACAACAAGGAAAGCTAAAATGCGAATGAGAGAATATAAACCAAACATTTGCACAAAGAATACCAAATCTCCAGTAGCAGCACATGTTATTGTTCACAGACATAAGATTTAAAAAATGTGTTTTGTTATACTAGAAAAATTAACACCACTTGTGAGGGGGATTATGTGAAACAAATGTTTGAAAGAAATGAAATACACTGGATTAACAAATGTGATTCTCTAACTTCTAGAGGGATGAATTTAGAATATGACCTCTCTAGCTATATCTGATAGAATATTCGAGTTGTTTATGAAAACCATAATGTTACCATAACTCTCATGAAGAGTGGAGTCATTGTATAACGAGGATGCAGAATGATGGAACATTGTGAATAGCATAAAGAGGTCTGGGAGTCCCTCTACTGGCACAAACACAGCCCATTGACCTTTTCTTGGGTGCATAGCCCCGAGGAGAGTATCAACCATGCTTTAGCTCACTGTGCTTTTCACAGAGGAGAAATGCCCTTAGGCATATCAGCCTGCGGATGGGGAAGAGGGCCATGGGGCTAGGTGAGTGCTATGGGGTGACCAGGTGTACATGTGCCAGGGGAAGCATGGAGTGCAGGGAAAGAGGGCCCACATGCTAAGTGCAAGGACCAGGGTGAATCAGGCTCAGTAGGGGTTTAGGCCTGGCCTGGCTAGTACAGGGGGTAGAGCCTAGTATTGCAAGTGCATGTTTGTGTGGTTAGGGGACAACAATGTGCTGGGGTCGACTGGCAAATGAGGGACTGGTGCCCTGTATGACTCTGAAGGAACCAGGCAGCAAGTCAAAATGCAGAAGAGGGGAACATTAGCAGGGGAGGAGGAGAGGGAAGGAAGAAGAGAAAGGTAGGGTCTTGAGAAGCTTCTCGATCTTATGTAGCACCGGCTCAAGCCTGAGCGGGTCAGGGAGGACATTCCAGAGGGAGGCTACTGTGGTAGAGACAAGTTTTGTTGTGGTTATTCGCTGCATCCTCATACCATGCCCAGCACCCCTGTTCCCCTCCAGGAGTTTAGGAATTGCCACAAACATGACCAAAGACGCTCTCTTTCTTCACCAATGCTGAATTATACTTCTGCTGTGGTTAAACCTGTGGAACAGATGGTGGGGAAGATGAACAAGAAGAGAACACTGCCTAATAAGAGCAAGACACATAGGAGAAAGAACAGAAAAGGAGAGATATCATTGTGAAAGCAGTGTTGATGGAGTACCATCTAAGAACTTTGGAAAACAAGCAACACTGGTAAAACTAAAGACAGTTCCATTCAGAATGTCCTTATACAGTCAGAACATGAGACCGTTTTGTTGCCAAAAGCTTCCTAGAGATGGAACCATGCAACAAAGAATGTTAAGAGCTTTGCATTTGAAGCCTTTTATCCCCCATGGGGCAGGAACCTGGGTCCTCATGAGGATAAAGGGAAGCTGCCTTGAACTTTGCATTTCCCCTGAACCTTCAGCTCATCAATGCCACCAGAGTAATCCTGACATTACAATTGCACTTCCTGTAGCTTTCATGCCCTGCCCTAAAGTCATCTTGGATTAATACTATGAAACTAGCTCAGGAGCTATGATTAAAAAAGAAAGAAAACACAGTTGTGGTTATCTAGATGGATTTATGAAGTTCATAGAAAGTTTCTGTCACAGTGTGTCCATTAATCTTTTGTTCAATATATCTACTCAAGCATACACTTTTTGCTGCATTTTTGGAGGGGGAATGTTAAATACAACTTCCGAATTTAATAAAGGTGAGTGTCTTGATATCGAAAACAATCAGGTATATGAGAGGGTATCCCTCTATCTGGGGGATTATTCTTTCAATCTTTTGTCCCTAACATGCAATACCATTCTCTTTATTCTGAATGAGTCTCCTGCAGTCATCATTTCATGGACTATGGGAAAAGACAGAGGCTTAAGTCGGGGGAATAAATAAAAGTAGCCACGATTCATAGGAAACAGTGGTTATGTTGCTGCATATTGAGACAATTTTATTCAAGAAATATCCTGCCCGGTCATTAAAAGGAGCTATTGTGTTTTAATTCTCAGAAATTATGCTATTATTTATTTGCCAAAAACCAACAATATGTATGCAGTGCTTGGCACAGAGAAGATGTCAATTGTAAAGGAGTGGTATTTATGTTTGGACCACTCAAAACCAATACTACACCACACGTCAAGCTGGTTCCTCATTGGGGACAAGTACTCTGAGGGGAATATGGTGAACATGATGTTTGTTTTCTCAATTGAACTACCAGCCTTTGTAATAACTTTATTACGTGTACTCTTCCATAAACGTTGCCCTGTGTCATAGGCCTGGCCTGGTACTGGAATAATCACAGCCTCCACACAAGTTGACCCCTTTAGGCAGTGCAGTTCTCACCGTGTCCATTTTCTCTATACGGTGACAACACACTACTGCATACTTTAGTTGAACATTCAAGACCACTTATTTTCAATATTTATAAACACATACATAAAACACATATGTGTTAAGCCTCAGGTAAGGTAGCATATAAATCCTGGTTAGAGTATTGCAATGTCACATTTTGGAATGCGTAAACCAGCATGACCGCAAAACACAGCTATTTAAAGATATCTTTTTTAATTAAGGGGACAAAGAATGGGAGCCAATGTGCTTTTTTCTTGGAACACAAGAATTCATCAACACATCATGTAGATTTTGAAATAGACCGGTCTCAGCTCTCTTTATTATCGCAATTAAAGATTACGACAGCAAAATGCTGAAAGAAATAAAGCAGGAAAACATCACTGTTAGCGTTTCTCTAACATTCTTCATCTCTGCCAAGTCTTCACTGGAAATCACCAGGGTACAAGAGAGAGTCACTCGCCAACGGTAACAGGCTGAAGGAAACACATCTGCTTGGGTCAGCCCAGCCGGAGTTCAAAGTCAAACGTTGCTTGCTCTTTCTCTGTCTGTTTGATGTCTGTCCCTCAAAATCTAATCCAGTATTTTTCCAGAGATGTTTACCATCAGTAGAACCCCAAAGATGCACGGCTATGGTTTCTCACGTGAAGCCGACAGACCTTGATCACGGCTGCTAAAAGAATGCAAAACAAGCTTTGTCTGTAGTCATAAACGAGCTGTCTTTCCATGGCTCCAGAAAATGCACATTCTGCTCAGAAATGGGCTTCTATTTAAGCCTGAAATCTACTGTACACTGGTGTTCTCAGAATGCCTCTCATATTGACTCCATCTTGGAATCAAACTCATACATTTTTAAATGCATTACAACATCCTAATATGCACAACAATGCAGTAGAGCTTACTAAGGAATCCTGGTTGTTTTGAAAAGGGAAACTGGTAGTGAGTTGTGATTTAGTACAAACTCATCTTCAGAGAGCGTGGCATCTTGAATTCAGAATCATGTTCAGTATGAATCAAATTGCAATGCCCTGTCTGTGACTAAAGACACATCGCAAAGAACGAGTGCAAGAGAAGGACAGCAGTTTGATTTTTTTCAAGAATAATCTCACAAGATTGAAATTGTACAGCATCAGCCAGGCATGATACTTATAATGTTTATTTTCTTTTCAATTGTTACTTTGACATTGATTGACCGTATACAATATGTTCCAAGTGACAACTGATACCCTGTTTGTCAGTCATGCACCACTTTTATTTGCAAAATCGAAATGTATTTTTTATTTTTATTTAATGCTTTTGGCTAGTAAATTAAGCCTTTTGCATACAGTACAATGTAATATGGAATTTTATAACACAACAAACTATAATATTCATTTAAGATAAACAATGCAAAGGAAAAAGAAGAGAGGAATAATCAAACATTACATACAATACTAAAAAATACATATACTAACATCATTACTAAAAATCCTCAGTCAGTTAGTTTACTGCGATTTAATGTCCAACATTTAATCTTAAAATGCCTATATACTTAAATTATTAAAATAAATAAAGGTTTCCATACAAACTATGACACTATGTCCGTATTTGACTATTATTTACTTCTGTGTCTATTCCGTTCATAAAAAGGGAAGGCAAGTTTTAACTAGTTATATAATTCAGTTCAGTTCCAATGTCAATAAAATGCATTGAATGGTCTCCCAAATGTGCATTGGTGCAGGAGTAATCACAATG
Organism: Ambystoma mexicanum; assembly: GCF_040938575.1. Lineage (NCBI taxonomy): Eukaryota > Metazoa > Chordata > Amphibia > Caudata > Ambystomatidae > Ambystoma > Ambystoma mexicanum. Next base: position 616,033,172 of record NC_090934.1, on the reverse strand, counting down.
TAGTTAGCCATTACAATTGTAGACCAAAATTGATCTGTTGCAATGCTGAGTGGCTGTGTGCAAAAACGTTCATATCCTTTAAGATAAAGGTTCATTAGCTCATCACATGCAGTCAATATATGCCTACTAGATTCTATAGACATTGCACCAAGAAGACATAGGGCCTCATTATGAGGCCGGGCGTAGCTGTGCTGGCAAAAACGATCCCGGTAATTACCCATTGCCGGGCGCCGGAAAATATTACTCCCCATTCCCATTCGAGTCACATTGGACCCAAAGGGAATTGGGAGGACGGATGAAAGGCACTCACTCGCAGAACTCTTAGCTTGCTTGTCCGGAAACAATGGTACCACCAAGTTTACCGTTACCATTGTTTCCAGACCAGCAACCTTGTAATGAGGCACATAATATTTTTCATAATCTTTTTTCACGGGGGATGTTCTGCCAATGATCAATAGACTCCATGACTGGCAGAATATTTAGGCGCAGATACATGATAAAACGCCTTAACGCGCAAGTACAGGCCTTGATCAAGTAACAGCAAGGCTTGAGATATTGAAAACATATCTTTACATATTTTTCATAGCGTTGCATGTTCTCAACTGTCTCAATAGTTCTTACTCTTTCCCATTGATGTGTTTCATACTTTAAAATAATAAAGATAATAACAAATGTCATCTGTTCCTGCCAGATGTAATCCAATATTCTCCAAATGATCCTGAACTAACTCAGCCAGTTAATGGTGTGCTGTGTTATCCCTCCAGTATTGGGCATGCACTTTACACATCAGGAATATGTCTTGTGTATCCATTGTGGTGCTGGCTCTATCAATTTTTTGGAATAATGTACTACAGGTAACTTTTCTGGTAGTAAATAATGATGGAATACCAAGTTCCATTCTCACCTCAGCCACTGGAACTGACATCGGAAGACCCAAAAGTGACCAGAGTATTTTCACTTCAGACTGGCCTAGCCAGCCCACATGCCTTTCTGGAATTGATTCCATGCCACTTAAAATGCAAGGGATTATTGCTTTAGTATATACTTCAATAAGCCCCTCTATTCAATTTCTGCCGAGTCTTTTGATAAAGCCCTTCAGCACCAACCATTGGTGCAACACTTTAGCTTTAATATATGCATGATATTTGGTAGATGTCTGGACTCTAAAGAAAGGTAAGCCAAGATAGGCGTATGTTTTAACCTGCTCTGGTGTAGTACCATTTAAGGGGGTAATTCATAGAATTCAGCGCACAAGTGGCGCACGCGGCTGGCGCACAGTGTGCGCGTGCGAATCCCTGCACCAGCCGCGTGCCCCAAAACCCATTTCCGCGCACAGCGTATTCATGGATTCCAGCCACCAAAACCAGCCGTGGCGCACAGTGGCGCAGCGACCTTGCAGCAGCGCCAGTTACGCCCCCAAGAACGCCTTCCGCGCAGGGAAAAGCCATCAAAATCCCCAATCCAGCGCAAAGGACTGCGATAACCCAGTACCAGCACGGCAAGCGGGCTACGTGTATCACTGGGGTGCGCGGGAAGTACCTCACGCGATTGGCCCCGTGCGAGCAGGGTACGCGTATTACAGGGGTGCGCGGGAAGTTCCACACGCGATTGGCCTGTGTGCGTGTATTTCAGGGGTGCGCGGGAAGTTCCACACGCGATTGGCCTGGGCGCGTGTATTTCAGGGGCTCGCGGGTGCTTTCACACGCGATCGGCCCTGGGGGAGCGTGTGCGTGTATTTCAGGGGTGCGTGAGAAGTTCCACACGCGATTGGCCTGGGCGCGTGTATTTCAGGGGTGCGCGGGAAGTTCCACATGCGATTGGCCTGGGCGCGTGTATTTCAGGGGTGCGTGGGAAGTTCCACACGCGATTGGCCTGGGCGCATGTATTTCAGGGGTGCGCGCAAAGTTTTACATGTGATTTCAGCAGGGTACGTGTATTTCAGGGGTGCCGGGGAGTCCTACATGTGATTTGCCAGTGTGGGTCCTCCCAGGTGTTCCCTGTACACCCTCCACGGCCCCTGCAGGCAGCCCACACCACAGGGGACTACCCTGCATCCCTGGTCATGTCCCGCAGGCAGCCCACCCAACATGGGCATGCCCCCCAGCAAAGGCACATGTCTCCTTGCACCAATGATCACCAACTCATGTCCCCTTGCACCCCCACCCCCAGCATTGCGGGGCACCTGCCAGCAGGCCCCCACCCATGTCTCCCACCACCCCCACCCCCCAGCACTGTGGGGCACCTGCCAGCAGGCCCCCACCCATGTCCAACTCATGTCACCCACCACCCCCACCCCCCAGCACTGTGGGGCACCTGCCAGCAGGCCCCCACCCATGTCCAACTCATGTCTCCCACCACCCCCACCCCCCAGCACTGTGGGGCACCTGCCAGCAGGCCCCCACCCATGTCCAACTCATGTTCCCCACCACCCCCATCCCCAGCATTGCGGGGCACCTGCCAGCAGGCCCCCACCCATGTCTCCCAGCACCCCCACAACCCCCAGTCACCAGGGGCAGCCTCCCCCAGGCCCGATCGCGTGAGGAACTTCACGCGAACCCCTAAAATACACGTAGCCCGCTCCCCCAGGCCCGATCGCGTGTAAATGTTCACGCGAACCCCTGAAATACACGTAGCCCGCTCCCCCAGGCCCGATCGCGTGTAAATGTTCACGCGAACCCCTGAAATACACGTAGCCCGCTCAATCGCGTGTGTGACTTCCCCCGCACCCCTGAGATACGCGTACCCTGCTCGCACAGGCACTATTGCTGTATGTTGCCACTTTTGTAATGCGCAGGGACGCTACCGCCTGCCTTCGTGTGGCGGACGTGTTTGGGCTTGTGCGTGTCTTTCGCTGTGCGTGGCTTTGCCCTATTCGATTCCATGAATATGTGTGGTTCGGGTGCGTGTGGGCGTTCCGTCTGCTTCCCTGCAGTACATCCCCAGTTACGCCCTTGTTTTCGCGAGTTGTTCCCCATTCCGCGCGTTACGCCCCATGTTCCGCCCACTTTCTAGTGTATGCGCAGAGGTTGTGCGCTTTCACTGTGCGCGTCGCGCACGTCTTTCGGGATGTTGCAGTGACGTGTGCGCCATGCACGGGTTTGGCGCACATCCCGAGGAAGACACGCGCAGGGACTTCCATGAATCGCACGTGTGCGCGTGCTCCTGTTTTTTTCCGCTTGCGCCTGCTTGCGCCTGCTTGCGCCTAGATTTTCGGCGCACGTTTGTTCCATGAATCGGCCCCTAAATCTCTTAGAGAGATGGCCTTTTCCCTGAATATGCATGACCTTGGTATTTGTACAGTAAACTTTTAATTGGTTGTCTTCTGCAAATTGAGCCAACCTGTCAATGGCTCTATGAAAACCCTCAAGGTGTTTGGTCAAGTAAAACCGTGTCATCAGCATATATGACCCATGGCACCTCAACACCACTGATACAAAGAAGGAAGTGTGTCAAACCAAGGTTCTCCCCCGTGTCTGCCACATAAAGGTTGACTAACAGGGGTGCAAGAACATACCCCTGCTTCAAAACCCTATTTGTGGGCATGGGGGTGATATTGTCCTCTTGCGAAAGTCAAACAGTGACTGTCGTGTTAATGTAAATGGCCTTTATAAAGTATAAGACATGTTTGTTGATGCCCAATCTTTCCAGTTTGGACCATAAGATGTATCGATCAACACAGTCAAATTCTGTCGTATAATCAACAAAACATAAGTTAAGGTCTCCATCAGACCCATTTAACATGTCAGCTGTTAGCAGGTGCAATGTCCATATAGCCTTTCTCGTGGAATAATACTTGCTAAATCCTAGCTGGAGAGGTTTAAGCAGATGTTTGTCGAAAATCCACTTATTTAACAATTTTAGTAATATTGTCTCAAAAATATTGCTGCTTGCATCTAGCATTGCTAGTAGCCTGTATTTGTTGGGATCTGTATGGGAACCACTTTCATATATCAGGATCAGTATTGAATTATGCCAGTTAAGGGGAAGAATACCAGCGGTGCATATTTCAGTTAACATTTCGTACAATGCTCTAGCCCAGAACTGGGGTTTGTACATCAATACAACATTGGTCAAGCCATCCGGTACAGGGTCCCTGGACGGTTTTAGTCTTGCCACGATGTCTAAAATATCAGTAAGTTCAATAATCAAAACCGGTCCACCCATGCATATAAAAGATAATTCTTGTTTCATGTTAAAGTGGTCCCAGTATAATCCCTGTACATATACATTCCAGTCTTCTTCTGCAATGGCATACATTTCCGTTGGCACCATTGCGGCCAAATAAGTTCGATAGAGATACCAGCATTTCCGAGAATTGTGTGTGCAAATCAGTCCGTATACCATTTTCCAGTTAGCTGATTCAAGACTGGATTTATGTCTACGTAACCAATTCTTATTTTGGTACAAAAAGCTCCAATCTCCATTTTTTTTCTTGGTAATTCGAAGTCTTACTAATCTTAATGGCCTTTGCTTTCTTGAGAAGCAGACACTTTTTCCATGTGGATTTTATAATAAAAAACGTAGGCATTTTCCCTGCCTTGTATTGTCATTTTAACTAGCTTAGCTGATTTTACCCGCCATACAAGGAAGGCGATTGACCAGGTAATCATATTTGTTCTAGGATTCTTCAACATTTGGATACGAAAGCTAAAAGCAACTTGGCAGAAGCATACTCATCGGTAGCAACCCTAAAAGAAAATCCTATGAAAGTAAAGAAAGAACTGGAAATAATGGATTGGATTAGGACAGGGCTGGAAATGAGGCTTGTAAAACCAAAGAACAGCTTTCTAGTAGTGGAAAAAAACTGGGAGAACTGCCTAAATATCTGCTAAAACATCCAAGCAGTGAATCAAGATCTGTCTTTCTCAGGGCGTGCCTAAATCTAATTCACACAGGCGAGATTTTAAACATCAGAAGGCAAAGTCAGAACCTAATATCATTTTGTAAAGTTTGTGCAAATCAAAATCAGCAAAACCTGCACCATCTGCTCTTAGAATGTGAAGGAACTTGGGAAATCAGAGTCTTGTACTTTGGGAAATGTGTCCATAGACTTGAATGCTTGCATTCAGAGAACTTTTGGAATTGATTGATCTCGGGGCAAAACACCGCCTTGACGATTGCAGTGGGTCAGGTTCTTTTAAAACTTGGCCTGATCCAAACAGGCATTTGGCAGACTGGGACTAATGTTTCCTAAGGAAAAAATTGGTTTCTCTTAGTGGTAGAGTTTAATAATTGAGGAGGAGGTGCAGTTTCTTCAGGGAAATGGAAGTCATCCTTTTCTTTTTCCTTTTCTTGTGTTTGTTTGTTTTCCTTCCTTCCTTCTATTAAAGGTATGTCTTCTTTTTGATAGAACTGTAAAAAAAGAAGAACTGTAAACTCAATGTTGATTTTAATTTGGCAATAAGTTGGTTTTTAATATTTTATAAAGATTTAATTTGATCAAAACAAATAATTAAAAATAATAATAATAATATTTGATATAATAAGGATTCCAAGAAATGTGGACAAAAGATTGACCAAATAAGTATACTTAATGGTGGACTTTATTTTGCAAAGTCTATAGAATGCAAATGTATGTAATTAAAATGCAGCCAACTACGAGATTTTCATCTCATTTTGGCACCTTTGGGGGATGTTTTGCTTACTGGAGTAGAAATGCAATAGGTGATTGAACTTTGATTAAGGGATTCAGTTACATGAAATACCATTGCTTAAACAATCTACCTAGAACAAAAGATACACGTTCTTAGTAGTGCCAATTTTCCTAACCTCCTCTTCCCTATTCAGTCCCCTTTCCATTAAGTAAAGAAAAGCAATGGAATTTAAACCATTTTTAATTAGAAAATGTATTGATGCAGCGCTATTTTCGTCAGAATGCTCGTGTCCAATTATAAAGACCATCTCTATGCTCAGCGCTCCTCTCTCCTGGAGCAGTCCTTTATGAATACCCTAAAGGTGGCACAATAACTTCACCAGCTAAAGGATGGGTGATGAACTTGCCATTTGACAGGAGTGTCCAACCAACTGACCGAGCCCTATCCATAACCTCCCCAAGCATCCCACAAGTGACTGATTAACATAACATATGACACATAATAAGTGCTGTTGTTGGTTATGTTGCTTCATCAAGGAATAAGCAGGTGCTGAAAGTACCTAAAGCTGATTGGTCATTTACCCGCCCTGCCTGACTCTCCACTAGATAGTTTCCTACGTTTAAATGTAGGTACAACTCGCATTTTCCTCTACATACCTGCACACCTTTCTAGAAATATGCCTACTTCAAAAGGTGGGCGCATTCATGGTATCCTGTTTGTCAACTTCCGAATAAAGGAAAAACATTTATTGAAACAGAAATGTGGCTTAATACAAACTGTTTATGACTATTTGCCATCATATTTGCAAATGTGTGCTTGACTGTGATCATACATAAATATTTGCAGAATATCTATTTTTTCGAAAGCGCTTCGCGCCTGATTCCTTATGCTACTCTGTACTATACACATTTGTGATATTTTCACCCAGTTTAATGGTGCGCATTGTATCGACAATGCGACAGTGCACGTCTGAGCTGGAACTGCCAGGATTCGGCCTTGGAATGAGCTGAGTAGCCATCTCTCCAGTTTATGGGCGTGATCATGGACAATGATGTGATATGGCCATTGAAACCACCACTACTAAAGAATTAGAGCTAGGAACTGAGGGTTGATAAAAGGTGTGTGCAATCTTATTTTTAAATAGTCTCACATTTACTGTATTCAAGATGTGGCTGGTAAGAAAAACGCAAACTATACAGTGTTTAACGGTTTTGCATGTCGGATCAGTCCTATGATAACTAAGCAGCACTGTTCTAGCCATAGAAATACCACTGACAGGAAGTTGGAATATCACCTTCTTTTAGAAGTAGGATCGGCACTTTACAATACACTGGTGAAACAATTAAATCCCATTAAGCACTGACACTCTGCCACTTGATATTGCCACTGTTTAAATACAACGTTTGCAGTATATCATATTCAATATATTTTCCAGCAGTGCTATACGTGATAGCTGTCGAAAATGTGCAACGCATGCTGAAAGGAGAACATTTCCAGGCCAGCCTTAAATATGCATTGACGGCATAAGTGCACTGTCGAATATTTCCCCACGTTTGTTAGAGGTGAAAAATAATCCAACTGCATGGTATTTTAGAAAGCAGCACAGCAGGGACATATATTGATTAAATATAGGGTCTTCTGTTAACTTACATCAACTATGGTCCGTCAATAATTAAGGCAATGAAAGGATTTTCCCATTGAAAAATGCATTTCTAAATCTGGCCCAACAATATTACAAACAAGCATTGACAATGCCAACAGTTTTGGCTTTTGTGTAGGCATGGGAAAGACACTTACCAGATATTGCTGTAGTGGTAATAACTAACCATTGGTGGTAGAAGCTGCAAAATGGTGCCTCGGCATATAATAGCAGTGTTTGAATAAGCTTGAATGGGCATCAAAAAGGTGGTAGGAGCATGATTTAGTTATTCAAAAGTGAGTCAAACATTAATAGGACCAAATAGAAACCAGGACATGCTGATTATGATGTAATACAAAGTAAATCTCATGGGGTAATTGTATACAAAAAGTGCAGAGTGCACAGAGGAGAGCAGTAATGTGTGCGCTTGGATGCACTGTATTCCCCCCTTTCCGTTTGTTGTGGGGTGTACACAACATGCATGTAAATCCGGGGGGCTTTAGTTTACCATTTGATGTTCATAGTTTAAAGAGCTGTGAACGCCTCCATCAATTTAAGCACAGCAGGTGGCATTTACATGGATCCTTAGGGAATTTGCCATCTTATAGTTGGTGCTAAAAAAGTTCAGAATTCATGTGGATCCTAGGCATTGACCGCTGTGTCAAAATCAGATGATGGCTTTATTAGAGTCGATCGTACATGCGAAAGTGTACTGTTCGCTCCATACTCCAGCTCTACCTGCCAAAAGTGCTGAATGTTGCCAGGTGTAAAAGGAGGTGTAAAACATGTGAACATGTTTTACGTCTGTTTTTGTTTACACTTGCTTTGCCACTCCTGCGATTTGAAATAGGGCATACAATACATAAGTAGTTTCGTCTGATCCCCACATCACAATATGTCCTTCCCAAACCCATGTACTGCTTCTGTAGTGAGCAGTAGAGTACCTTTGCTGAAAATGTTGGGGGGGGGGGCTGTGTGGACATGGCAACTGAAGGAAAGGGGCAGGGTGTAGGAAGGGTGGGTGGTGGCTCTGAGGAACAATGCTAGACTACGACACCACAAGAGTCCCTTGCCGATGCTCTGTCATAACTTGCATAAGACTGGTGGCGTATCTTTAAAATTAAATTCTAAAGACACGCCAGTCTTCTGAAAGTTGTAACACCACAGTGTGTCTTTAGAATTCACTGCACTGACAACAGTAAAAAATGGCAGTCTAGCCAATACATAACAGATACCATGCTTGCTTTGTCAAGATGCCCAGAGTAAAGTCACGTCACAGTAAGAAAGGGCTAGACTGGCTGACCCCAAAATTCCAGTGAGTCTAGACATGTAATATTTTATATTTGCATTCTTGATGCCCATAAACAAATGCTACACCTGCCAAGTACATCTCATGCACACATATACATACATACACACACACTCCAAATTCATACCCATTCCCCATGGACGGCATCAGGGCCTTTCAACCTTTTCAAATAAACAAGGCCTCGAGCCTCATGGGTGGCCCCTAGCACCTGCCCCCATATTTCCAGTCAGCACTCAACAGTCTTGTAACATAGCAATATATTAATTTCTCACATTACAAATTGCATTTTCTCTTCCCACGGGATACACCGAAGTGTTATCACCTCATTGCCTTCTAACACTGTTTCCTCCACATCAGCCACTTGCTGACAAAGAAGGGCTTAGAGCACTTCAGTGGGCATTTAGTGTTTAAGCTCACTGCTGGCTGGCTGCCTCGTGATAATTGGTGGCTATTTACCTTATCTTTGTCACCATTTTAATATATGCACCCTGCAGGTTCCTCAGACTGTTTTTGCTCTAAGCAGGGGGCTTCCCAACCATCATGTTGAGAATGGGCCCCCACACACCTTGATTCCTGCATTCCACCCACGCAGTGACACAACAACATAACATTCATAAACGTCATTCCACCCAGAACATACAAACAATGCATTATTTATCATTCATTCAGACACAAAAGTGAACACCCATATGCTTGCACGCACTCACACATGCATGCACCCAGCACCTGCATTGCAATGCACTGTGTGCACACAACATTTATGTACATTACACATAATAACACATGCAACCAGTGATGCCAAAGCCATTGAGCAGACCATGCTTTATCCCCCCCTGGCCCTGACACCCGAAATGTTAGGCTATGTTGACTTGACCTGGATGAACTACATTGCAATGGCAGGACAGGACCTGACAAACAGTGCTTGGGAGGGAGCGGCAGGGCACTTTTAACAAGGGCTTGGCTATTAGTAATTTTTTGTAAAGTTTCATTGTCAGCACCTGAGTTGCATACATTTTTAGGCAATTGAAATCAATCATGATGGATGACTTGGTACTTGCATGTCAGAGGAGTGAGTAGGGCATGGGAGACAGCAGGAAGCTCATTCTTATAGTTCTTAAGTTTGTGTTTCTGACACAGAGAATCAACAGCTTTCAACATTTAAGCTGACTAGAATAGTCTCATTAGAATATGCAGATGCACCCACAAAGTTTGCACCTCTCCCGGAGATTCCCGCATTCTCTAAAGGTTAGCCCCTCACTACAATGTTAGCCTGCAGTCAGGGCCGGCCCTAGGATTTGCAGGGCCCTCGGCGGCAAAAGATGTGTGGGGCCACTCACAGAGAAATGATGTCAAAAAATGTGTCATTAATATCCGTAGGGATCAAATAAACTGACATTCAATATCTGAAATTTTACTGTTACAGTTGTATCAATCTCAGGAGTGAGGCTTATTTTGGAGTAGCCAACCGAGTGAGCTGAATCATTTGTAGAGATGGGGGCTTCAAAAGATAATACTGTGATGAGGAAGAGCAGGGCAAAGAGAAATGAAAATCGCCGATAAGTAATCCAAACATACCTAATGTGACTACACGTTCCAAGGATGTACGGGCAGGGAATCGCTGGATACTGGCCAGCAAGGGAAACATGCTTTTGCTGCAGGATAGTGCAATCTTAACACGCCTATTTACTGGAAAGGTACTGAGGAAGTCTGAGTAAGCAATACTGCAGGTCTTCAAATGTCATCAATAGGGCTCAAGTCCAGAAAAAAGTGTGGGGGATCAATAACATATGTACAGGGACTGAATGCATCCTAAAGTGGAATATTCATATTTACTTCAACTGGCCTTTCCTAATAGAAGAAAATTCAAATAGAAATTTGCATTTTCGTTCACAAAATGGAGCACTACCCCCCAAAAAAACAGCTAGAGGAGATTTTCCTTGAAAACTGATGAAAGTATAAAAGGTGTGCACCCTTTTGACCCAAAAATCTATATTGAAATATTCTACGGAAAGCAAAATACCAATACATGGGCTTTGAAGACACTTTCATGTGGTTTTGTGGGTTAAAATCCTGGTGGCCGAAAACTTGAGCAAACAAGCTTTTTTGCATGCTCGCCTCAAAAACCTCCAAGGGGGGATGGAGTCGGCACTGTGAAAAAAGTAAGCGGATGCAGTCAACCCACATATGATCTCAATTTGTACCCTCAAAATCAACACAGGACCAGGGAGAACATCTTCAGTTTTGGAACCTCTCTTCCCACATCTATCGACCTGGTAAATCATCACAACAAATGTGCCCCTGATCCTTTCCCCTAATCACCATGAGATTTGGGTTTCAACAATACTCTGTTTTATAAATCAGACCTGAAAAGTACACACATCATAATTAAAGTATTCCAGCAAAATAGGAATCCTTATTGAAATAAGTCATACAGTAAAAGTACAAATGTTGCATATTTTCACTGCATCTTGAAGACTACAAATACCAGAATGCAATTCCACAAAATTATAAAGAATGGCTTGTAGGCGGTCGTTGAAGATTTAACCATAACAAAAGATAAGGCAATATGGTAACCTTTTGCATCGTTTGACAAAGGCATGCTTTATATGATGTGAGTGAAATGTGACATTCACCCCCCCAATGTTATTTTTTTTTTATTTAACACACTAATTGTGAACATATGAATACTATCGATGAATATTATGAATCCCACCCAGTCCAGCACACTGGCAGTGGCTGCTGACTTTGAGTCAGGCCACCAGCCAGGGTGAGGGACTGAGCCCAGCGGGTGTTCTCTGCCGCCCACTTTATGTAATGAACAGCGCATGCCTGGCTGAACCAGGCTTGCACTGTCCAATTACGTAATTGATGCAGCAGCTGCAATGTGCCCCCCCCCAACCCCTGCCAAAAGATGGGGGGACAATATAGCATGCAACAAAAGTTGGGGGGACTTGTCCCCCCTGTCCTTCCCTATAATTACACCCATGGTAGTGAGCGGTAAACCTCCAGATGAGTGAAGTTAGTCCTCACACCACTCCACAAGCTCTCGAAATCCAAAAATAATCCTCAGATAGCCCTATCTGCGGAATCAATGACACATTCAGATTCTTCATGGAAATGCAAATTATGTTTGTGCTTTTTCTAACCAGACCATCCACTGATTACAGAGCTATGTCTCTGTTACCAACACGGCGCCGGAACGGAGAGGGCCCGAGAGCAGATATCTGCAACACTGCTTTTGATAGAGATGGAAATGCCTGAGGTAGCTATAAATAGACCAGAGCACATGCAAGACATTTTCACGTTAAAGGTTGCCACACCCCCTCCCCACCCCCTAATGCCCCCACACAGACATAAACACCATGCAGCTGCTCAAAGCACTGACATATAAGCATATGAAACCTGGATGACGCAGGAAGAAGAGCAGCAGAATGCACAGCTGATTGCTAAAGTACACACAGATAACACCTGTCATCCACTCCTATTATTTCTTTGGAGGATCAGGCAATTGCAACCCCTTTATACACGAACCAGGCTTGCACGGGTGTCTGCAGGCTCTCATGGGAGAATGTAACTAGCTGGCCATAAGGCACATGTGTAACTGTGTCAGAGCGGCCACCGTGGCCACCGTGGCTGACATTATTAGGAGTGAGTGTGTGCATCGCAGCATGAGAGCAAGACGCTAAGCAGATAGGTGAGTGTGTGGATGTGGGCACAATATCCAGGCATTAAATATATGAATGAATGTGCATGTGGGAACTACAGCCAGGCATCAGGCTCATGATTGAATATGTTCTTTGCAAGGGTTACTTTACCATAGTGAATGGTCAGCCTCACACTGCATTCAAGATGGTCATTACAAGATTGCCGATAAGCCTTACTGACAATCTCGCGACCCCTGAAATTCATCTAAAGCCACCTTAACTTCATGCCCCCCTGTTGTGCAGCCAATGACCAGTTTTTTCCTTGAATTTCAAAGGTTTTGTTACAATGTATTGCTCACCTTAATGTCCCTGCTGCTAAAGTTTTTCCTTGAATTTCAAAGGTTTTGTTGAAATGTTTTGTTCACCTTAACGTCTTTTTTTTACAATGTATTATTCACCTTAACTGCTGTGCAACTGAAGTGTTTTCCTTGAATTTCAAGGGTTTTGTTATGCCATATATAATTGACATTAATAATACAGACAATTGGGCTAATGAAAATAATGTATCATGTGTAGAAAGTAAAATAAAAATAAATTGTACAACCTCATTCCCCCAAATAAACCTGTTGTTAAGAAACTTTTCATATGTACTTAATTTTTTAAAGTATTTACATGTATATGTACTGGTGATAAATAGAACGTTATTAAAGTCTAAAAATACTACACTCAATACATCTTAAAATAAATATTTGTGAGCCTACTGCCCATATATATGTAGATATGTGTTTTTTTGTTGAACATAGGTTTTATATCCGTGGCTGTCAAAATATTTGCACAGGTACATTCAACAACAAGGTGGGATCTACTGGCGGCTCCCACACAGGATAACTGTGGCTATAATCAAATACATAACAATACGTTGTTCTTTTTCAATACACACTGTATCGAATGGATCAGTTAAAGGTCTTTGATCCATATTTACATTATGTGTTTTTATTGTCTATTTTTATAACTGGAAAGTTGGTCCTGAAAAGGACCATTTTGGGGATATGAAAAAAAGAGATAGGAACAGGGAGGGGAAACACATCTTTTATTTTAGCATTTAGTATTTTTACATTTTTAATTTATATTTTCTCGAAAGAATGGGGTAAGAAAATGGACACGTAAAATATACTTAGCATTGGAAATTGGCTGTATGTTCTAAAAGAACCTTGCCAAAAGTGTCTAGGGTGCCACCTCTCACCTCGATTATACTGTAACAGGTTTTGCACATCACATACAATTAGAAAGATTGGGTGCAGGCAGGATGCACTGAGGTTGGGTGTTACTTGGTGGAAAATAGTTGGTAATCGAATTGAAAGTCTGTGGCGCAGATCACCAATACTGTGTGCTGATCTCAATCCCAATGAACATGGACAAGATGTTGAATTAACGTGGATGTCCCCTAGCTTTGCGCTTGTATGAAAGTCCCCTTCACAAAACCATACTGCAGAAATTACACATGAACTCCTCAATCCCCTTTTTGCTGTATGTCCTTTGCGCTGGAACATTGCCAGCTGTCAGCTATGTTTTTTTGTGCACATTGCTTCTTCCGTGGTGATAAAGCTGAAGCCACCCATACTACCTCATCATCACTGCTGGTCGTTGTCATATTGAAATACAGGACCATGGAGGAAAAATAAAAACTGAAAAAATACACAACACAAAAGGAGTCTGCCACGTGATATCAAAACACTTTTTTAAAAAAAATGTAACAAGCTAAAATAACCAAAAGTGAAAAACTACAAAGCACTAGACAAACTTATAGAAAGAAGAAAGGTTAAAAAGGAATGTATAATTCAAGGTATTGCTTTTAAAAGTTCATGAAGGCTCACAATGAATTTCACCCATCAAGAGACGAAAAGCAATGACAGAAAACATGAAAAAAGTGTTTGGAGAGTATAATAATGGCGGTTGGAAGATACGGGCAACCAGAGTGTGGTTTTCAAACATGCATGCATGCCTAAGCACAGTGACTATTGACCAATCACATCGCCCAATGTAGAATCGCACCTGCACGTGGCAGTAGCTGCGTCAACGGAAGTCCCAATCACTTTCAAAGTTATGTTGATTCATCTATGCGGTTTTGCACCTGTTTCTTTTTACTGCCAGTCGCATTATTGGTTGCGGTACCCTTCTATCCACGTCAACGAACGAGCCAATGACACACCACAGTGTATTCACATGAATACGTCCATGCCATTTGATGGAATCCGGCTGTGTGAAATGACCAATTGGACATCAAGCTCCTTCAACACAGAGTATCTTTGCACTTCAAGCGTCAGTCAATTGTATATATCACGTATTACGGCACCGCGCATACACGTGACTTCTATTCATGTTAATGAAGGCTCTATTCACAAAGTACAATGTATTAATGTGGCTACGCCCATAGAGTTTAATGAAATCCGTGCATGCAAAATTACCCAAAATTACCCAATAGGATGTCCAGCTCCTTTAATGCGGCTACAGATCTGTGTGCCTCATGCTCCAGCCAATCATATTGCGCACTGTGGCACTGCATCAACACATGATTCTTATCCGCGACAACAAATGGTCCAATCACATGTAGTGATTTATTAACACAGCTACACCGATGCCATATGAGGACATCCATGCATGCAAAACTGTCCAATCAGTGCGTGCGGCAGTGTGTAGCCATGAATAATCACCCCACCCACGAAAAATACATTTATATTGATCACTGCTTTCAGTAGTTGTTAGTGAAAGGTTATCCAATTAACTGCAAGAACTTTTAGCATTTTAACCCTTTAAATATTTTTCCTTTTAACCCACTTTTCACCTATTTGTATTTTCCCTTGTCTTGTGATTTGTTCAGTTTGTGTATTTTTTGTTTGGCTTTTTCTTATTATTTCTTTAAAATATTTTCAGGTTCCGTCACAAAGCCTGGGAACATCAAACATGATATGATGTGGATGATGCATATTGTAAATCGCACGAGCACCACAACATAAAAATGCTCAGGGCTCATGCATTACGTACATGGAAATCAGCACCACCTCCAGGCACCTGCATCCACCAGGGGACATCACCGATATTGAATGATGGCTCAACTTCTTCAGCAGTGTCAACTACACTTATTACAATTTTACCTCCACCCAATCTCTCAGTAATGAGAGTCATGTGTGAATGGTGCCACAAACGGGTAGCCGCGGGATGTGTCACAGTTAAGAATTTGGAGAAATTAATATCTGAAGACCAGATTAACTGCTGTCCTTATTTTCTTATTTTAAAGTGGAATTGTTTTTTACATTTTAATTCCCAATTACAGTGATGTCATCAATGACATTTGTGATGTCCTGGGTGTTAGTCTTAGCAATGCAAAGTGGTGGCGCGAGTTATGGTTCCTTAGCTTACCATAACTTGTGAACTTCAGGGGGTTTTCGTTTTACATGGAACCATAACGTCCCTTTAACAAAGTTTTTTTACTGAATTTCATAGGTATTTAGTAGCGCAAATTAACCATAACCTCCCTTTATCAAAGTTTTTTTTATTGAATATATATGTTCATGGTGTGAATTTGATACATGTTTACTAGGATTCCCATACTTTAAATACATGTAACATAGAACATACTGAACCCCCAGCTAGTGATTCTGATGTCGCAGACTGTGCGTATGTCCGCGGATGGACACGGACAACATAAACACTACAAAAAAAACCAGGGGGTATCTTAAATTGTTCTATCATGCCATATAAACACTAAACAAGTTCAAAAAGCAGCACATAAACACATTATATGTAATAATAAATAAGAAGTGAAACCCATATATGTAACACATCAACCACCCATTTAAATAGCATATGGAATATACTAAAACAAAAAAGATATGCCTCCAACATAATTACCTCACAGAAACTGCACAGCAAGAAGCAATATCAGATCTGCACAACAGTAACAACAAAACTTACCAGAAACTAGTAAGTAAACTTCATTTTTCTTATATATTTCTAAACGTTTTGTATTAGGTACACTAGAAGTAATGCATTTTTTTTACACAGACATGTCCAGTACTTTGGAATGGCTTGAAGAACATTTCCCATGTGAGGAAATGAGTCAAGACAGTGATACTAATGGTAGATACTTCTCTATATAAGCAAATTAATAATCATTACTTTATGTGTACTTAACATATATATATATATATATATTTTTTTTAACAGACCATACAAACATTGAAAATAATATACCAAAAGAGACATTAGAAAATACTCTGCAGCGCATGGGCCAAAAAATGGATATGCTTATGGAAAATGTCAATCTTTTAAAACATTTTGTGGAGGACCACATAAAAGAAAAATTTAGATAACATTGTCCCACATGCACCTGTTCCCCCTCTCCATGTCCCAGCAACTATACCCAAACCCTCACCACCAAGAAAAATGTTTTGATGAGACTTCCATCCCTTCATCCCCTCCCATCCATCCGCTCCAAACACCTAATTCCCCTGTATTTGTGTCAGTTTCTGCTTCCCCCTCCCGTTCATAAATTGTATATCTGTATATAATAAAAACAAAATTTATGTGTGTTTAATTCAGTCCTTTGTGTCTTTTTTTTATAAAGGCAGTTAGGGTGTCCGTGGACAGCGTGGGTGTCTGGAATGTACGCAATTAACCAACATGTTGGTCTCCTAAGGACAATATAGCTGTCCGTACTGTCCGCAAGCAAGATGGAACTGTTCTTAGAACACACTCAGTGTCCGGGATGTCCGCAATTAACCAAAATTGTGGTGTCCTGAGGACACTATACCTGTCCGTACTGTCCGCAAGCAAGATGGAACTGTTCTTAGAACACTTTCGGTGTCCGGAATGTCACCTAAGGACACTATACCTGTCCGTACTGTCCGCAAGCAAGATAGAAATGTTCTTAGAACACACTCGGCATCCGGAATGTCTGCAATTAACCAAAATGGCGGTGTCCTAAGGACACTATACCTCTCCGTACTGTCGGCAAGCAAGATGGAACTGTTCTTAGAACACACCCAGTGTCCGGAATGTCCACAATGAACCAAAATGGCGGTGTCCTAAGGACACTATACCTGTCCACACTGTCCGCAAGCAAGATGGAACTGTTCTTAGAACACACTCGGTGTCCGGAATGTCCGCAATTAACCAAAATGGCAGTGTCCTAAGGACACTATACCTGTCTGTAAAGTCTGCAAGCAAGATGCAACTGTTCTTAGAACACACTCAGTGTCCAGAATGTCCGCAATTATCCGAAATGGCAGTGTCCTAAGGACACCATAACTGTCTGTACTCTGTGTAGGATATCTATGCACATGCGCACCACCCCATAAATCCTACCAACATCGCTCCTGTCCGTCACTGTCTGTCTCATGTTTGTCACACTTTTAATTAGTTTGAGGACCCGGACACTGTCCGTAGAACATCAGCACACATGCACAAGACCGTTGCCACGCATTTGATGTTCTGCGGACACCCGTCACCTTCGCGGATGTTTTCGCCATGTCGTCATGTGACCGCACCAATGCTGAGCGTGTGTCCTGATTTGCGGACACTGTCCGGGTCCATGAACATTTCAAAAGTACTTTTTGGGACATTCCAAAGTATTTTACAGTAAAAATTCACCATTGCACATGTCCCAGACAATGACCTTGTGATTTATGAGTGGTGACTGCGTATGCAAGAGTTAGAGAAAATTGTTCTCTGCGTACATACATGTCTTTGAAGTGAAGGAATCGAGCTGTTGAGTGTCCTATTCTTTTTACTTCTGAAAGTTTGTCAAAGAGAATATTGACAAACTGAATTTTGTTGTCACGTGGGAATGTTTGAAAGCCAACAACTGTACCCAGTGCTCCATTAACTAGTCCTTTGTCCACGTCAAGGTTACGTTTCAGCATTACTCTGCAATTTAAGGATAATTTTAATATCTTTTCCAAGCCTGCTGTGTTTAAGATTGATTTTTCTAAACTATTTAGTCTTGTTGTGGCTTGGTCACACGTGGGTAGTGTCATTCCATGTACATCTAGTTTGTCTGTGGCACTAATTTCCATTATTGGTTGCATTTCTTTACTTAATATTATTTCATTGAATTTGAAACAGCTTGCAAGAGTTGGCATTAAGGCCATACAATTGACATTTTTGTGGGCTAATTGTTCCATAACATCTGTAGCACATGCATTATCACCATAAAGTGCATGAATGTGGCGGGTTTTCAATATTGCTTCTGCTTCTTTAGAAAGTACACCAACTCTGATACTTTTTAAGATGTTGATATAAGTGAGATCTGCAGATTGGTGCATGTTTTCTGTTAATTCTCTGTATTGGAAATGTTGCCAAAGGTTGACATTTCCTATGCTGCCAACAGTTTTACGACAGAGTTTGGATCCTAATGTTTTAAAAATAGGCTCACCTTTAACTGGTGTCAATTGAAGAAGATCTCCGAAAACAATAATGGGTTTTCCTGCAAAGAGCTCTTCATAGTTTGTTTTGAGTACTTCTTGTAATCTGAAGTGAATCAAAGCCAACATTAGGTTGGACACCATGCTCACTTCATCTATTAGTAGCATTTTCATTTGTTTCAATACTCTGCGTAGTTCCATTGCAGCTTCTGCAGAAAGTTTGTAATAATCTAAATTGTTTTGGTGTTCTACTGGCAGGAGTAGTAATCGGTTTAAAGTGACACCACCTATGTTGTAGGCAGCTAAACCTGTGGGGGCAGTGACAACAGCTGACAGTTTGTTGTTTGTCAATTGTTGAAGGAACTTACTAATGATTATGATTAGGAATGTTTTGCCACATTTGTGATGTCATCTTTGATGTCCTGGGTGTTAGTGTTAGCAGTGCACGGTGGCGCGAGTTATGGTTGCTTATTTTACCATAACTGCCGAATTTCAGGGGTTTTTCGGTTTTACTTTGAACCATAACGTCCCTTTAACAAAGTTTTTTTACTGAATCTGATAGGTTTTTAGTAGCGCAACTTACCCATAACGCCCCTTTAACAAAGTTTTTTTACTGAATATATATATATATATATATATTCATGCCATGTTTATATATGCATATATATTACATGGCCTGCGGTAGGGGCTGTTTAGTTATGGTTAAGTTGCTCAACTCATAGGAAGGTCACTTTATGGGCGGCGTATAACTTTGCTCGCCCCGGTCGATTTCTCACCAAACTTTGCAAAAAAAGTATATGGCCCGCTCTGAATGTGGTGAGGTTTCGTCAAGGGGGGGCAAAGTTATATGGGGGGGTCCCAACATTTTTTTTTCCATAGACATTATGGAAAATGTTTTGCTCGAGCGTGCTTTTGTACATTTGGTGTAAATCCGAGCAGTCGTTTTTTTAAAACTACCAAAAAGTTGGTCCAAAAAAATTGTGATATCTGGCTCATCCTTGCTGACCCATTCCCCTGTTCGGTCCATGGACAGGCATCCGATTGGCCCAGCGGGTGCCCTGATGTCCGCGGTGAAAATCGTGAAGTGTGTAAGATTTTTGGAAATGCCCGCCATTTTGGATTCATGGACACCGCGGTGGAAACATATAAAAAAAACACAACATTGCACTTGTCAAACTTCTCAAACAATCTCTGGGAAGGTGAGGGGTGATGAGGATGGGAGGGGATATGGCCGTAAGAAGCAAAAAAACAGGTGTTTTTCACCCCTGAAGTCCACGAACAGTACATATGTTCGGGGGTCAGCCCTGTGATATTCTCAAACACTTCAGATGTTTGGGGAAATCTATGCCTAGGTATGCATTACAGGGTTGGTGAAAAGCAGTTTTGGATGGCTTATAACTTTTGCGCCACTTGATAAAACTGCATGACATTTTGGAATCTTATTCTGGACTTCATTCTGAATGGTTTTGGAAAGTGTGAAGCTGTTTTGTCAAGAGGGAACACATTTTGATGGGGAGTACCAAAATATTGTAAAGGTTTATAAATGCGGTGCCATTTGATGAATCTACACAAAAGTTTGCAAAACAGTTTTAAAGCTAGATATACATGTTTTTGTAAATTTTGGTGGGATTTTTTCAAGAGGGGGCTAAATTAGAGGCGGGTCTCAACATTTTTAGATGGCTTATAACTTTGTTGACGTTTGACAAATGTGGACAAACGTTTACAGAAAGGTTATAGACCCAACCTTCAATGTTTGTGTAGACTGAATGGATTTTTAGCTATTGTATGTACAAACATTTTGGAAAAAATAAAACATGGTCGGATTTCAAGCAAACTTGTGTAAGGAGCATTGGCAAGGAACTTAATTCATGGTTTTGCAAATGTGCCCGTGTTTTATTTTTTGACAAGTGTCATAATGTAAGTACAAAAAATAGTGATATACCTTTGATGACTGAGGTATAGCATGTGGCCATGGGCGGTGGGCAGATTGTCCTGGTCATGATGTAAGGTCATGACCTGGACAATCTGGCTACTGGCCATCACCGCGAGAGATGAAACATGGTGTTAAAGTGGCCATGTCCACCTGGGACCGGCTATGTGGTGAAATTATTCGAAAGTAGGATAGGTTTGAAAGGGAAAATGCTGCTGGTAATGTGGTTATAGGGTTCTGATGTTGCCTTCTGCTGGCTGCCATGGAAAGGGAAGAGTGGCTCTGTACAGAGCCCCGCCTTCTCTTTCTATGGTGGTCATCTTGGAAAAGGATTGTACTTCCTACAGTGGTACGCCGTTGGGACACAGACATTCACTGACGTCAACTGAAGCAAAAACAGTGCAAAAAATATAGAAGTGTTGAAAATGATGCTAGAAGGTGGGCAATGGCAGAGATTTCAAGTGAAACATTGTAAATTGGACAAAAAAGTTTCTATATTGGCGGAAGTATGATATTATAAATTGTAGGAAAATAGCATGCACTGGTAAAACCCGTGGAATTCTCTGAAAAAAAAACTTTATTAAAGAGATGTTATGGTTAGGTTGCACCAATAAAAACCTATATAATTCACTGAAAAAACTTTGTTAAAGGGACGTTATGGATAGGTTGCACTAACACCTATGAAATTCGATGAAAAAACGTTGTTATAGGGCTATTATGGTGACAAATAAAACCGAAAAACCTCAGCAATTCGCCAGTTATGGTAAGCTAAGTAACCATAACTCGAACGACCACTGTGCACTGCTAAGACTAACACCCAGGAAATCAAAGATGACATCACAAATGTCATTAATGACATCACTGATGACATCACATGTGCACTTAATTTAGTTGGAAAGTCCCTACAAGGGGTTGTGTTTATAATTTTGTTTACATGATGTCAGGGGTTTGCATAGATGTGGAGTCCATCCAACAGGTTTTGAAGACCTTGCAGGGTATGATCTAATAACAACAAATTATCGGCATCCTAACTTCCAACTTTTACTGATTAGATTTTATATTATCAAGGGTAGTTGGAAAGTCAGCTAAGTAAATATTGAACAAGGTAGCTGCCAAGATACACCCATGCTTAACCCCTCGACTTGTTGGAAAGCAGTCAGATAACTTGCGCAGACCATCAAGGCACACTCTAACACTAGTATTTTGGTGCAGTAGCATAATAATGTTGATCAAACCTCAGGGAATGTTCCAAGCTAATCATTTAGCCCATAGTCTTTTACGCATGACAGTATCAAAGGCGGCACTGAAATCTATGTATGCGCCATAAATGTTACACTGACATTGGGTAAATAGATTTTGAGATGTTTTCAACTTCGGTCGAAATCCAATCTGTTGGGGTGGGGGAATGTCATGGTCATTAATCCTTTTATTTAGTTCAATTAAAAGTACCTTAGCAAATATCCTTGCTGGGATACCCAGCATTGCAAGCATCCTGTAATGTGCGGGGTTAGTCCAGCATCCCTTTTTATGTATCGGGAAAATGTGTCTCTAATTCCATGAGTCCGGTAAAGTGCTGCATAAACCGGTGTGGGTAAAAATTATATGGAGAGATTCTGCCCATAAGTGAGGGGACAGTTTTATTAGGCTATTGCATGTGCCGTCTGGGCCAGCTGCACGTGAGATTTTTAATTTTTCGATTATACTAGTTATGTTGCCTACTGCAGATTTTCAATTCCAAATTACAGAAGGAATAGATATTGCTGTATCATTTGGGACCTTACAGTTTAATGTATTATTAATGTGTGTGGGCCATGCCAGGAGGAGGGAAGGTGGCACTCTGACCATGATGCCCTACGAGGAGACGTGCATCTCCGTACTGCATATGGAAGGCATGGAGGGAGTCGGGGCAGCAGAAAGAAGGCGATTGTGGTAAGTACAACAAACCCCATGTAAATGCCAATCATGTGTCCAAAAAAATGAATCCCACGGCAGAGCAAACATACATGGTCAGGGTATGGTCTGACACATGTCAGTCATAGCAAATGGACCAATCTCACTTATATATGCCCAAGGTTGTGGGGGCAGAGATAGCCATGCACATGCACTGTAGAGAAAATGTACTGCTCCACACATGGACACATGAGGAGTGCCCATGTGTTCCACAGAAGTACAGGGAAGGAAGCATAGTCCCAACACACACACAGCAAGCCTCTGTGGCAGACCAACAGTCAATGTGCACTCCCACCACCTACATGTAGAAGCATGCATCAGGGCAAACCAACCAACCAAACAGCCAACCAAACAGCATGAGAGGAGCAGGACGCGCACAATGTAGCATCAGTGTATTGCAAGTCTGCAGACGTGACTCACTGAAGACTAAGGCTGGTACATCATATGGCTGGGCAGGTGTAGGGGGGAGGTTGCTCCACCACTACCACCTACAGCCCAGCCAATAGCTGTAGCACATCCAACAGCTGCACCCCAGCCAACTCCTGTCACCCAACGAACACCTTTGGCACAACCAACACCTGTGGCCCAACCACTTCCACCTATGGTAACAGCTGCACAGCTGCAGTCACCACTGCCAGTTGCCAAACTGGTAACACACATCTCTAGTGACCCCACCACCTCTCCCACACACAACACAACACTGATGCCACACCAGCCACCATCCTATCCTGGTAGATAAAATGAGGAGGAAGAGGTGGAGGAGGAAAATGAGGATGAGAACAACCCCTAGTGAATACCATTGTTCAGCCTGGCCACCCTGCAGAGCCCACCTCAACCACCTATTCCTGGCATCTGGAGCATGGATGCGCAAATCTGTGGCCTGGAGGAATGGCATGGGGAAATGGCTGAGATGATTCACCATCAGCTAAATGAGTCTTACCTCATGATTGATTTCATGCATGCCAGCAGCCACAAGTGTGCACAAGCCCTGGGATGCACCATCACTGCACTCATCATCCTTGCCCAACGGGTCCACAAGGGGAATGAGGGGATGTCAGCAATGAAAGAGTCCCACTTCCACACCATGCAGGTCACCCTGCAGTGCTTGGGGGCCCAAGGATCTCAGCCACCCTGAACTGTGACCACCCACGTGAGCTTGCAGCAGGGCAGGCCAAAGCGCCAATTCCAGTGGCTAATAGCCACACCTTAGTCAGCCAAGTGCCTGTGGCTAAGAAACCTAAAAGGTGACACTCTGTATTTGACACTGGGACTTCTGGGCTTCTGGGGTTTGTGGGGACAGGGTGTGTGGGGAGGTGTTAGGACTAATTTTCTATACTCTGGCCTGGTTCAGGAAATTTCCACCACCGTTAGTGATGCAGGAAAACAGGAAGGTAGGATCGCTGGGGTCCAGTGCACAGTTCCAAGGGTTAGAGGAGAGTGTATTCTAACTAATAGAAGTGTCCCCAGCTTCTAAAAGGCGTGTGCGAGCAATGGAAAAGCCAAAGTATAGCAAAAGTTTTATAAAAGTTAAGAATACTTTTAAAGGGAATTTAGGGGTGGGTAAGCACGTCTGTAACTTACCCACCGTATTCGGATTCATCCCTGGACTTGGGAGGTCAATGGAAGAAGGTCAGAAGTTGCTTTTCCCACCATCATCCGCAGTCATTGATTCGCAGGGGTTGCAGGTTCGAGCTGATCTCCGGTCGGTGTCTTTCGCTGGTGCAAGGATTCTGGACTAAGAATGCAGAATAACATGATGCAGGGCCCCTCTCAGGACTGGACTCATTGCAGGTAATCTGTTTCCGACAGTGGTCACCAGAGCACAGCGACGCAAAGGGCCTCACTTGTTTCCGTCAGCCTTTGTCTCCTATATCTGATCCCCTTGATGGTAGAGCTCCAATATTTCGTGGAGGTAAGTCTTATAGGGCAAGCTGAGGATTCCCCAAGTTCCCAGCTTCAACTCAGAACGGCAAGGTCGGGAGCACGGTAGCCCAAACTGAGAGCTAGTCAGCCACCTCCAACGGCTCTTCTTTGCAGGGTTCCAAACAGATGTCAGGACTGAATGTTCCCTCCACTCCAAGGGTTGCAGCTCCCTCATAGGACTGCTGAAGATCAAGAACAAGACAGGGCTACACCAGGACAGCAGCAGAAGTCGGTCACCAGGCCTCCTTTAGTCGGATCACCTGTCTCCACACAGGTCTCACAGCTGGACAGGAGTCTTGGCTGCTTCAGGTTACTCTAGAATCTCTGAGGAATAGGAGATGTTTTGCCCCTGACATGGGAGAGGCACACTAGGCACCCTGTTTGACAGGAGCGGTAAAGGGAAGAGTGCCTGGATTACAAATCTAGCAGTTATGGGAAACATAAATGAAGCACAGCGTAGACTACAACCTAGATTAGAAAATGCCAGCAGAGGGAAATACCTAGGAACGATGGTGGTAAATGGGATAGAAAACTGAGATTTGAAATATACCATATGTGGGAAAAACCTACAACTGAACAAAGGAACAAAGGAACAAAGGAGTGGTAGGATAGATAACATAGAGTTCAAACACAGTAGTCATTTGAGAAATGCCTAGTATCAAAACACTGCTGTAGTTGGTTAGAGAACCTAGAAATGAAACACAGCACAACCTAGAATTGAGACACAGTAGTAATAGGTTAAATGCCTAGAAAAAGAAACACAGCAGTAGTGGGAGAAACGCCTAAAGTGGAGATAAAGTGGTAATGGGACAAAAACCTAGATTTGAAAAACACAGGTATTCGGAAATACACCTAGAACTGAAGCACAGTAGTAGTGGGAGAAGCACCTAGAGTGGAGACACAGTATTAAAGGGACAAACAAACTTAGATTTGAAAAACACAGGTAGTAGAAGGAACACCTAGAAATGGCGAAACGCCTAGAGTGGGCACAAAGCAGCAATGCAAGAAGTGGCTAATGTAGACAGCTGGGGTAAATGCAAGATATGACCAGGTCAACAAATTGGCTACCTGTGAGATATGGCTAATTTACACAAAATAGGCTAACTGTGGGATGAGGCTGACTAATGCTGGGGGGCTAGATGCAAGCGAGGAGAGAATAAAGGGAGGGGTTCAAACCACATATCTGGCTTATATCAGGTACTAAGAGTGATAAGGTTTTAATGAGGTGTAGTATAGCTGCACTGCCACAGTGCCAAAGTGGGGAAACACCTACATTTGAGACAAAGCAGCACATAGAAAACATCTATATTTGAGATACCTGGCAATTGGAAAGAAATGCTTACATCTGAGACTCATCATCAAACAAAAAAACAACTAGATTTAAGCTGCCTGGGAAGTGGGGAAACAACATCAATATCTGAGACACAGCAGCAAGTAGAAAACAACTAGATTTGAGATACCTGGCAAGTGGGAAAAATGCCTACATGTGAGACACAGCAGCAAACAGAAAACAATTAGATTTGGGATACCTGGCAAGTGTGAAAAAAGCCAACAGCAGTGATTGGAAAACTATTTACTATCTGACTAACATGGGTGTGGTATGTTATTTAAGGTAATAAGAGTAGTAGGGTTTTTAATGGAGTACAGTAATTGCTGTACTCCACACCCAGACCACACTTATATGATCAGTCGCTGCTGGTTGACTGTGGCAGGCTTCCCAGGTGAACACAGCCAAACACGGGCTGGAGCTGCTTCTTTTGGAGCTGCCCTTTGCCTTTGGGCAATTAAACAACAAAGGACAGATGTGTTTTTGCTTCACTTTTACAGTCAATATAATATCAAAGCACCAGCAATTTAAATTGCAAAAAAAGACAACTATTTTCTAGTTTAATACATAGTTGGATAACACTAGGGGCCTCATTACAACCCAGGCGTTAAGGGTTTAACGGAGCCGTCGGCACCGTTAACCCTTAACGCCTGATTACCATTTTAACGCCTGCTTTTAGCAGGCGTTAAAATGCAAGGCGCTAACCCGCCTTGGTGCTAATTACGGCACCGTAATTTACGGTGCCGTAATTAGCGCCTTCCCCACTCCCATTATGCCCTATGGGGCAAAAATGGGAATGGGGAAGGGTAAATGGTGAATGGGGATTTACCGCCCCACTCACCTTGGAATGGGGCAGTAAATCCGCCATCCACCATGGTGTAAACGGAGTTTACACCATGGTGGTAAAGTAGGGAACTTACCGCCTGGGTTGTAATGAGGCCCTAGGAATTCAGGACATGCGGATTACACTTTTATGTGCCGTGATTGAAAATATCCATTTGAAAACCATTTCCATATTGCTAGTGGAGTAATATATGTAGGTGTCTGTATTCTTCCATTACAGTCAAATCAGCAATACATGAAATGTACAAATAAGTATCATAATTATGCATGGTTATTATAACACATTTTAAAAAAAGTCTTCTTCGCTGTAAATGATAATGCGAGCTAATTAGACAACTTCCATTTTTGCTTACAATAGTAATAACTGAGTGAATTCAAAAGCAATTATGTCAGGTCTCCATGGTGTCAAACGTGTCATAAAGAATACGCTGATTAGAACAGCTAGCAAATATGTGTTTAAACCATTTTGTCACCTGTTTCCTGCTAATTTCAGAAATGTTCATTCAGAAGAATACTGTATTGCAAAGGAAACCACACATTGGTGCATACTTACATGAAAATTGCACCTTAAACAATGCCCTATTCATTGCGTGCAAAGCAGATATGGACATTTCCTCAGGAAAAAAAAATATGAACCCCATCCAAAGGAAATGCCATCATCTCTTTCATATACCTATTGTTTTACACAGGGATTGTGGCATTTCCAAAAATGGTGTCTTTTTTAACTGCCTTCACAACTTAATTAAACACCGAAATCCTTCTGTTAACATGTTTTACCCTATTTCCTCTCCTTTGTGATCGATTGCCATCTGTTCTGCCTGTTGCAAACTGCCCCTCTTCCAGATTGTATCTACCCTCCTTCTAACTGGAGGTTTTGACTCTGATTGCGAGCCTATGTTTCATTATCAGGTCAGTGTCACCCCTCCCCTGTGTGATGTCTGGACTATATCTCGAGCCACACTAAGAACGACTTACTGCAAGTGTCATGGCGTGCAGGCCATGGCATCCCTGTATGCAGGGAATAATAGGAGGTGTGCCCCATGAAACAGAATCAGAGCACATAACCATAAATCAGAGTACGACCTCCTTATTGTGCAGCACACAGCCACTACCACATGCCCATGCACTAAACCACACCCTTCAGTGCTTTGCTGCTCTTTAGTATTCCCATAACTTATATCTTCCTCATCGCAGTTCTAAACCTATTTGGTACATCTTTGTACTGAGACAGTATGTTCACCTTAACAATGTCCCTTTCTTTTAAGCACATCTAATTTGTATAGGTCACTTTTTGGGGCAGTTCTCCCCTGAGATATTCCAAAAGTCTATGTCTGGGTCTGATCTCTCATTGCGTAGCCTTGTCTGAGATTTGAGTCTGGAGGCTTTTGCATTTTGGATATTACTTACTGAGGCATATGGGTATGTGATGAGGGACCTAAATTTGCCAGTCTTGGTAGATGATATTTCAAATTTCCCAACATGGTATGTTCTCATGTCTTGCAGAGCCTGGGGCGGAGACAAGGGTTAATTGTATGGTAGAATCTGACATTAATGTTCCAGGCAGTAAGTGATGAGTGTGTAAACAGAGGCACATTCAGGTATCATGCTCCTTGTCACTTCATTGTGCTATTGGCAGCAGGTGACAATTTCAGGATCATCTTTGTGCCCATGCTCCTGACATGTGTCATATGGGAATACAATTGTACCATGGCATGCAAGGGATGAGAAAGAAATATAAACACAAGTGTGTTTGGGTATTTGTTGTAGATATCATATTGCATGTGGCTTGTGATGAAAGCAACATTAGACATATGAACATTGGGGGGCTCGTTCACAGTAATTCTAGAGAATGTTCTTTGACCTACTTAGCAGATGACCTAAGTCACAAATCAAGGAATCAAGGAAAGTAGAGCAATGAGGGACAACATAGAGGAAGACGGAAAGGCCATCACAGAGAGGAGAGATTTGGTTGAGGTAGACACAGGCAGAATTTGAATGAGTGAAGGGAGCATGGGGAGGAGGAAATGGAATGAGTGAAGGGGGCATGGGGAAGAGGGCAAGGGGGACACGTGAGCCACTTCCAGGTGGTGGTGGGGCTCTCCCTAAATGTGTAGGGATGCAAGAGTAAAGGGTACATAGATACCGAACGTGTGTGATGCTGCACAAACAAAAGGCCCAACACAATAGATTAATTGCAGAAAAGTCAAATAGGACCCTCATGTACATCCAATGCTGATTCCCATATCTTCAATAATGCTTGTTAGAGGTCTGCAGCCATGCACCAACTTTGCTGCTGCAAAATCCTGTAGCTCAGATTCATAGCGATGTGTTGCACCTGGATAAAAGTGGCAAACGTGTAGCTTGTCTGCAAGAACATTAATTATGCAAGACTGTACAGAAACATATATTGAACACACGTGGTACTTGAACACTGTAGAGGTGTGCTAGTACCAGAATTCTTGCATATTTACTTCATATCCTAACTTACTGCATGACTGTACATCCAATGCAAGTTCCCAAATGCACAATGCTGCATTGTAAAGCCAGATATGTACAACACGTATTGGTACCAGTTTAACAAAACTGCACAATGCCATGGTACAAAGATTTAAATGGTGGCATAACCAGGCAAAATGCCCCGTAGCTAAATAATGGTCAGTGTTTAATCACACATCATGGGGCAGCTACTCCTTTCAAAAAAGTAGAAGAACACATTTAATTGAAGACCTTAGGTAGAAAACTCAAAACACTACATAGACAGACTAAAGGAGCTCCTACAGGCAACATTCTCCATATCCAAACCCAACTTACAGAGCTTCCAAACGGTGGCATATCCTAAGCACTCACACGTGATTTTGCTCATGCTGAGGGATAATGCCTGCTTCTCCTCTCTGTTACAGGTCTCCCTCTTTAATGTTATCAGTTTTTTTAGCCTATGTTTGAGGGAGGGCACTTTTGCATTGTTGTTGTGTTCACAAAAAAATATTTGGCAGTGTTTAGCAGAGTTTCATAAATGTAATATGTGTGATACCACAGTGTACATACAGCATTGAAAAAACATGCACTTAAAAGCGTCATTCAACATATCCCACCCCATGTAGATAATTTCTATAGCAGCTCTAGGATTAGGGGCTCTGAATTTTAACAGTTATGTTCATCATTTCAGCATGCACATGTCAGCGTGTGTTTGAAATTCAACTAGGGCCCAGGGTGTGGAACTTATTACTGGGCTGAAGAGTGTGAGTCTCAGGCAGAATTAAATAGATGCCAATGCAGAGAGCACATGATTGCAATTGCACTTTGCTTCAGGATGATATTTCAATGAACTGAGCTGCACTAAATATAATACTATTATTATCTAACATACTAATTTAGCCAAACCCAGTTAACATGTAACTGAATCCCTTAATAACATATAGGACAAATTATTCCATGATGAAACAAGCTGAATGCAGATTGGGAAAATGCATAGGAATTTAAATGTGCAGGATGAATCTGCGCTTGGTGATAAACTAAAAAATATGAAGTTCCATTCTACTGAAAACAGGGCATTGTATCTGGGCAGGAAGCACAAGAAAGAGGTATCATTTGTTCTCCAGCAATAAAATCATGTGCCATTTCAGTGGAATGATCTGCTCAAGGGGAGGTGTTTTCCTTGATTGAGAAAATGGTTTGACAAAAAGGGTTTGGAGACAGTCTAGAATTCATTCCTCTTCGGGCACTGGGAGATGAAGGAACAGAGACGGCTAGGCAGATGGAATTCACGGCTGGCAAGCTGTCTGATGCTGAAGCTGTCCTTATCTGTGTTGACCCTGTGCGAGGCAGGCAGAAAGATTGGGGAAGATTTCCATGCCAAAATGAATCAGAAATACTGCCAACAAATCGAGCTGAATATAAAGTTAAGTGAGGGGCTGCTTTTGTGAAAGAGACCAGGTTCTAGGTTAAATAGTTCACTTCATTTCAGGTGCTGTCTATTTTTAAAGTGCATATAATCCTATGTTTATATTTCTCAGAGTCATATTGAGTTTTTTTAAAAATTGTATTCTCTTGCCAAATTTCACGAGACAAAGGACTCTGTACAGATAAAGCGCTGAAAGCTATTGCAAGTAGAAATATACTTGCACTGTAAAATATAATGTGGCCATAAGTGTCATTCTGTGTAAATTGCATTTTCTATTTTACGATAAAAAAAGATTCCATTACATTTATTCTGTATTCAGTCCCTTTCATTCGACATGCTTAGAGACATTGGGCCTCATTACACGGACGGCGGTAAGGGTTAACGGTCACCGTTAATGGCAACGGTGACCGTTAACCCTTACCGCCGTACTACGAGGTCCCTTTGCGGGTTGGAGGAATCAACGCCTGCTTCTTGCAGGCGTTAAGTACCAACCCGCTAAGGGACCTCGGAGCTAATTACGGCACCGCAAAATTGCGGTGCCGTAATTAGCGCCTTCCCCATTCCCATAGAGCCCTATGGGGCAGAAATGGGAATGGGGAAGGGCAATGGCGGAAGGGGGATTTACCGCCCCTCCAACCTTGGAATGGGGCGGTAAATCCCCTTTCCGCCAAGGCGGTGCCGGTAATTTACCGGCATGGTCCAGGGTGCTAATAGCACCCTGGATTACCGCCTTCCGTGTAATGAGGCCCATTGAGTGAATGTGAAGTGTTTCAATTGCATGCTTTCCATTTGTTGAAACTCAGCCAAAAGGGCATAGTGTGGCATTGTACATAAAGTACCACATAAGGTACCAAAGAAGGGCATGAGCCATCTATCCAGAGTGTATCATGTCCAGTATTTTGTTTGTTGTTAGTGATCCTGGTAAAAATAATTATTAGGCAGTCTCACCACTATAAAAATACCTCAACAGGTTACCACAATATATTGCCAAGGATTATACAATACCACCAAATATCACCATAATAAAAAAAATACCACAAAGTAATAGATATAACCCCAAAATATTTGGTGCGTTGGCCATTGGGAAACTTGGAAACAGTTACTAGGAGTGGCCTTGCCTTCTAAAGCAGCATAACCACATTGTGCACTGACTGATTGAATTGAGGTAGTGCAGTACTGTGTGCTGTGTGCTAATCTGATTCTCATTATAGGGCCATTGGCAATAGTGTCACCATGTCCCAAATCCAGGCTAACTTTTTTGAATTGGTAAACTATCTTGGGGCAAAGCTTTATGCCCATGCAGTTTAGTCCCCAGAAAATGTGACAATATGGAAAGACAGAATTACCACAGAGGTTAGAATGGGAGGCATTTAAAAACATTTTTGATGAAGGAAGCATGGTGCAGGTATGCCTCCTTAGGCTATTCCAAGAAGCAGAGCACAAGGAGGAGAAAAACTGCAAAATTGTGGTTCCTGCTAAACAGGTCCGTAAAGATGCAAGGGAATGAGTGACATTATTAGCAAGTTACAATGCAATGTGTACAATCAATGTGATCAGGTGCAGCAGTTACAAACAGAATTAAGACAGAGGGAGCTAGACACAGAAGCTAAATGCAGCAATATGGCTACTCAATTGGATCAGAGAGAGAAACAATTTAATGAGAGTGAGCAAGAATTAACCCACGTAAAAGCAATTTCAGATGAAATAAGACAAGAGAAAGATGTTGCTATTTCAGAAATACAAACCCCTAGAGAAGATAACAGGGAGAAAGATAAAGAATTCTATGGAACAGGAAATATTTAAATTACTGGAAGAAAATGCCAAAAAGGACAAAGCGCTTAATCAGTATCAGACACAAATCAATCAATTGCAAGCAATAATCAATACGGTTAGGGATGAGAATGCTGATCTCTGTCATTAGGCAGAACAGCTTCATGGACAGTGCAAGTACTTAGAACAGAACATATTCTCAAGTCTCAGGAAAGGCGACAAGGCACTACATTCAAGGGACGCAAACTCAATCACTATTATGGCCAAGAAACCACTGTATCAACAGCTGTCCCTGTGGCCAGACCTGGTTATAACCTAATGGTGAGGTCCGAATCACCAGCAAATACTCATATGCAATCTTGCCCTCTGTCAGGGTTAGACATGTAAATAGTATCATGGGTCCAGTACAGGCCCTCAATAGGTAGCTTAGTGCTGCCAAATCCCTGCTTAAGCCTTCCACATGCTATTCAAGGAGGGTATTCCATCCTTGTTGCAGGCAGAACCTCCAAGGACACAGAAACATCAGGGAACTACACTTGCCATGCAGGTTGCATGCTCCACGGGCCTGTCGGCAAGGAAAGAGCCACACCCAACAGACTGCGCATGCACGGGCCACGCCCCCATGAAACTGCTTGCTATTCCGGCTCTCGGAGAGGACGGACATCTCCAGCAGACCTCCTGAAAGGCACGCCTAAACGGGGCAAGAACCCGCCTGATCGTCTCCCAGGCCCAGTGCAATCATACAGATAAGTGGAATGATCCATGCTATGTGGGAAAACAGTAGATTAACCATTTGAGGGTCGCATGGGGGCATGATTTGTATGCAGTAAAGACCGCAATGAGTGGCAGAGACTAACCCGAATGACAGCTCGCATATGGGAAGTGACTGAATGTTGAGAACACTAATTCAACTCGGCCACGGGTGAAGGCAAGCTCGGGCCATGTGGTCTCTGTGTTAGCAACGGAAGACCACGTTTAGTAAACAAATGTGCTATGAGCTCGGAGTGAAGCAACTCTGGGCCGTGTGCATTCCAAGAGTGCTAGCGGAAGAGCGCATGTAACCAAAGCAAGCTGTGTTACATTAAGCATCTGCTGCTCCTTCTTACTTTAGTTTTGGTATTTTCCAGCGGAGCACGTCTTGAACAATCAGAACATCCTGACCGCCCACGGGAAGCGTTGGACAGCAAACCGCAGCTAAGTGTATTTCAATTGTTTCATGTGCACTGAGGCAGTGTATGCATGTTCTGGTTTCACATGCTGCTGGTCATCACTAGTGTTCCTTGTGTACTGTGCATGTTACCCCTGATTTGTATTTCTTAGTGTGTCATATGCAAACTAGTTTGGGGCATCGTAGAAAAGTGCTATTGGCCTCTGTTTGAGCTTGTGGTGAACTCTTCTAGCAGAGTAGGCTTTCATGGTTCTAGAGCTCCAGGCAAAGGCTCATATTGGTTAGAAGCTCCAACACAAAGGCTTCCAATGAGGCTGGGCACACAATGTTTGCTTTTGATGAGTGTATAGAGTGACAGGACAGAGTGTGATGTCACGCAAAAGAAGGCCAGAAACAGGAGCTGAGGAGGATGTCACCCTAATTTCCCCCAACCTATCCACAACCTCTCTCTAACCCTCTTTCTGGTTATCCTGTATCCCTCTACCCATCCAATCTACGGACCCTAACCCTCTTTACCCAGCGGGTTGCGGTTAGCCTGTGGTTCATACTAGTCCCAGGTGCCAAGAACCAATGGGGAGGCAGGAGTTTGTGCTGCCTCTGAACCAGTCAAGATTGCTGCTAGAAGACCTGACACCCACAAGAGAACAGTAATATATTTAAGGCCCTCCAGATACCTAGGGAACAATATAGACAGTACTTTCACCTAACCCTAAATTCAGCAGCTGCTAGTGTCATTTATGGTCTCAATGAACAGGAAAATTTGGCATGGGCGGATTTTGAGAAAGAGGTTTGTTGTGATGTCTTTGATTTCATGGGTGTTAGTCTTAGCAGTGGTTATGCGAGTTATGGTTGCTTAGCTTACCATAACTGCATAATTTCTGGAGTTTTTCGGTTGTACTAACCATAAAATGTATAGGTTGTTATTAGTGCAAAGTAACTATAATGTCCCTTTAAAAAAGTTTTTGCACTGAATTTGATAGTTTTTTCTTAGGACAACTGAACCATAACATTCCTTTAACAATGTTGTTTCACTGAATTTGATCAGTTTTAAATAGTGCAACTTAACCATAACGTCCCTTTAAGAAAGTGTTTTCACTGAATATATATATATATATTTACTGAAAAAACTTTGTTAAAGGGACGTTATGGTAAAGTTGTGCTACTAAAAACCTATGAAATTCAGTGAAAAAACTTTGTTAAAGGGACGTTATGGTTCCAAGTAAAACCGAAAACCCCCTCAAATCCGCCAATTATGGTAAGCTAAGCAACCATAACTCGCGACACCACCGTGCACTGCTAAGACTGACACCCACAACATCAAAGATGACATCACAAATGTCATTGATGACATCACTGATGATATCACATGTGTATTAACTTTTCATGAAATGTGTGTACAAGGGATTCTTATTATAATGTTGAGAAAAAACTGTCAAGAATCATTGGAATAAATGTCATTAAGCAATGCATTGATATAAATAGCATTCTATTATGAAGTTCTATCCAGTATACTAATCTACCCATGCAGAAACATAGGCATTGTGTGCAGCATATATGATGAAGGTACAATATTCATAATGTTGATATGTTGAATAATGAAATGATAACTGTTTACTTATTAGAGTTTTGTGTAACCATAACGTCCCATTAACAACGTTTTTTCACTGAATTTCATAGGTTTTTAGTAGCACAACTTAATAATAACTCTGATTTTATCTACATGTAAAATTGAACATACTGAACCTTCTCTATGGAGTTTGATGTCTGCAAACTCTTAATGTCCGCGGACATGTTCGGACAACAGTACCACTGCCTAAAAACTCTGGGGGGGTATGTTTGATTGTTATATTATAACATATGAACATTTTACAAATTCACAAACCAGCACACATACACATTATATGTAGTAATACATGAAAAGTGTAACCCATATATGTAACACACTAACCATTCATTTAAATACAATATGTTCAGAAATGGAATATACCAAAAGAAGATAAATAGGCTTCCAACATAAAAACCTCACAGACACTCCACAACTAAGAGCAAGAGCAGACCAACAGAGTACTCAGAACATACCTTACCTGAAATAGTAAGTGTACCACATTTTACTTATATATTTACACATTTTCTGTATTAGATACAAAAAAGATATCTTTTTTTTCTCACAGAAATGTCTAGTACTCTGGAATGGCTAGAGGAGCATTTCCCACATGAGGAAATGTCAGAAGATAGTGAAACTAATGGCAGATCGTTTACAATATAAACCATTTAATTATTATTATTTTATATACATTTAACATATATATATATATTTTTTGTACAGAGCATACCAAAATAGAAAATACCTCTGAAGAAGCTGTTATGGATAACACTCTTGACAGCATAAAAGAAAAAATGGATTTATTGTTGACCAATTTTAATAATTTGAAAACTTTTGTTGAAGATCATTTTAAACCAAAAACCTCATACCATTGTCCCACATGTACTTGTCCCCCCTCACCATATCCCAGTCAATTATCTCCAAACCCTCTCCATGACCCAAAACGTTTTAATGAGACTTCCATCCCTTCTTCACTTGATACAAATCCTGTTGAATCCCCTAATTCTTCTGGTTTTGTTTCTGTTTCTGCCTCACCTTCTCTGCCATAAATTGTTAATATATGTTAAATAAAGTAACATTTTTATATTGCATTGTAATTAATTTCAGGTGTCCGCGGACAGCGCAGGGATTCTGAAATGTTCATAAATAAATGAAAATGGAGGTGTCCTGAAGAACACTATACATGTCCGTACTGTTCGCTACCCAGTTGAAACTGTTCTAAGAACACACACCGTGTCCTGAAATGTTCGTAAAAAAACAAAAATGGAGGTGTCCTGAAGAACACTATACCTGTCCGTACTGTTTGCTAGCAAGTTGAAACTGTTCTAAGAACAAACGGGGTGTCCTGAAATGTTCATAAAGAAATTAAAATGGAACTGTCCTGAATAACACTATACCTGTCCGTACTGTTCGCTAGCAAGTTGAAACTGTTCTAAGAACACAAGTTGTGTACTGAAATGTTCGTAAATAAATGAAAATGGAGGTGTCCTGAAGAACACTATACCTGTCCGTACTGTTCGCTACCAAGTTGAAACTGTTCTAAGAACACACGCGGTGTCCTGAATTGTGCGTAAATAAACAAAAATGGAGGTGTCCTGAAGAACATTATACCTGTCCGTACTGTTCGCTACCGAGTTGAAACTGTTCTAAGAACAAACGCATGTCCGTAACTGTTGTGATGCACTTTCAATTACTTCAGGACCCAAACATTGTTCGTAGAACATCAACGCACATGCGCAAACCAATGTCCGTGCATTTGGTGTCCTGCGGACAGCCGCTCCCTTCGCGGACATGTTCTCGAAGCGATCATGTGACCATGCCCACGCTGATCGCGTGTTCTAAAATGCGAACATTGTCCCCAAACAATTTAAAAGTACATTTTCAAGTAATCCACAATATTTTTCAATAAAAACTCACCATAGCAAGTCCCACATACTAATCATGAGTTTCTACATACTTTTTGAAACTTTTTGAACCTTTTTTTGTGTTCGATCTGTCTGCGGACAGCGCGCATGTCTGCAAACCGCCTACAAGCACCCATATAAAAGACCACGCCCTAGAACTTATTCTCATTGTGTTTATGGCTATTCTTCAGAGCACAATGATTTTTCCTGCCACTTGCAGATAGATATATTCATCAAGATGGCATCCATGGCTGCACTACTGCCACCTGGTGCTGCACCTGCTTCAGCATCACCCCCATCCCCTCCACCACCACCACCTACCCAAGGGCTTGAAGAAGGGAACAGGAGTGAGGATGCAGAGGAGGAAGAAGAGGATGATGAGAATGAGGTAGTGGAAATCCCTACTACCCGCATTCGGCGTGAGTCTTGGGTGTGGCGGTTATTTACCATTCATGGGAATGGTCCTAAGGCTCATGCGAACCGAGTCACCTGCAATGAGTGCAAAATCGTACTCAGTCGCAGGAGGCATGGTTCGTATAGCTTTGGGACCACAACCATGAAGCGACACCTCAAGTCATTCCACACTGGGGCCGTTCGCAAGGCTGTACCTTGTGAGGAGCGTAGCAGGTTGATTTCCTCTAATTCATCCTCTGTTTCTGATCCTGTCACCACAAGGAACATTCCTGTGGGACAGCGTCTTCCTCAAGCTTCCTCACAGGGCATACGCAATGCTGATGACCCTTACCTTTCGAGGGTCACAGTTGTGTGTATGTACTGCGACGCAGTACTCTGCAGGGGGGAGCTACTTCGATGTGCTTTTGAGACTATCGTCTCAGAGCACGAGAAGATCTGCTCACTACCCAAATAAAACCCACTCTACATCTTCCTCTCTCAGCTCGCCCTTTCTTATCCTGTGGCTGGTGTCCCCCCTTACCCTCCTTTCCCCTCCTATCCTAGTGTGTCGTGTATAAAAAAATAAAATATATAAAACAACAAAAATAAAAAAAAATATGGCTCTTTCAGAGCCGCCTTTCACAGTTAAAAATTAGAAGTGAAAATAATGAAGCAAGGCCCTTTGTATTTTTTTTTAGAAGTTCGCGGACAGTCCGCGGACATCTAAAATTTTGGGGTGCTGCCCTATCATAACCATTGCAATTTTCTCTGGGAGGAAGTGGTGGCTCTGAAAAGAGCTGTTGGGTGGTGTTTGTGTTTGAAAAATTAAAAATACTCAACACCTACTTCAAAATGGATGCTGTAATTGTAAAAAAGGTTGCAATGCATTTTGTATGGTTCTTAGAAAAATCTGATTGCCAGCATAAGTTAGATGTACTCCATCTCTGCGAAAATGTATGTACTACGAAACATAATATATTCATTGTGAAAAGAGGACATGCCAAAATCTCTTAGAAAGGCACAAACAGACTTATTGACATTGTGCCTTGCTTTCTCCATTTGTGGACCAAATGAAGAAGAACAAAGCCACATTTGTCTCTGCGCAATCCGTGAAAAAATTACTTGAGAATTCGGAAACATGTCCATGACCTACCCAAGTCCTTCTTTCATTGCAAATTGCAAAGAAATTCCAGACACATGTCCTAAACTGTTCCCTCCACAATGAATTATAATTATATCTGGATGTTGCTCTGTCTCCAAAGTAGCACAGAGAGGTAACAAGTCCAACCACTTCATTCCAGGTACTCCATGCCAGTGTACTTCCACATATGGGAATCCAAGATCTACAGCTACTCCACAGCTTTCTGCATGTACCTTCAACCAATGTATCCACGAGTCTCCCAAAATCCAAACAATCTGTTTTCTGAAACACACAGCCATAGCTATCTGTTCTTCCCTCAGCAAAAAGAGTATCTGAGAAACTCTCTCCTGGTACAACACACCCACTTTCCTGACCAATCCCTTTCTATGCTCATTCTCATTTGCATGGCTTCCCAACCCAAAAATCCCTAGATGTAACACCTGATGTCCACGAACTACCGCCATGTTATGCGGAAATATTGTAACATGGACAGCCCTTCTACCATTTCCACTTCACACTCTGTGCCATTCCATGATTGGATGTAGCTAAGAAGTCACATGACCATCTACCGATCACACCCAAGACCTCTACATCAAACTGCATCATCATAGATCAGCACTGCAAATGTACTGTGAATCCCTCTGAGTACAAGTGTCATTTCATTAGAAAGCACCTTCTACAAGAAATACTGTACAAGTCTCCAAGAATTATACTTGCAGCCCCATGCATATCCATATGCATGAACACAAACTACAGGTATGCATATTTTGTGTAAAGTACATGAACACATTTTCTACTTTCATATAAACAGATTAACTGACTTTTAGCTTGTATAATCTGTAAAATGAATCTACTGTCTTTTTTCAATCTCCTACAATCAACTGTCATTTACAAACCTTTATACTATTTAATTTCTTTATACACGCACACTCAAATCATGTTGAACTAACATTTTTGAAATACTATATATAGACTACATATAGTTAAACAAAATTGCATGCACACTCTATGTTCAAATCTCAAACAACAATACTTGTACAATTACATAAACTTGTTTTAAAAAAATCTATTTATTTAATTACTTACATTTATATAGGACAAGCAGCCCATGACATTGAGGCACTATTACTTGCAAAAGCTTAGTTACAGGAATAGTGGTATTAAGTGGTACGTTATGAACTCCACAAGGCATACTAAAGATGTTTTATTTGCTACAGTTAGTCATTGCAATACAGTTTATTCATTAACAACATATGATTTGTATTCAACTGGTGCGACGTATCTTATGTGAATAAGATAGTTTTAATGGTTTTGAGGAAGGCGCTGAGGATGTCAATTAAAAAAATCAATGCCTAAATTAAAATCAGTGGTATATACAAACAAAATTACTAATATCATTCTTTTACAATTGCAGTGAAGACCATTCTCCTGAAAAGAAGAAGCCGATTTTGAAGTACAAAGAACAACTAAGAAGTAACCTGCTCATTTTAGAAGAAAAGTAAGTTGACTACCACCATAATATTTCTATTATTACTCAAACAAACTGTAAGATTAATTCATGCTATTTCTGTGACTACAAATAGAGATTCTGCACCATTCTGTCCAAAAATCCCCATTTCTTAAACAGCGATTTACAGCCAGAATGGCCCACTAATTCCTATTTTTCGACACACAAATTACCCAACTCAGCCACTAGTATTTTGATGTTATAGAACAAACAACTGTTTTAATTGTATAGCATTAGACCTACTATTTGTACTTCTCCACACCACTAGCTTACTTTTTTCTGTAATCTGAACCGAAGTTGAGTAACACATTAGTTCAAGAATACCCATCCCTACTATTTGTAGTTGCCCAATTCAAAATCACACACTATTACATAGATCTTCATCATCTTACTCATGCACACAGCACGCATACATTGGAGAACATCCCAACCCATACCTTCTTTATTTTTTTCAACAGACCATAAAGAATGCCTACCAAAAATCAAGTCCGTAGAAAGCAACGCAGAAGTAGAGCAAATGAAAATAAAAGTGTCCAACATAAGCATCCATCTCTAGCAGAATTTGTAAAAAAAGTTGAAAGAAAACAGCTAATACAGTCATTTAGTGAAACAAAAGAAGTTTCAAGTACAAAAACTTTGCCTGCTCTATTAAAATGTAAAGCAAACCAGAAAACAATTAACAGAAAATCAGCTATCAATACAGATAAAACTGCTTCTATAAATCTTGATATAGTGCAAAGTAAGCCTAGCAAGAAAAGTATTTTAGACAAAATGTTCCGTCACAAAGTCCTTCAAAATCTTATAAAAACAGGAGAGATACCAGGTTCAACCCTTAAAACCTATCGTAGGAAATTAATCTTAGAAGGTTTGATAGACAGTGCAATTCTTCGCAAAAGAAAGTTATTTATTTTAGTTTTAAACAAAATGAAACCACTAACAAAACTAATAACTAAATTACAAAAAAGACTTCTCAATAAACTAAATGTCAACAGAAAGAACTTCGTAAGTATCTGCGGAGGTGAATGGAGTCACACTACAAGTACAGAACCATACTTTAATCAAGAAGCATACAAACACAAGCAAACAAATACAATTGCCATACATAGCAGTGGTCGAGGTTATGAAAAAGTTAATAATACCATAATGGAACAAGAAGTACTCCTTACAAAAATATGCCCTGAAAACTTAGAATTACCCCTCCATTCAAATGAATCAGAACGTCTAGTGTACAAATGGCCATGCACGTCAATGTGGAACATTCCCAAAAAAAATGTCAAGTCTTTACGCCAATTCCTCAATCAATATGTGAAAAGCAAAGACAAAATCAAAATTAAACTACTGCAAAATATGGATACCTGTCCAGTACGCAAGTACAAAGGACTACAAGGACATTCATTGGCCTGCATTACAGGACCTACTTGCAAAACCACCTTCCACGATATCAAAAGGATATCAACACATCATTCAACTAGAAGAAATCTAGTTTATAAACTG
Source organism: Ambystoma mexicanum (assembly GCF_040938575.1). Taxonomy (NCBI): domain Eukaryota; kingdom Metazoa; phylum Chordata; class Amphibia; order Caudata; family Ambystomatidae; genus Ambystoma; species Ambystoma mexicanum. Next base: position 615,991,710 of record NC_090934.1, on the reverse strand, counting down.
TACTATGCTAAAAGTCCTGCTTTAGCACTAGCCAATTTATATAACATTCTTCTACATGGTACAGCAAAAGACCTACTTGAAGAAATCGACTATATCCAGAAAAAATATTTTGGAAGTGAAAGCCACTTACAGAATGAAATAGCTGTAAACCAAATTAGTAACAATTCTACCCATGGAAACCTTTTAGTACACACATACAAAAAAGAAATACTAACATTTAAAAGTACATCAGCTGAAGTACCAAACCATGTGTGTGTATGTTGCCACAGAACTTTTCATAAAAGTAACACACAAACTGTAGACCTATCATACAAATAGAAGACAATGAAGATTCTAAATGGTTTGAATAAGCTCTCTAGCTTATAGCAGAAAACCAATACAAAATAACTGACCCCTTAATACTTTGCAGTTACTGCACTACAAAACTTGACAACAACCAAACTCCTTCACGTGCCATCACAAATAATTTGGAATTATATCCACTACCAAAACCCTTTTAACAACTTAATTTATATGAGAGCTTCATGATTCAAACAGTGGACTACCTACAAAACACAAAACAATTTGGCAACAGCTGGTAGATTTACATAAAGTTAGAGAAGCCTTGCCATATCTTAAAGAGAATAATGAATATTACAAAGAAATTAATATTGAAGAAAACTTGAAAGAAACAACTGAAATAATTCAAGAGACACAAGAAGCTGGTCAATTTGAGCTCCTAGATCCTGCTACAATATCATATACTTTAGACCATTATACAATTCATCCATTGCACTCTAATGACACCATAGAAGATGCACTGGAAACGTAGCAAATGCGTCAAACAAAAGGATCACCAATCAGCATATGGGAAAAAAGTATAGAAGCACATGTTTTTCCTATACTCTTTCTTACTGGCAAAGAAGGAAGGTACGATGAGAGACCTATTCAAATATCAGCATAAGAATACCGCTCATCACGGATGTATTCTGAAGATCCCAGATTTAGACAAAATGTGGAATACATATTCACCTACTCTTTGAAAGTGAACTAGCAACTTTATGTTACGGAGTTGCACACATACTAAAATCAGGATCGCAGTTTCAAAATATGACAGATACACAACTATTACAAAAAGTTCAACAGAAAGATGAGATTTTACAATCAAATATTACAAATCTATTAGCAAATATGCATGGTACTAAAGAGTACTGGTTTCGACGTCATGGAGATGTACGTTGTATGATCAGAAACCTTGGCCCACCCACTTGGTTTGTTACATTAAGTTATATGCATGGGAAGATTTACGTGATTTCCTACGCATATCAAACAAAAACAAAACAAACATAGATATACTAACACCTGGAGAACTTTGTTCTCTGGATCCTGTTAATGTTTCAAGATATTTTCACCATCGCTTCATTGCTATGCTACATTTTATTTGTAATAAAACGGTTCCTCCCCTTGGAGAAGTCCAACACTTCTTTTGGAGAAAGAATAACAAGCCAGAGGAGCACCACATATCCACATGCCTTTATTGACTTAAAGATGCTCCTAAATTTGGTCAAGACATTAATGACATTGTTTTACAGTTTATTGAAAAATATGTCAGTTGTGAAATTCCATCAGAATCCACAAATAGTGATCTTCATGCACAAATTTTACAATTTCAAAGACACAAATGTGGCAAATATTGTTGTCAAAAATACAAAAACAAAGGGAAATACTACACCAAAAGCCAATTTGGTTTCCCTTGACCAGTTACAAATACAGGTCAAGTGAACAACCTCATGTCTTCAGTTAGACATAGTGTTAAACGTAAGTCACCTAAAAATACAAAAGGTCAATTTTTGCAAAAGCGCACAGCCCAAACCGCTGGATGGATTTGGACCAGGTACAAAACAACTTGGTTATGAAGCGTTGACTCGTATGCCATGCATGGTTTGGGGTTATTCCGTGCTGTGGTTATTTTAAAATTTGATGGATAAGGGGGTGCTCCCTTCCCCATAAATTATAGTTATATCTCCCATGGTGCATTGCAGGAGCATGATTTTCAGAAATGAAATTACTGCCATCTTGTTTTTCTCTCAATGCAAGAGATATTTGAGGCTATAGCCGAGGTTATGGGAAAATGAAACACTGTAAAAAGCTATCTGCAGGTCAAAACACATACAAATGCAATCGGGTAGAGGTGAGGGAATGGCTAGAAAGCACTGAGAGAAATCTGGGAGTTGGAGGGCATCCAGGAACTGAGTTTGCAACACAAAGCTTTCAGTAGCCTTGGCTACATCTGCGAGCAGCCGACATGTAAAAGCAAACTTTGTCACAGAAGCAGTGTGTGCTCTGGGGTGAAAGGGAGAGGGCAGGGGACGTGAGGGGACTGGGGCAGCTGGCACAGATGAGGGGGCACATGGTGAGGTGCTTGGCATTGGGGAAGGAAATAATTCTTTTTCAACCATTTTGCCGATATTCCTGGCTAAATCCGGGGCTACAAAGGACTACAGATAGCCACAGTTATGTGTAGTTTGGTATCCGTGTCTATATAATTTGAGGTGTCAGTGTTTTATATTTTTTTTAAGTATCTTATCTAGGTATAGTGACGTCGGGGATGAAACATCACTGACATGTCATTTATTAGAGAGTTGTTTTTATTTTGTATGTGTGTTTTCAGACTTTTCAGAAGGTGAGACTATGAGAAAGATAGAAGGAAATAATTTAGCAAAGTTGATATAAAATGGGGCAATTGTAGTATAGTTATAGATGTGCCAGACAATGGGCCTCATTACGACCCTTGCGGAAATCAACTGACATGACCGCCATAGCGTAAATAGCGTTTCCGCCACTGCACGATGGAGGAAAGTGCGGCTAATTCTGACCCATCGGGCACGAGCATTACGCCATGGCGGAAGTGCAAAGTCCGCGATGGCGGAAATGACCCCAAAACGCCCCTTACCGCCGTCGTACGCCGCCCTAGGTGCAATTCCGCCACCCATCTTAGCAGTCACCGTAATGAGCGGTCAGCGCTAAATACGGTCACCGTAAATATACGGAAACGGAAGTAAAAACATGGGGCCGGAACGGGAAACAGCACGCCGTACACCTATAAGAGCAGAATCCCAACATAACCATTAAAAGTCCGACCCTGAGACACATCCCAACCCGTTAGCCACCCCAGTTAAAAAAATAAATATGGGAAAAGTTGCTAAAAAAGCGTGCGAACGCAAGCGGCAGGTCCACTTCTCCCACGAGGAACTCACCGTGCTCACAGAGACCCTCCAGGAGAACGCTGCCGTCGTCTTCTCGACGCAAATGACCAGGACGGCACTTGCGAACAAGAAGGCCATATGGGCGCTGGTGGCACAGCGGGTAAGTGCGGTGGGGACCGCACCCCGCAACCCACAGCAATGCAGAAAGCGATGGGACGACCTACGGATACGCGTCCGGAGCATACTCTCTGCCAACCGGAACATTGCCACAGCTACCGGGGGAGGATCGGAATCACCCATCAAGTTGACCCCCTGGGAAGAAATCTGTGCCTCCACCATTGGAATGGAGAGCATAGAGGGAGTCGGAGGGATGGAGAAAGGAGTGCCGACATCAGAAGAATCAGGTAGGTGGCCCAAATAAAACCATGCCAAATCCACAATTACCAACCATGTGAAGTAGCATGTGTCCCCATAGTGCACTAGAAACACATGTCCAGGAGAACGACCACATACATTGCCATGACAGCGCCCCTTAAAAGTCAGATTAAATAAATAAATATTAAAAAATCCAAAAAACACACTCTACATGTGCAGCATGCACACCCTAACTGCAGACTGCAAAACAACTGCATCCCCAATGCACACAAAAATGAGACCACCTCCAAGGCCCTGACCCAAATCACCCCCAGGTACCACCCCAATGCATGTGATACAATTGCCATTACAATTACCACAGACCCATGAATAACGCTCGCCCTCCTTTACTCCACCACAGGGTCAGATTCCAACGACGAGCTTCAGGACACCCCCACCAGCACACCTGCAAAGAGGGCCAAGACCAACGGCCAAAGACCCTCCACCTCAGCTGCACGGATCAAGACACGGCAGCAGCACAAATCGAGTGGCAGCACACTGGAGGGGACATCAACAGGCACCCCAGCAGCCAGCATGTCCACAACAGCAGCACCACAGGTCCCCCCAATGGATGCCACAGAAGGCACTGCTTCTGGTGGCAGCAGCACCATAGGTGACACTGCTTTCATGCCAGCATGCTCCGACACAGAAAACGGTGCTGTAGATGTAGGATCCATCCATGACCTGTCCCAATCCCCCTGTATGTTTCATCCCATACACCATGAGGACACCACGCAGGGGCACCCACAAGACGACGACTGGCCAACCCCCACAAGGCCTGTTGCAAGGCAACATGAGGCGTCCAGCCCCTCTGTGACACCACCGCAAATGGGCATGGCCCAGCAGAGGCAACAGTCCCTCGAGCAGATGATAGTGCAACAGCAGCAAATGGCCACGCTCCTCAAGGAGAATGCTGATGAATGTGGGGGTTCTAAGGCAGCCATTGAAACATCTACTGAGACACTTAGGGCAGAAATGGAGCGTAGTACAGAGACACTAAGGGCACAAATGGAGAGAAGCACCGAGAGCCTGAGGGGGGAACTGCATGCGACGTCCAAAGACGTATGTGGTGAACTTGCCGCTGTGCGCCGTGTGCTCACTGAGCTCTCACAAACCCTTAGGGACATGCATGGACGTGAGCAGGCAGAGACATCATCCGTTGCAAGTTCCGTCCAGGGCAGCCCCCAACGTAGATCTGGGAGGAACCGGCGCTCCACAGGCAGGGGTGCCCCTGATACCCGGAGAGGGGGCTTGCAATAGCGTCTGCCCACTGACGATGAGCGTCTTCGGACACTGGTGTTCGGGGGGGAGGTGGGAGGGTGTAGGGGGTGTGTTGGGCTTCATTGGGTGGCGGGTCGATTGGGTGTGTAATGTCATTTCACATATGCAATACAACTCTTCACAATCATCCAATGAGATGTGTGGACATTGATCATTGTGCACGAGGCCTATCTATGCGTACAGTCCACATTGTGCATGTTCCAGACACACACAGTGCCACAAGACCCGTGTCCATGTAACAGCCACCAGGCGTGAGTGCTAGAAGCATGCATCTATGAGATTCTGACGTAATTCACGGGCCTCCTGTGCCTCGCGGACCCCTTCAGGTGCTGCCACATCCCCACCCTCATCATGACCATCTTCAGGTGCTAGCAGTTCTGCGTCGGGGGGCATGGCCACATTCCTACGTACGCACATGTTGTGTAGCATGACACATGCCATGACCATCTTTGCCACCTTCTCATGGCGGTACAGGAGTGCCCCGCCAGACCTGCTGAGGCAGCGGAAACGAGCCTTCAGTAGGCCGAATGCCTGTTCTATGACCACACGGGTACGTGAGTGGGCATGGTTGTAGTCCTCCTCATGCTGGTCCTGTGGGTTCCGGATTGGTGTGAGGAGCCATCTCTTCAGTGGATACCCGCAATCACCTGTATGTGGACAAGAAAGGATGTTTGTGGAATGTCATTGCTACGTACGCACCCCCCCCTTCCTGCCAGGTCATTCACGCATCACCTACCCCACATACTCATGCATTAAATGAGACTCACCGAGTAGCCAGGATCGGCGCCCTGCGTGTCGCTCCATGTAGCGTGGTATTCTAGAGTTCCACAAGACCATTGAATCATGTGTTGATCCTGGAAATCGGGCAGAACAATGTGTAAAGAGCCTGTTGGAGTCACACACCATTTGTACATTGATAGAATGATATTGTTTCCGGTTGCGGTACTGGGTCTCCATGGCATGTGGGACAACCAATTCCACATGGGTGCAGTCGATGGCACCAATGCAACCCGGTATGCCGCCAAGTGCATGGAATCCCACTTTTGTGTTTGTAAGCTCCTGCTCCGAGCGTGGTAAAGTGATGTAGTCGTCTGAGTGCTTCAGGAGGGCATCAAGCACTTGCAATAGTGTCCGTCAGAATAGGGGCTGTGAAATGCCATGCAACTGTCCGACTGTGTGCTGGTAGGTGCCTGTGGCCAGGAAGTGGAGTACAGACACCACCTTCAGTAGGGGTGGGATGGCGGTTGGGCTATCTATCATGCTGACAAGGTCAGCGTGTGTCATGTCGACTATGGCGGTTATGGTGTCCCGGTCCAAACGGTAGAGGGTGTGGATCTGCTCAGCTGTGAGGTTGAACGGATTAGCTCGGAGGCGTGGGATTGCGGGCTGCCTGCGTGGTGGTAGTGGCTGTGCTGGTGGGGCTTGCTGGCCATGCCTTGCCCTCCTCCTCCTCCTCCTGCGTCTCCTCTGTGCGGCCGGTTGTTGCAGTCGTTGGCGTTCGTCTTCTTCCTGAAGTTGGAGTACTTGCAGTGCAATCAGGTCCCCCAGGCCCAACATCGCTAGTCCTGCTGGTAGCATTCTGGAGTGGGTGTGGTTGTGGGAGGGGTTTGGGTATGCAATTTATGTGTCTTCAGGCTGTATAGCCTTCACCTGTGGTGATTCATTCCACCTGTGTCAGCTGCAATGCCTTTCGTGCGAGCACGTCCCGCACACAACGCTGCAAATCGACGCATGGCATCTTGCATTCGCATTCATGTTCATAATCCCGAAGGCTGTGGAATATTGGTTTATATGTTGATTCTGCTATGGTCCCATTGTTGCACATACGATATTTGCATTCGCGAGCAGACTTGTGAAGGGTCAGCGGAATGTAGTGCTCGATCAACGGTGGACCCTCATGCAGCACTGTACCGAGGTTCACCGACGGCAGGGAGTCCCATCAGTGATTGAGGGCAGTTACCATTTTCACACACAGACGCACTGCATAGATGTATTTGTGAATACTAGCGTTCACAGATGCCTTTTCAACGTGATGTTGCAAATTAGGAATTCGAAGGACAGCGCCTTCGGTTTTCAAGTAGCGGCGTGGAGACGCCCACAGGTCTGACTGGAAATGTAACGTTCTATTGTTGAATGTCCTTGGGACAGGGCCCATGACGGGAATGCAATGTATGATATGATTTGAATGGGATGCGCTGTAGCGTAGTGGACGATAAGGCAGGACGTTCCCTAATACATGTGACTTCACTACACAAGGAATCCGGGCAGGAGCACAGTGGATTTTGAAGGCTGCATTACGCACAGACTCAATGGAAATTTCGAATGTGATGTGAGTGAATATTCAGGCGTTTTCATTACGGGATGAGGGAATGATGAATGGATGCATGGGAAGATGTTTTAATTGGGAGTCGGCCATGTACATGGCTATTTGGAATGTATCCCCTTCCCCTGCGCTATGTGATGCAAGGCTGCCATAGTGGGACCATCGTCTGTCTGCCCTTGTTGAACCCTCCCTGTCTCGGCGCGCCTTCAATCACTTGTGTCTATGCACGTTGATGGATCCTGTTCTGACAGGCGCATGCACACAGACACTCGTTTGGAATAGTGTATTCACCTCGATTTGTGTCGTAATGATTCGCAAGTGAATTTTGAGTGCAATTGATCCTTATGAGTGGGCTAGCATGCATATGGTTGTAGGTTTGGTGTGTTGGATGTAGTGAGTAATACATATGAAGTTCGGATGCCCATACTATATTTTTTTTCATTTGGGTGACAGGTATCTCCTCCCCTTCTGCCGCTGCCATCTGTACGCCACTCCTGCAGATGGCTTCTACAGTCGACACCTGCAGCTTCGAGTTAATCAGTGGAGCACCATTACGATCTTATGGGACGATCGGCAATGGCCCACATGCCCTTACGCAGTACTAGTGGCTAGGTGCAGCATACCTAGCTTCCAGCTGGACTAGTGCCTACTTCATGGGACGGGCCTGCGGTCCTAGGCGCTTCCATGTTGCCTTTTTGGACGTGGATGTAGCCCCTGTGTGCCATGGAGGTACAGGGCGTCACACATGGGGAAGCTGGTCATTTATTGCGGATGCAGCCCACAGTAATGCTGATCATTTGTGAGTTTATGCTCAAATGGCTGTATGGCCTTGGTGATTTTGATGTGCATTAAATTTATATTCAGATATTAACCGTGTAGCGTTATTCTTTGCTAGTAATGTGGCATATTCCGATTTGTGGCGCGATGTATAGTGAGGTGTTCTGCATTGGGTTCCGGCTTCTGGGTACAGTTGTGTGGTACGTGCTTATGCTGATGGTCGTTTTGACTACTGCCATGTGAACAGGGCTGGTGCAGTCTCCCTCAGGTTACTGCTTTGACTGTTGGTTTACACTGGTGGCAAGCGATGGGGGACTGTTGTTGTTTTGTGTCATGGAATTTTCTGTTCATTTTGATGTACTTGCACCTTCAGATGCCTGTGCTGCATCAGTACGGCAATGGTGTGTTGCCATTTGTGGATGGCCACTCACAGGGCACTTGGGGCCCCTGCATGCATTTGTTCGTTGGCATGCATGGGTGACTTGTACATTTCACTGGTTGCATGGTGTGACTGCATTGCGCCTACGAGGAGTTGTGCAATGTGGCCAGGGAGTGGAGTACAGGCACTCAGTAGGGCCATTACGGTTGGTTCGCAATGCCGTAGTTCTCGCCATGGCGGAATGGTACTTTCCGCCATGCTTGATGGCGTTAGGTGAATGTCCGCTGGGGTCAGCATTCGCGTACCGTTGCGCCATGGCGGATATTGCGGTTTTGCAAGGCGCGCGTGCGCGTACTTGGTGCAGTTAGCGTTGGCGTTCATTACGGTGTCGCTAATCGCATCGTACTTTACGGTGACGGGTCATAATCGCAACGGGCGGTATTCGATGGCGGTATTACATTTCCGCCATCGTTTTTCGTATTCCGCCAGGGTCGTAATGAGGGCCAATGTATTTTAGGTTGTATATTCTCACTTATGGTATTATGTTGTGTGGGTGTGCAATGTTTGCCTATCTAGTTTACTGTTATGTATTTTTTTTCATGATTCTTTTTTTTACTTACTTTACATTAGTACATGAGTAGTGTTGTTCTGTATTCATCATTTAAGTTGGATTGTAGTATAAAACTTGAAGTCACTTTCCCTTTTAACTGACTTTTTGTAGCCGCCACTAAGTTAAAAGTTAATGAACTGTAGCCGCGGGTATAATAAAAAAAGTGTTTTATTATTATTTATTGTATTCGTGTATTTATGCATGAGTAGTCCTTAAAAGGACTGTTTTAGGGTATACTCAGTTTAAAACATTAGCATATTTGGAGTACTGTTTTGATGTTATGAAGGAACATTGCATTTCCTTCATCGGTTAGGTATACTCCGTCATGCCTATAGAAATAGCCCATGTAGAACTGCATGTTGTTGTTCACAATCTATAATTGGTTGCGGTCTGTCATGAATGCTGAAACTGTTTTATGAACATTTCTCCAGGATTTCTCAATTTTACCATTAAATCTGGTGGTTCATTGTTGCCTCTGAGTGAGATTGGAAACGATAAGATGGTTTGATGAACTAGTTTCATTAGTTTTCCCATGTCTTGTTTCATCATTAAAGTAAGGGACATCCCTCGTACATTCCCCAAATCATTGCCTCCACAATAAATTAGTATGACGTCTGGGTGCCCTGTACTGCTCAGACTTAACAATTTTGGAAAAACCTGGAACCAACGCATTCCACACAATCCAAACCATTTCATCGTAAAATCTGTCACACCTAGGTCCATGTTAATGTTTAGTTCCTTACAAAAATCGAGCAACCAACACAGCCACTGTCTCCAATAAGCCACACTGTTTTCAAACCAGCCATGATATCTGCAGTATTTCTCTGATTCCAGGAACATTATTGCTAGGTTGAATTTCTAGTACTTTGTATGCGTATGTATGATGTCTGGGTGGTGTACTTTCTAATTGGTGTACAGTGCTACACCTCCCCAATTGTAGCCGGAGCTATATTTGAGCAAGTGACACATTGTATGTTTGTGGACGTGTGGAATTGTGGGTGGGGTGGCATCTTATATGCATTGAATGTTTTGGGGGATTGTAAGACACTAGGGGATTGGAGGAGGACTATGATGAGTGGAGAGGGCTGGTAGGTATGTTGGGGACGGTTTGTGAAGTTGGTTGCAGTGGAAATGCAATTTTGAATTCAACGTTTTTGCGAATAGTTGCGGCTACCAGCGGGCGTGTAGGACGGGTGCTGGAATTTGTTGTGTTTTGAGCCACTGGTATATTTACAGCTGCGTCTATAAATGTACATTTTCTCTGCAATAATCATATGTTCATGTGCATGATACAGTACAGAATTGTATTTGTGTGTATTATGTTATGTACTTAACTGTTCACTTATTTGATCTGAAGGTTTGATAGCCAATTTAGTTTGATTTGGAGCGTGCAAGAAAATGTGCGTGTAGCTCCGGGTACACATCAAGATCTGTATCTGCATCCAATAGCCACAGCTATGAAAGATGCTAGACGGATGTGTGTCAGTTTCATTGTTTGTTATTGGTTATTGTTACTTTTGCATTTGTGCAGGGCTTAGTGATAGGTTGTACTCAAAATGTGTCAGCCATCTTAGTAGTTTTATTGGTATATAGTCCTTTTTTCTGTTGTTTCTATTGGAAAGTATAAAAGCCACCATTTTCTGCAGTGTTGTCCTTTTGATTCCTAAATTCTGACTGTGCACATGGCAGGAGTGTGGCTGATGTGAAAGTTAGTGTTACTCTGTATTTATATATTTCAAGGTTTGTTTGCAGTGTTGTGTGTGTTAGTTGTAGTGACCATTGGTATCAGATAGTGTTCATTATTATTTAATTAACTTGCTATGTTTGAGTGGCAAGTATGTTTTACTGTATTTTTAAAGTTTGAAAAATGTGGACATGTAGCTTTTGTATTTGTTATTAAAGCTGATGGTTTATTTGATTGTACCTCTTGTACTTCTAATGTATTTTGATCTATGCATTACTTGTAGGTGTTTTAAGTGCTTTGCGAGGTAATTCATTTGGTGGTGTTGCACAAGTTCATTTTTGCAATGTGCTTATTTGTGTATTTTCTTGTAGCTGCATTGTTATCATCATTCCAATGGATTTGCACTAGATGTTGTACAGTTAACTGACATGAACGGTTAACTTGTTTTCAAAACACTGTGGTACTGTCAGAGATGGGAGCAGCACATCTGTAGACTCTTCATGGAAAGCCTCATTTGTGACCTTTCTAGCATTTTAGATGATTCTTTAAATGCAGTGGTACAGGTATTTTAAGACTCTGGCTGTTGGTGGCAGCACCTTCAATGTGTGGTGGTTGATTTTGTACAACCACTGCTCACAGTTCCAATGATGAGGGAAGTAAGTAAAAGAGGAGTCTGTGCATTTGATACCGATGTTGACATTGTTAGATTAGTGGGTGGAGGTGCTGCAGGTGGTGCTGATCTCTGTTTATGTAAGGAATGGGACCCATACATTTTCTTTTTTGATGGTATAATCATTATTGATGTTGCTAGCCTTTGCATTGGAACATTGGAAGGTCCACTGCCTAGAGTCTTATTGTAGAAGGTGAAGAGTACCTCATCTGCCTCTTTTTTTGCACAGTGTTTCTTGACTTTAAAGAAGCACCAACTGGCTGCAGTGTTTTCATGCATGTGAATTGTTGGTCCAAATGATGACATTGTCAGTACTTCTGCTGCCACGTTCAGACATGTTGTAATGTTTTAACAGTGAGCAAAATGTAAAACAATGAACATGACAACATGAAAAAGACAATGCTGTCAAAAATGAAAAAGTAAAAAAAGTAGTTTGATAGACTATATTAGTTTGATCAATTGTTCCACTAATTTATTTATCCTACCCTATTTTCCTTGTTCTCCAAGTTTACTTATCCCACTATATTTTCTCTTGTTCCCCAAGTTTTCTTCACCTTCTCATCATTTGTTCTGCATGCTACCAGTATAATGTTCTTTTTTTTACTTTCACCCAGTTTATAAATCCATGTTTGTTTGTTTTTTGTACTGGTGTTTTCTTATAGTTTTTTTTTATATTGTATGTTTTATTTCTGTTATCCAGTTTGGATTTGTATTTCTCAATGACCCAATGATTATTATGTGCAAAGAGAACAACAGTCTACTATGCACTAATGGTGTATCTGTTATTTAGTGCGTGTGATGCACTGCATATATAATATGATGGTCATCAAAATGTGTGTATTAAATTGTGTTTATTAAAGTGTGTGTCATTGAACTGATTCTGTTTTCTTTTTTTAGATAGAAAGATATATGTCTTTTTTAAGCATAGATGTACAGCCGTGGCTAGGATCCAGCCCAATGAGCCATCAGCAGTTGGAGAGGTGGGTAACCGCAGCACTGATCGGGGGGTGTCCCAGGCATGATTTTGATGGTGCAGAGTGATTGGATATTTTGGTAGGCGCTGCAAAAGATATATATTTTTTTTAAATGTAATATGTTTTAAATATGTATTGAGTGTAGTGTTTGCAAACAGTTAGTGTTTATTCATTTATTTATTTATTTTGTACATTTACATAGTGCACCTAACCCTTGGCCATCTGGGTGCTTGTGCTTAAGGATACAGTTACAACCAGTTACCTTTCTTTTTGTCTTTTGTATTTCTGTGTGGTTAGCTGCCCAAGATAGTCAGATCTGGTTGGTCTGGATGGTTGGGCTTTGGAGATTTGGTTAGAGAGGTAGCATGGGGCGGTGTTGGACAGGCACTTCTGTGTGAGTGAGAGCATTTGGTGTAACATTTGAAATACCTTTTAATCAATAATAATGCATATAGGTGTACATACTTAAAAGGGGTAAATACATATTTAAACACAGTTTGTTGAAAACAAGTTTATTTGGGATTGGATATAGTTATGGGTTTCTTTCAGCAGCCACATTTTCTGCATTTCTCATTGCTTGCATGTCTTTTTGGATATTCATCATTATTTCTTTTAATTCTATCAAGGAATCCATAATCGATTTCCGTGTTGTGGTACTTCATTTGTGAATCTTCTAGACACTTGAATCACTTCTTCATCTTTTTGAAAATATTTGAAATATTTTTAAACAATATAATACACTTTCAAAATATGTGTATTGGTTGTATACACATTTGATAGTTTGACAATAGGTAGATAAATTACATGTGTTTGGTGACTGATATTTGTTAATTTAAATGTAATTGTTAGTGGCATTTTACATGAATATGTAGAATATACAATCCTGATTGTGGCGTATCTTCTTCTGGGGCATTGTTTAGCGTGTCTTCTGTTCTGATTTCTTCATCTGTAGGGTAATTCTCCTCTAGCCATTCCATGTAATGTTCAAGGACCACATGTTGTTTTCTCTTTGGAAAAGAAAATTAATTAAACATCGAAAGAAAGAGCACATACACGTTTTTCACAATGTTTTGATTCATCATGGAGGTGAAGACTATTTCTCTGATTGAACATTTTGGTGATGTGTCGGTAGAAGAATCCAAAGAGCCAATCAGACAACCTTTTAAGCATATTGGAAAACAAACATGTTTTTGGTGTTCATTTTTAAACTAGTCGTAGTTACAGTAACAGCCAAATAAACGTCATGCCCTGTCAGGCGTATTGCAGTTCCGCGTACTGTCTACGGGACATGCCATAACCATGGGTACGAGCAGGCAAATAGCATGTTGTTTGTTTTTGGCGGGTGCAGCAGAGGCTATAACTGTCACGCCTTAGCCATGGGTATGAGTGTACCAATCTCATGTTACAGTCTTTGATAGCCGTGGGTACATGTGGGCAAATGGCACATTGTTTATTTTTGCGCGTTGCAGTCATGACTATCGCTATTGTATTTTGGTGCAGTGATCATATTATATGTGGATGTTATAGCTCAGATTTGTAAATCTGCTTCTATTTGGATGTTCTCACTTGAAGGCTAATTTGAATTGATTTTGAAAAGTAGATTATGGTGAGCTGGTGCAGCTAATACAGTTTCTTGATTTTTTACTATGTTTGTCACAATGGGGATAGTGGGACCCTGAATATGTGTGGTTATCATGTTCTTCTCCCTACTGCCAGGGCCATGTGTTGCATGAATGTTATTATGCCTTTAATCAGTAGGGACAGCTGTACAAGTTACAGGAGGAGGATTTCACCAGGTTCTATTGTACTCTGAATCTTCTGTGAGGTGCAGGTGTCCACAGTGGGTGAAGTAGATGCATCTTTGCTTGCTTTCAGAGCATGCAGCAGTCATGTCCACCTTCTTTGTGGTGGAGGATATTTTGGTGATGTAAGGGAGAGTTTGTATGCAGTATCCTTTGTGACCACTATATACAACTAGGACTACAGGTAGCAGCAAAACCAACCTTTGATATAAGTATGTACTAGACAGTTTTGTGGTAGTGTTGCTGAGCAGCCAGACTCATCTCCAGAGGGAATGTGAGCTGTAAGAATGTTACACAGACGTCTACAATCACACGTATTGCAATACACTCTTACACTCAAGGTTTCTTGGTAAAACACATATTAATTTATTTCACAGTCATTTATAAAACATTCACTAGAAGGAGGCAATGTATATCACACAGAAATATACTTCAATACTTTACACTATCAGTTTTGAGGCATTTAAACTACTTAAGGAGGAGCAAAATGGGATTCAGAGCATTTGAAGTAGGAGCAAAAAGGCATAGGTTAATAAAAAGAAGCTTACAAGTATTCTTCAACAGTGCAAATAGTTTGAGTTCACAAGAGGAGTTGTTTCAATGCAATAGGTAAGGCCAAAGTCAATGGGCTAAAGTCTTGTATAGGATAAACATTTTTGGTTGTTAAACAGAAAAGTCTTTGCCAAAGTTCTTCGAAGTAGTTCGTAAAAGAAAGAATAATATGTTGGTTCACAAGCTGACTAGGCCTGTAAATTGCAAAGTTTCAAGCATTTTCACAGTGAGAGATAAGTTCTCTCAGTCTGCTTTTCACAGTACCTTACAATGAAGAAAAATATGCAGCTGAAGACGTATGTTCCTGGCAGTTCCAGCAGATCTCGCTGTTTCTGAGACTCAGTCATGGGGACAAGTGGGAGGACGTCGGGGGACTCCTGCACTGCACTGGGACTGGTCAAAAAAGCTGGCAAAGGTAAATCTTCAATTCGGTAGCTGTAGTCATGCACACACACTAGTGTCCTTCCCCCTGGCTATTTGGTTTCCTGCAGCACGCTGAGGAAAATACAACCAGCTATGAGAATGGTATCCAGGTGGCTTACAAGTTGATTGTTCCCACCAACTTAAAGGGAGAAGTCGTCCTTGAAGGGCTTCTCTGTCAAGATGAACATGAAGATTCAGACCTGCAGCAGAGCTTCACCGGGCAAGCCAATGGTCCAGGAGTTGCAGCAGCCATCCTCTTCCAGCTCGTCTTTGGTTCTTTTCGTTCCAGTGGTCGACTCTACTTTCCAAGCCAAGAGACTCGCCTTGTATCCAGTTTCCTCCCATTCATTCCAGCCTAGCTGCCACTTACCCAGCAGGGTGGCTGTCCTTGCCGGACAGTCAGCCAGCCTATCACGCCAGAGTGCATGGGTCTCCTAGGAGGCTAAGCACAGGGAGTTTTGTGCACCCCTTCACTTCCTGCCCACCTCAGACACTCGAGTGCCAGAGGCAGTCTTCAGTCCTGAAGCCCGCCAAAGGCGTTCACACAAAGGGACCAAACATGGTTTGGCACGCAGAGTCAAACTCTAGAAGGACCTTTCCAAAAAAAAAAGAAATGGCGAAAAAAGAAGACCAGGACCTTTTTAAACAAAGGGGGGTCAGACACCATCTTGAAAAACATGGCTCCTGTGATTTAACGCTACCAGTGTTCGCGGTCAGGAAAAATCATGGTAGTTCATTATAAAACCACTGCCGCTAGCCATTTCGAGAGGAAAGGGTAGCATTTGACTGCTACATGAGTTTCTAGACACATGGGATACTAAGTAACCCCACCATTACTTGTAAGATAGAGTGTAGTGTGTCTAGGAATTTGAAAAGACTAGTAAAGTCTATTTCACTTTACTTTCTCCGGGAAACAGTAGTTTATCCCAGAGAAGGTATTTAAACCTTGGGACAGCCTAAAGGGTTCCCTGTGTCACTGCACTGAGGGTGCTGTGTGCCACAAATGAAAAGATTACGCCTATGGAGTTGTCTAAAACTCCATAATCAAAGAACACAAGAGTAAAAACACATTCAAAATACATAAGAGAGTGGAACAAAAGGCTCACACTCTCTCCAGGAAAAAATGTCAAGTCCTCAAAATCCAGCAAAGTTGCTGGGGGTCTCTAATGTGAAGGGAATTAGCACATGTATGAGAATTCTCCCTAACAGGTGGTTTAGTGTGCAACATTTGGCATTGCAGGTAGAGCAAATGGCTGATTTTCCAGCATCTGTTTTGTCACGTTATCTACTTACTCATTTTTCTACATCTTGTTTCTCCGTTCTGGCATGCATTGGGTTTCGACATATTAAACCCTTTTTTTCTGCATGTGGTGTGGATTTCAAATTATTGGTATGGAAGAAATAGGTAATGTGTGCAAGATGTCAAATTAATGGTGTTGCATAGTGGGTTGGGGGAAACAGTATTATTGAGGTTTGTTAAGAAAGATTTCTGGGGCTGTTTAGGGCATATGGCCATTGAAACTTTAGTAGAGTGGGGATGGACAGTGAAGGGAGGACATAGATTCTGAATTTGTTTTGTTGATTACCAGTAGCAGTTATTAGTTTGTAGGGGAAAGGCAGGATAGTGTGTTAGGCTACGGTTTTATTATGCTGAAATAGGTGGAATCAGGAGACGCAGTTAATTGTGCATGTTTTTTATTGAGGATGCTGAAGGAGGAGTAATTAAATGGGTGCTGGTACAAACGAGGGTGTGGTAGGGTTTGGTTATGTGAAGACTAATTTACTTAACGCTGTGTACTTGGAGTTGTCATTTAGCTGTTAACTAGAGGTTTGTGGGCCGTTTTATGGTGCTACTAGGGGATTTAGCCATTGAAACTGTAGTGATATTGGGGATGGGTAGTGGAGGGAGGCTTCAGTTTTGCGTGAGTGTCTTGTTTTGCTTGGCCTTAGAAATCCTGGGTTGGCGTGACCTTTAAGTGCATTTCCACCTGTTAGCCTGGGCTTGAAACTTATATTTTATATTGACAATATAAAGACAACAATATGTGAACTTAATCATTTCACATTTTTTATATACAGCTTTTTTTGTAAGATGTCATCAAGAAAAGAACAACAACGAGCTATAAGTAAGGGGCATCTGCAGGGAAGTAGAGTTAAACAGTATCATTTTTTAAATAGTGGTGTTTTTAAATCTGTAGATACAAATCCTATAGATAATGCAACAATTTCTAGTGTTGAGGATAGTTTTTGAATTTTTGAAGTTGAAATAAGAGATATGCCAACACAAAGTTTTGCTGGAACCAATAATGTTTTTATTGAATGTAAAAAAGAAAAAAATGTTTCAAATGTGTTACCAGCTAGTAAAAAAAGAAAGATTTTTAGAAAAAAGGGTAGTGAATGTGCTATCAATTTGAAACAGAAGAATACGGATACATACAGGAGAAGGGGCAAGCGATGACCCAGGACATTACCGGCCGATAGCACTGTTGGATACGCTAGGAAAAGTCTTCGGCTCTTTTGCCTTGGAAAATGTTCAAAAATGGACAAAACAATCGAACTATTTTGATCCTTTGCAGGCCGGCTTTGTGAAGGGTATGGGTACCAAAGCCAACATCATGCTGTTGAGTGCCTTGAAGTCTAAGGTCTTGGAAGGAAAATCTGCCATACATTTGGTATTCGTTGACCTGGTCCAGGCATTTGACCGGGTCAACAGAGAAAAACTATGGGACAAACTGAACCATCGTAATTGTCCCGAATCAGTGCTTGGGCCCATCAAATCACTCTAAACTTCAACATCTATGAGAGTGAGATTGAATAGAGCTGGGCTACTGTCCAATGAGATAGCAACGGCCCGTGGAGTCAAACAGGGGGGACCTCTAGCCCCGGCTTTGTATAATTCATATACAGCAGACTATACGGACACGCAGATTGGGCTGCAAATATTCCCCCCTACAATAGGCAATTCAGCAATCCCTAGACTACTCTATGCCGATGATATCATTCTTATTGACCATACATCGGTGGGCCTCCAAAGGCAATTGTCCAACCTATTTAAAGGGCAACAACTTGGAACTAAACAAGGCTAAAACAAAAAGCATGACGCTCAGTAAGTGTGCACCCGTACAGAAGTCTTTAAAACTTTACGCTGAAGGAAGTCAACTGGAGATGGTAAAAAGCTTCCAATACCTAGGAATAATGCTAAATAATAGCAAGAGTGAACATCCAATGCAGGAATTCTTGGAGGGAAAAATTCCTTCCCTGGTAGCACAGTCTAAAGTTGTCAATCGGAAATTTGATTTCTTCTCTTTAAAACCTACAATTTGGAAGAAATTGGAAGGACAGTTCTGGAGACGTGTTCTGACCCTGCCTCAATCAACACCAATGGTGCTAATTCATAGAGAACTGGGCACAACTTCCGTCAAAGCAATTGCCGAAAGGAATCGCCTGATGTTATACAGGAAAACCATAGAGGTGCCCTGTAAATTTCTTATACTCTTGATGTGCACGAATGGTGGGCCTGCCTTATTGGGGGAGAAAAAACGCAACGGGTGATAGCAGTTGTTGGCTTCTTTACAAAAATTGGTCTGATAGATATGAAGCCACAGGAAATAGCAACCTAGGTGATGTGATGAGATGAACTTGGAATATAAACATTTTATTTTAATTTTGTAAACATTGTTTTTTCTTTCAATTAAATCAAATAAAACAACAAAAAAATTAATATAGGAGAAGGTATCATTCCCGATTTTTTACCAATCTTTGGAGAAGCGTGAATCGAAAATATAGATATGTGGTAAAACGTTTTTGGCCAAAGAAAAAAGTAGAAGCAGTCATTAAGAAGGCTTTTGATATGAAAAGAAAATTGTTCATTTTCGTATTAAATAAACTTAAGAAAATGCTTATGGTAACTACACCATTCTATACATATATACAAACTGTTCATGTGCTTACACGTGACAACTTTTGTGAAATCTTTGGAGGAGAGTGGAAACACACGTCTCATACTGAAAGATTTTTTGATGAGGAGAGTTACATTCAAGGAACGAAGGTTCCACTAGCCATTGATGAGAGTGGATGTAGCTATGAAGTCAAATGGTGTGATTTCTATAAAAGAAGAAATCTTTAGAAATCTTTAGATCTAGGATTCACACAAAAAGTCAATAGCTCTACGCACTCCAAAGGCCGTATCCTGGACTGGGTCGCAGACCACAATTGTCTCACCACCATCACCTCCAACATATCTCAGCCCTGGACTGACCACAATTGTATTCAATTCACTTTACCCATCTCCTCTAAACCCAAAACTCTCACCTCTGCCCTCTCAGCACAAGTGGGAAGTTCAAAAAAACTCAATGAGGACAACCTTCTCCCCTATCTGAATATCCGAGCGCTAGCTCCCCCTTCTTCAATGATCCTAGCACATTAGTAGACATCTATAAAGATACTCTGAACTAAGCCATCAACTGCATAGCGCCACTTGAATGTAAAAAAGAAAAAGGTCACTGCACTCTAATTGCCGGTTCACTGAAGAACTGCAGTCTCTACGTTCCCACAAAGGGGAGGCTCTCAGAAATTGGTAGGCTAGCCCCAGCGACAACGCTAAGAATTGCGTTAACTTAATTTCCTGCCAATATAAAGACGCCATCACCAAAGCCAAATCAAACTTCAATGTTCGCATCCCAGATTCCAGCTCACACTCCAAGGACATTTTCGCCATCTTCAATGAACTCATCTCTCCTTCTAATACACCTGACGAGATCATCAAAGATGAAGCCTGGTGCACCAGTATTCAATCTGCTATGCTAAACAAAATTGATCTCCTTCAAAAGAAAATTCAGGAGCATAACAAAGCCCTACCTCACCCTCCTTGGCCCAAGCAAATAGATCCCTCCAAAACAAACTCCTTTAAACCTTTCTTCACTTTCAGAGACACCACTGAACTCGAAGTCATCAACCTCCTCAAAAACGTAAAACCTTCTATGTGCAAAGGGGATATCTGTCCACCTAAGCTCATTAAAGACTGTGCTGGCTCCCTCGCCCCGCTGCTGACAGCCTTCATTAATGCCTCTTTCAGAACTGGTATCATCCCGGCAAACCTCAAAGAAGCTTGGGTGCGCCCCCTTCTAAAAAAGCTCACTCTAGACCCCTCACAGCCCAATACCTACCACCCCATAACCACGTTGCCCTTCCTCCTCAAGATCCTGGACAAAGCAGCCCACAGCCAGATCCAATACTTCCTTGAAAACCACGCTATTCTTTGGAAAAGACAATCTG
The DNA here is from genome assembly GCF_040938575.1 of Ambystoma mexicanum. Taxonomy (NCBI): domain Eukaryota; kingdom Metazoa; phylum Chordata; class Amphibia; order Caudata; family Ambystomatidae; genus Ambystoma; species Ambystoma mexicanum. The sequence goes on along the minus strand of NC_090934.1, from coordinate 615,971,362 downwards.
GCTTCCGCAAAGGACACAGCACTGAAACAGCCTAAAAGGGAGCACGTTTCCCACACCAGACACACAGCTCACTGGTTCCCGGATAAAGATCGCATCACTTTCAAAATCTTTACCGTCACCCATAAATGCCTCACCCTCACAGCACCTTCATACCGATCAGAAATCATAACAAAATCTACCTCCACACGACCTACCAGGGCGTGCTACACTAACAAATTGTACCTACCTCACACCAACAGGGCCAAAGCAGGCAGATTAAGTTTCCCACACTTAGCTGCAAAGCTTTGGAACATGCTACCCACAGATATCAGAGCAGAAAACTCCCTCCTGACCTTCCAAAAAAAACCTTGCTCTTCAACTAATACACTGCCCTTTTCATGCCTGTACTGAAAAATGTAAATGTCATCCTTCTGTGTAACTAAGAATGCTGTCTGTTACAAGCACCACAATGCCCTCGGGCTGTTGTGTGCTCTACAAATATGAATAAATAAATAAAGGCAGTGTAATAATACTAAAAAGGAAACTGTAGGTCAGTCAAAAATGAAACTAAAGAAGGATTGTGAGGTGCGGAATTGCAATATTGATATGTTTCTTGTAATGTTTTAAAGAGATTTGTATTGATATGTTTCCTGTAAAGTTTTAAAGAGGTTTTTGCAAGTATTGCACAAAAATTATAATGTTCAAATACAAATGCTACAAATAATTGATGACTGTGAAGTTTGTGAAAAAAAAGGACTTTTGGGTCCCTCTCCAGCTTGTCTTGAAAAAAGTAGATGTAAGAGTCAGTTTCATCATATACAGATGCTGGCTGCACATTATACCAAAATGAGATACCTTCTATTTAAACTGTATGAGTGTATGTCTCAGATTCTCAAGTATAAATCAAATTCTTTTGACTGGAACTGTAGAAAGTTTAGTTTCTACAATGCAAAGGATAAATATGATGCATTTAAAAGAGTATGGGCCTCATTCCGACTCAGGCGTTAAGGGGTTTACGGCGCCGTAAACGGCGCCGACCCTTAACGCCTGCTTACAAGGTTCCCTTTGCGGGATGGCTGTTTAACGCCTGCTTTTTTCAGGCGTTAAAAGCCATGCAGCAAAGGGACCTTGGTGATAATTACGGCACCGTAATTTACGGTGCCGTAATTATCGCCAAGGTCCCTTTGCTGGATGGCTGTTTAACGCCTGCTTTTTGCAGGCGTTAAAAGCCATGCAGCAAAGGGACCTTGGCGATAATTACGGCACCGTAATTTACGGTGCCGTAATTATCGCCTTTCCCCATTCCCATTATGCCCTATGGGGCAAAAATGGGAATGGGGAAGGGGCCATTGGTGAATGGGGAATTACCGCCCCACTCACCTTGTAATGAGGGCCTATGTGTACGTAGATGAAATACTTACAGGAAGTGGAAATGATGAGTGAGGCTTCTCCAATGCGTGTTCTTGGATACTACTGCACATATAATTGTTGTAACCACATTCTTAAGCTTACAGCGCCCAGGTAACTCAGGGTTTGGTGCGCTTTATAAATGTCAAAATAAGTAAATAAATAAATAAAAAGATCCTTTGCTTTCAAAGGATCAGACGTTTCAACAGTATAAAATAACTATTACAATTTTTGAGTTGTCTTCTACTAAAAGACCTGACATTGTTTGTGTATCTTACTGACACACTTTTTATAAGTCTCAAGTGCAACTAATGTATGTTGTGAACAAAAGTAAACACACTGTAGAAGATGTTTGGAAATAACTTTATCTTTATTTGTTTGTAGAATAACAATTTGACACAAGTGAGGCACTTTATGTTTGTGGACACTGTGTTGGATTTTATAATGAAACACTTATTCCGCCAAGAAGTGTTTTAACCTAAATGGTATTGCCTAATTGCTACCTTGTGCTTCAACAATTGAACATGTTTGAAGCGATTGCATTGCAAACTGTTCATCCTTTTCAAGTTATTGTTAGACTGCAAACAAAGCTGTCAAATCTGTCTAAGAGGTCATTAGTTCAAGGTGTGAGAGGCAACGTTGTAAATTTAACCTTGAATTTGGAAGACAATATTAGTACTCTAGGAGTGAGGCATGACATTGCAGATTATTTGTTTTAGTAAATGGTCAACAAACAAGAGCAGTGAAGGTCAGTTTCAGCATGCATCTGTTGCAGAAGGGAATAGTTGTATGAACATTACACTATTCATGCTCTACACTCACCTGACGTCATGAATGACAGTTTAGAATTGTATCACATTAAAGCAATGGAAGGTACACATATAGGTATCGGGAAAAGACATTAGAAGTCTGTTGTTTCCTTTTTTCCAAAGTTACTGGAGGGAGATTGGATGATCGGAAAGGTGCAAATCTCTGCTTCAGAATATCGTCGTACAAGAATGTATTCAGAAGATTCATGATTCCGTACAAATATTGAATATAGTTGTCACTTATTGTATGAAAGTGAATTTTCAACATTATGTTCTGCTGTTGCTCATATACTTCAGCCCAGAACTAGATTTAAAAATCTTTCTGCATGTGAGAGCCTGCAACAGGTGAAAGACAAAAATGAAGTTTTAAATGGCAAAAACCTATGAATATTCTTGCTACAATGACAGGAACTAAAGAATATTTGTATAGGAGACACACCAAGGTTAGATGCAAGATCAGAAACAACTTGGGATCCCCAACCTGGTTTGTGACTTTACGTTGCACTGAGAAAGGTTGGGATTATCTTGCAGAGTGGATTCGGGAAAGTAACGAAGAAAAAGACAACATCGAACACATGACAATGGGCCAATTGTGTTCTATGGACCCTGTAATTATATTGTTTTTTATCAAAGATTTTTAGCCATGTTACACTTTATCCGTTATAAATAAAATGATCCACTAGGCCCTGTAAAACATTTATTTTGGAGCAAATTGTACCAGTCATGTGGGGCTCCCCATATACATATGCTGTTGTGGATTAAAAATGTTCCTCAGTTCGGTAAGGAAAGTAATGGCTTTGTGATGGAATTTATTGAGAAATATGTTATTTGTTCATTTCTAGCTCGCCACATGAATGCTGATCTATGGAACAAGGTGGAAAGGTTTCAAAGGCATTCATGTGGAAAGTGCTATCAAAGAAAATACAAACGTAATGACAAGTACTACTCTCAGTGCAGATTTGGCTTTCCAAGGCTTGTGACTCCAGTTGCTCGAGTGAATAGTTTATTGTCACCTGTTCAACACCCTGTTACTGGTAAGTCTCTGAGAAATACCTATCATTTAAAAAGAATTAAGGAATGCCAACTTATTAATGATTACAATGCTGTCATTGCTCAGCTAAGGAATGCTAATACTGATGTCAGAATAAAGTCTCAGTCAGAAACTTGCAAGCTTTGGTTTCTGGTAGCTATGAAGATGCATATTGGCTAACTACTTTGCCTATTTATGGATGTAGCTTTAATGAAGTTTGGTTAAGTCCTGGACCAGCTAGTACTAGAAATCCGATATTGAAGCCTTTGTCTGAAATTGAGCAGTTAGCTCAATCAGCACCTGACAGTGCAGAGATTTTGAAAACCAACTTGATTTATACATATTATCGAAATAGATATGATAGAGTACAGTTTAAAGAACATGGATGCAGTGGTTATCTAGTGAGACATGAAAAGGCAAGTCACATTAACCACAAGAAACTGTCTTGCCATAGTGCAGAGAAAAATAAATTATGTTTTTATTTTTATTTTGCAGTTGTTCTTCCCATGGCGTGTAGAGAGTGATTTACTTGGAAGTTTTGAAACTTTTGAAAAATATTTTTTGGCTAAAAAATGCTTATTACATATCCAAAATGTGAGCAGTATTTCGACTTACTGGAGAAAGAACTATGTCAAGAAGACCTTTTGGCAACTGAATTGGCAAAGGAGACTCATGAGGGCAGTCAAGAATCTTCAGCAGCAAGTCAAAATGTTCTTGGTGAGCCAATTATTCAAAGTGATGTTGAGCTTGCTATGGAGGAAGTAGAAATTGCAATTAAACAAAGTAAAGTTGCATATGTGAATTGTGATGAATTTGTTAGTAAACTTTATATAGAGCAAAAAGACATTTATAATAACATTAAATATACGTTCTTACATGGTTTACTGCATGATAAGCGTGAATGCTCTTGTGTGAAATACAAACCTGTTGTGTTGTTTGTCAGTGGACAAGCAGAAACGAGTAAATCTTTTTCTAATTATTGCAAAATGAGCTATGATCCGAAATGTAACGGATTCCTCTTTGTCATGTATTGTAACTGCTCCAACAGGTTTAGCACTATTTAATGTAGGGGGTTTTACTTTACATCACCTGTTAATGTTACCAGTGGAGCTTGACTACAAACTAGAATATCGTAAACCTGTATCAAGTGCAGCACAAGAAGTAGGAAAAGTTCTTAGAAAATGAAATACCTTTATGGAAGATGAAGTAAGTATGGTGTCTAACTTGATGCAAGCTTTCATTCACTTGCACATTCAAGAGATTTTGAAGACTGACTACAATATTCTGTAAACATGTACTTGATTTTGGAGAATTGTTACAATGAACTAGTGTGAAAGGTCAAACAGTTTTTAAATTGCTGTAATCTTAGGATACTCAAAAAAGTGAAGGAACAATTGTTCATTTTAACAATTGGAATTGTTTTGAATTCCAGGAACTTACCATCAATTTGAGGCAATCTGGAGACTTCGAGTATGCAGAAATGCTTTATAAGATTCATGTAGGTGTTCTTGAGGAAAGAAACATTTTTTGTATTACTTTGATTTGCACATTTGCAGAGTGTAACACGTTCAACTCTACAATGCTACTGTCAGAGAAGCAAAATATTGCAGTGATACAATCATGTCATATTTTATATGATCATGTTATGCCTGTAGAGTTGGATAAGATAACAAAAGCAATTTCTAACACTGCAGGTCTGGAAGGAGGTTTAAAACCGTGCATCAATGCACAAGTAATGTTGAAGAGGAATTTGAAAGTAGACATTGGTTTAGCAAATGGTGCAATGGGAAGTGTGATTGCATTTCACACATTTCCTCACAATAGAAGTATTGAACATTTTGAAGTTAAGCTTGATTGTGTTGAAGGAACTCACTTGCTTTGAGAGCTCTGCACATATCATGCTTTTTAAGGATAACTTTGTGAAAAGAGCACTGTTTCCATTGTGCTCTTCTTATGCAATAACTATTCATAAATCACAAGCGTTGACGTTAGACGCTAGAAGCAGCACTTATTGACATTGGTCACACAGTGTTTAAACAAGGAACGTCATATGTAGTTTTGTCACATGTGAAAAATGTAGAAGGTTTAGTTTTAATAAACTTTGATGAAAGCAAGTGACAGCTGACATTTCTTGCATTGAAAAATACAATAGTTTGCGTGTACTGTATCCTCCTCACCTGAACCTTATACCTGTACCTGTGAAGCAGTCATCCAAAAAATGTGAGGAGTCAGTGAAAGCATATTCAAATTAAATCAGTCCTTGCAACAGTGAAAAATTATGGAATTTAATGGAGCTGGAGAGTTGTTCATCTGTAACAAACTGCCATTGCAGATTTAGTAATGGAACAGGAGTTGAATGCTATTTTAATGCAGCTTTGTGTTTGTTGTTTGAAATGACTCTATTGATGCAAAAAATAGCTTCAACAGCATAGATTCATCTATGTGTGGAACTTTCATTTCTTAAAATGTCTGTAGATGAAATTCCACACAGTTTACATTCAGCAATGTCAATCCGAAATGTAGTAGCTGTTGCAAGTGGACATGAACAATGTTCCCAAAGTACACAGGAGGATAGTTGAGAATGTCTTTGAGATATTAGTGAAAAAAACTGTTAAACGAGACAAGTTTGTTAGAATTACTTACGAGTAGAAGCATATGTGTCCAAAATGTTTAAAAAAAGGTGTTCTATGCCAGATCTTTGTGAACGATGTGTGTATCTGCATGTGTCTGGTCAGAAAAGTGTAAAATGTTCTGATCATGTAACTAAAACATTCCTTGATATGCAATGCTGTGACTGTGGTTGTGATATAAAATCAACACTGCAAAATCTACTTTTTAATAAGTATGCATTGATTATGTTTCAAAGATACAATGTAGATGGTAGGAAAATGAACATGCCAAGAATTAATTTTGTAAATAGTCAAGTTTCTGTTAGTAATAACACTTTTAAAATGTGTGCAATTATTTTTCATGAGGGGGCATCTATTGAATCTAGACATGTCACAACCTCGGTGTGTACAGAAGTAGATTGGCTTGTTTGTAATGAATCTAAAGTCACACACCAAACTAGATTGCAAAAGGGGTCAAAGAATGCTCACCTAATGTTGTTAAAAGCAACAATCTGAAATATATGTGTAATATTGTTTGTGAATATAAATATGCAAAACGTACATTTCAAATAGAAAAATAGGCTAATGAGTGGTTTATGTAAAGTAGGACATGGTTTGCTACTAGGATGTTTTCTAAAAATAGTACTAAATAAATGTAGAAGTAGTATTGTGAAGATTATATCATTTAGAAGAGAAAATAGCATTCTGCAATGTTCTACTTCGGTTCCCTATAAACACGAGGTTACATAAATGGTTCCATGTACATTATTTTCGGTGTAAGGTAGTTTAGAAGCTGATGACTGTTTACATAGGAAACAAGTAATTAGGTTGTAGATACAAAAACATATAGTGCAATTGAAATACAAAGTTAAAGAAACTTACTGAAAAGGTAACTTGTTTAATTGCATGAAAATATTTTATGTGCAGTGTGAAGTTTTTAGAAAAGTCAGACAATCTATGCAGTCATTAAACTCTGCATATCTGGCCACTCTGCACTCTCTGTAGGTGGCCAGAAAAGTGATGCTCACCAAATTTTGAAAGACGTTATGAAGTTGCAATGTAGATACTATTTTTATAATGTAGAATACATTTCATATAGAAAAAATAGGTATTCCACACTGTGAAGCGGTATCAGTGGTAACAGAAATGTAGGTAATAATTTATAGTTTCAAGTTTTTTTAAAAAAATATGATGTGTATGATATGAAATGTCATTATGAACTGCTCATGTGTGTAAGTGGCCAGACAAAGGACGCACATAGTTTTTATATAAAGTATAGAAATGACATTTGCTATGTTATTAATGTAGTTTTTGATATGTTTATTCACTTTTTATTGTTTACATATTATTTAAAATATAGGTCTGACTATACCTTAAAAAGTGTAATACTCAAAATGATGTTACAGTGTTGGCATGTCTTCATGTATTTCTTTGTAAAACTGTAGACATAGTTATGTTGTATGTCTTGGTGACGGTTGCATAAAGTAATCTGTAAATTAGTCATTATGTAGCATAAAGTAATCTTTGTATAGTATTGTAATATCTGTGTATTGTAGTGAAATGCATGTATTGGTGTACAAACTGTGGATGTTGTAGGCAATTATTTTTCAAATTTTCTGATGCAGAAAGTGGTTCATAATAACTTAAATGTTAAGTATGTTTTAAATAAATGAATATAAATGAATGAGATGGAACAAGTTACTTACCTGTAACTGTTGTTCTCCAGCATGGGTCTGGCATGGATTCACATGCTCATGAATATTCCCCGTCGTCAGGCTGGGAATCCTCGGTAAAGAAAAAAACCAGTATCAGTTTCGTTTCTGATCTGTCTTTCGTAGTAGTAACCAATCACTGATCTCTGCATCATACTGACCACAGCCAATGACTGCCCTCTACCTAAGCCCCGCCTCTGGCAGCCATCTTCAGATTTGGAATCACGTGAAGTGGCAGTATGACCAAGTGAAGAGCTGCAGAGGGGTAGGCGGGAGGGTTCGCATGTGAATCCATGCCAGACCCATGCTGGAGAACAACAGTTACAGGTAAGTAACTTGTTCCTTCTCCAGCATGGGGTCTGGCATGGATTCACATGCTCATGAATAAAGAATACATAGCAGTACCCACATGCACAACCACGGGAGGTGGCAAAGGCTCAACATTAAGCATCACATCAAACTCAACATTAAGCAATCTTACCTCCTCACCAGGCTCACCTCAGGCAAACAGGTTGCGCAGCACTGCTTGGCCGACCATGGACTCCTCCCTGGAATCCCGATCGACGCAGTAGAATTTCGTGTATGTATGCGTCGACCTCCACGTAGCAGCCCTGCAAATGTCCAGCAGGGGCACACCAGATAGGAATGCCGTGGTAGCTGCGATCGCTCTGGTGGAATGTGCTCTCGGACGGCCAGGCAGCGGTCGGTTTGCCAACCGGTGACAGTACATGATACAGCCGGAGAGCCATCTGGAAATGGAAGCCTTCGAGAGAGCCTTCCCCTGATTGACAGGTCCAAAGTTCACAAAGAGTTGTGACGTCTTCCAAAAACACTTCGTGCGGTCCACGTAGAGCTTCAGCGCTCTAGCCACATCCAGCGAGTGCAAAGTCCTCTCAGCCGGCGACGAAGGCGACGGGAAAAACACAGGCAACACCAAGGGTTCGTTGAGATGGAAGTCCGACGGCACCTTGGGCATGAAGGAGGGGTGCGTCCTGAGCACCACCCTCGTGTAGTGAAAAGTCAAGTACGGGGCCTTGCAGTAAAGGGCCTGGATCTCTCCCACCCGTCGTGCGGAGGTGATGGCCACAAGAAACGCTGTTTTCCACGACAGGAACTTCAACGGGGCCGAGTGCAGAGGCTCGAACGGAGGTCCCATGAGCTTGGTCAGCACCACGTTGAGCTCCCACGCCGGGGCCGGAGCCTTCACCGGCGGGAACGATCTGAACAGTCCCTTCATGAACTCTTTCACCAGACGATGAGACCACAAGGACGTCCGCCCCGTGGTTCTGGTGTATCGGGAGATCGCAGCAAGATGAATCTTGATGGACGCGTGTGCCAGTCCAGCTTTGGCCAGCGTCAACAGGTACGGCAGTACTTGGGGAGCCGTAATCCTTAGAGGGTTAATCTTCTGTGCGTGGCACCAGACAGAGAACCTCTTCCATTTGTGTCCGTAGCATTTAAGAGTCGAGGACGCCCTGGCCTTTGCAAGAACCTCTCTGCAGTCGGCCGGTATGTCGTATCCTCCAAACTCTAGACTTGCAGGAGCCAGGCCTGCAAGTTCAGCGACTTCGGGTCGTGGTGGAGGATGGCACCTCCTTCCCTGGAGAGCAGATCCAAGTCCACTGGCAGCTTGATTGACGGGGACGCTGACAAGTCCAGAAGCTCCGGGAACCATATCTGCCTCGGCCACGCAGGTGCGACAAGGATCATCCTGCACCGTGACCTCTTGAGCTGGTTGATGAGCCGGATCAGTAGTGGCAATGGAGGGAACGCGTATAGGAACAGGCCCTCCCAGGGGAACGAGAAAGCATCGCCCATGCTCCTCGGCTGGGGAAACCTGCTGGCGAACCTCCGGCACTTGGAGTTCGTCGCCGTCGCGAACAGGTCAATCTGGGGTGTGCCCCACCGTCGGAAGAGGCGAGCCACTAGATCCTGCCGTAGTTCCCACTCGTGGCACAAGCGCAGCTCCCTGCTGAGTGAGTCGGCGATGGTGTTTTTTATCCCTGCCAGATGAAACGGCACCAGAAACATCCTTTGGGCGACGGCCCAATGCCACAGGTCCTGCGCCTCCTTGGACAGTGCTGGGGACCTGGTTCCGCCCTGTTTCCTGATGTAAAACATGGTGGTGGTGTTGTCGGTGAAGATCCTCACCACCTTGCCCTTGAGGGACGGAAGGAAGGACCTGAGGGCCCAAAACACTGCACGGAGCTCCAGGACGTTGATATGGAGGGACTTCTCCGTCGGGAGCCAAAGGCCTCTCGCGTGCAGATTTTGGGTGTGCGCTCCCCACCCTTCCAGGGAGGCATCCGTGGTCACTGTCTCCTGGTGGCCTGGGGTCTGGAAGTCCATGCCCGCCGTCAGATGCGCGCGGGTGCCCCACCACCGGATCGCTCGTCGGAAACTCTCGTCGAGTGTGATCCTCTCCTCGAAGCTGCCCGTCGTTTGGATCCAGCGCGCGTCTAGGAACTCCTGCAACGGGCGCATCCGGAGCCTGCACATGGGAATGAGGTAGATGCAAGAAGACATCATTCCGAGGAGGGACTTGATGGACCTCACCTTGGCCGCGTCGGAAACCAACCTCCGCTGTACCTTGCCCAGGATGGCCCTGGTCCTTTCCTCCGACGGGGAGGCCAGAAGGGACACTGTGTCGAGCTTTGCTCCCAGAAACAGTGCGTCTTGCGCGGGTACCAGGTGGGACTTGGCGTTGTTCACGGAGAATCCCAGGTCCGTGAGAAGTTGGACGGTCCTTGCCTTGTCCAGGTAGGGGTAGACGTGGATCCCCTCTCGGCGCAGCTGCGCCGCCACTGGTGCAAGGCACTTGGTGAATACCCTGGGTGCCGACCGTAGACCGAAGGGAAGGGCTCTGAACTGATAGTGACGCCCTTGGACCACGAACCTGAGGAATTTTCGGTGCCCCTTTAGGATGGGAATATGGAAGTAGGCATCCTCCAAATCAAACGACGACAGGAAGCCGCCCTCCTCCAGCTGACCCAGGACGTGCTGGAGGGTGACCATCCGGAACTTCTGTGCCTTGATGAACTTGTTCAGCCGTCGTAGGTCTAGGATGGGGCGCCATCCTCCCGTCTTCTTCTTCACGAGGAAGTATCTTGAGTAAACTCCGGAGCCCCGAAGCCTCTTTGGGACGAGTTCGATGGCGCCCTTCCTTAGCATCGCCCTTACCTCCCGGAGAAGCTGAGGGACGTGAAGCTCTTTCCTGGCCACAGGGGGGACGCGCGGGCACCTTCTTTGAAACTTGAGCGCATGGCCCTGGGCTAGGGCGTCCAGCACCCAACGGTCGGTGGAGATGGACTCCCACACGCTGACGAAGCTCGCCAGCCGGCCTCCCACCGGGGTGCTTCGGTGGGGGCCCAACCCCACGGCCGGTTCAATCCTGCTTAGACGAGGCTTTGCCGCCTTGACCTCCTTGGCGACGACGGCGGGGTCCGCCTGACTTGCCTCGTCCCCTGTAAGCTTCCTGAGACGACTAACGGGCCGCTTGACGGTAGGTGGAAAATCCGCCGCCGGAACCTTTGGAGGCGCTCTTGCCTCCGCCGCTCCGAAAGGGCGGCCGCCGTTGCTGGAGAACCCCGAGAGCCCGGGCCGTCTCCGTGTCCGCTTTAATGGCTTGAAGGGAATCGTCCACTGTTTTCCCAAACAGGTTGCTCCCATCGAACGGCATGTCCAGGACTCTGGTCTGTACGTCTTGACGGAAGTCAGTAGCCTTCAGCCATCCACGCCGCCTAAGGCACACGCCGTTGCCCAACTGGCGAAATCCAGTGTCGGCGATGTCTGTCGCAATAGTGATGGCGTGGTCCGACGCCACCTCACCTTCCTGCAAGATCTTCAGGGCATCCGCCCTCTTGTCGGCCGGTAGGAAGTCCAGCAGGGGAGCCAGCTTGTACCACAGCTCCCTGTCGTACCGGGCTACGATAGCCAAGGCGTTAGCCGCCTTAATCGTCGTCGCTGCAGACGAGATGACCCTGAGTCCAATTTCTTTCCCTTGCTGTCCGGCGGGGAAGTCGACGTGGAGGCCGCACCCCCCCGCTTTCTTCCTGGCCGCTGCGGAGAAGACGGAGTCCGGGATAGGCTGTGCCCGGAGGCACAAGGGGGCCGCGTCCGGGACCCGGTACTTCTTCTCGTACCGGTCTCTTCTAGCCGGCGTCTTGGATGGGTTCTTGAGGAGGGCGAGGCCCTCATCCCAAATATCGTCCAGTAGAGGTACCGCGAGGACCGTCTTCCTCTTGGCCTCGCGCCGCTGATAAAGGAAACCTTCCTTCTTCTTCTCCTCAGGGCAGAGCTGGAAGAGCTCGGATGCCCTGGCGATCATGGAGTGAAAAGATCCAATATCGTCGGGCGGGGAAGCCCGGGTGGGAGGAGACGACGGCAGATCCTCGTCGTACACCTCGTCGTCCGTACCCGTCGCGGCCGTGTCAGTCCCCGTATCATCCCCTCGAGTCGTGGAGGGGGAGGAGGGCTGAACGGGGCGCGACGGCTGAAAAGGAAGTGGAGGGTGAATCCTTCTTTTCTTAGGAGGGGGGCTGCCCGAAGGGCCTGGTTCCGGGTCCCCCGACGGGAGTGGTTCCTCCACTGGTAACGGCAGTCTCGTCCTTATCTCTGAGCATAAGGACTGTATAGCCAACAAAATGGCCGCCGAGTTGTCTTGTGGCACTGGCAGAGGGGAATCCGACGGGCGGTCAGGGGCCCCGTCGGTACCCTCGACGATGTCGTCGTCTCCTGCGTCAGGATCCCTCCCGACGGGCTGGTCTTCTTCCACGCCAACGCTGTGACTTAAGACCTCGATCAGTTCTTCCTCAGAGGTTGAGGCCGAATCCACGGCGACCTCCTGCCCCCCCTTTTTCTTCTCCGTCGGAGGTTTCACGGGGGTCCTGTCGATGGGCATGAAAGAGGACTCCCTCCGCGGTGGCAGGGAGACTCTGAGCCCCGAGGTCGCCGCCACAGGCGCAGCCTCCACAGGCTGAGCCAGGGCCGCCGCGACTGTCTCGATAGAGGCCTTGGCCGGATGGATTAAGGCTTTCACCACCCTTGGTGCGCTCACCGCCTTCTCCTTGAGGGGGGGACACTGCCTCGCTCCCCCTCCGCCTTCAAGCTCGACCGGGGCCTCTCCAGGAGCTTCGCTGGGTGCTCGGCCTTCCTCTTACCCGACCCAGAGCGTTGGCTCGTGGTTGATGGTGCCGGGGAGGGTGCGCCCTGCCTGGCGCCCGTAGAGCCCGACCGTTCGGCGCTCCGGTGCCAGCGGACTCACGGTGCTTGGCCTTATGTTGGACCCCCGTCGCCGGGGCGTACTCAAAGGTCTTAGAAGACCGCTCGGATTTCTTCCTCTTCTTCTCGCCGGACGGGCTTCTCCCTTCCAGCCAGTTGGCGAGACGTTGATGGCGGTCCTTCATGGTCCGCTCCGACATGTTGCCGCAAAACGCACAGTCCTTCTCCATGTGCGTCTTGTCTTCATGTAGGCAGTAAAGACAAAAGGAGTGTTCGTCTTCTTTAAAGACATTCTGCAGCTGGCATCCAGGGCAGACTCTGAACAGCTTTCCGGGCGTCGAGCTTCCCTTCTCCTGGGCCATGACAGAGATGGGCCTGAGAAACTTCTGGAGTCCTCCAAAAGCGTAGCTCGACGAATCTTCACCCTTGAGGGGCGTAGACGAATCCGACACGGGTCCCCGTTGATCGGTGGGAGAGTCTGTGGAGCTTGAGGCTCTTTTGACCGAAAAAACGAAGTTTTTGAGAAAAAACGTGAAAAAATAGCACTAACGCTCGAGAGCAATAGCACGAGAATCCCAACACATGAACGTGCGGTAAAAATCTGAAGATGGCTGCCAGAGGCGGGGCTTAGGTAGAGGGTAGTCATTGGCTGTGGTCAGTATGACGCAGAGATCAGTGATTGGTTACTACTACGAAAGACAGATCATTAACGAAACTGATACTGGTTTTTTCTTTACCGAGGATTCCCAGCCTGACGACGGGGAATATTCATGAGCATGTGCATCCATGCCAGACCGCATGCTGGAGAATTCTTTTTTTCCTTTACAACATTATTAATGTACACAACTTGGTTTTTGTTGTATACTTGGAATACAATCAGTATTCTTTTAGTATCATTGCGAGAAATGTTGTATTTCTTTTGTTATGATGAACACCATAGTACCAATGCAGTGATAATGTATAATATAAATGGCCTTTTCCATTAATATGAACCACTTTTTTTTCAGACTTCATATATGTAAGAAAGATGGAAGGACATAGGTATTTGGTAAGACTTGGATAAATATTACACAGCCACGGTAGTGGCTGGTTAAGTTGCTGTTTCCATAGGAAGAGCCCTTTTTGGGTGGCTTATAACTTTACTCTCCCTGGACGAATCCTCACCAAACATTGCAAAAAAATGTATATGGGTCACTCTGAATTTTTTTGCAAAGCTTGGTGAGGTTCGGTCCAGGGGGGGCAAAGTTATAAGAGGGAGTCCCAAAACTTCTTTTTTGCCCATAGACTGAATGGGGAAAAAACTTTGTTCACGCCTACAGTCCAAACCGCTGGATGGATTTTCACCAAATTTAGACCAGGAACAGCGGCTTGGTCCCGAAAGTGTGCTTTTGCAAATTTGGTGAAAATCCGTCCAGTAATTTTTTTTAAAATGACCAAAAAGTAGGTCACAAAAAATGAGTGATATCTATGTTCGGTCTGCGGACACACTTCCCTGTTCACTCCGTGGACAGTGTCCTGATTGGCTAATCGGCTTGCATCATGTCCACGGACATGCAACGTGTTCGCTGATTGGATGGTGAAGAGCGTGAAGTGCGTCAGATTTTCTGGGACATCTTGTATTCGCAGACATCCACGGACAACGCGGTGTAACTTGGTAGAAAAATACTATTTAGTAAAGTGTGTTGGCGTGTAAGACTGTTTGGGGAGGGTGGGGGAGTAAGAGATGGGTTAAATGTTGTATTTATTTAGGTGGCAGGCAACCCCGTTGTGTTTGTTCTGACTGCGGACAACACAGGTGTCCTGAAATGTTCATAAATAAACGAAATGGGGGTGTCCTGAGGACACTATGCCTGTACGTATGGTTCATAGGCAAGTTGAAACTGTTCTAAGAACACATCATGTGTCCTGGGATGTTCGTAAATAAACAAAATGGGGGTGTCCTGAGGACGCTATACATGTCCTTGCTGTTCGTAGGCAAGTTGAAACTGTTCTAAGAACACATGAAGTGTCTTGGGATGTTCGTCAATAAACAAAATGGGGGTGACCTGAGGACGCTATGCCTGTCCGTATTGTTCGCAAGCAAGCTGAAACTGTCCTAAGAACACACATGGTGTCCTGAAATGTTCATAAATAAACAAAATGGGTGTGTCCTGAGGACGCTATGACTGTCCGTATTGTTCGCAGGCAAGTTGAAACTGTTCTAAGAATACAGACGATGTCCTGAAATGTTCGTAAATAAACAAAATGGGGGTGTCATGAGGACGCTGTCCGTATTGTTCATAGGCAAGTTGAAAATGTTCTAAGAACATGTGTCCTGGGATGTTCGTAAATAAACAAAATGGGGGTGTCCTCAGTACGCTATACCTGTCTGTACTGTTCGTAGTGAAGTTGAAATTGTTCTAAGAACACATCAAGTGTCCTGGGATGTTCGTAAACAAACAAAATGGGGGTGTGCTGAGGATGCTAGACCTGTCCGTATTGTTAACAAGCAAGCTGAAACTGTCCTAAGAACACACGCGGTGTCCTGAAATGTTCATAAATAAACAAAATGGGTGTGTCCTGAGGACACTATGCCTGTCCGTTTTGTTCGCAGGCAAGTTGAAACTGTTCTAAGAACACACACGGTGTCTTGAAATGTTCGTAAATAAACGAAATGGGGGTGTCCTGAGGACGCTGTCCGTATTGCCCGTAGGCAAGTTGAAATTGTTCTAAGAACACATGATGTGTCCTGGGATGTTCGTCAATAAACAAAATGGGGGTGTTCTAAGGATGCTAGACCTGTCCGTATTGTTCGCAAGCAAGCTGAAACTGTCCTTAGAACACAAGTAGTGTCCTGAAATGTTCGTAAATAAACTAAATGGGTGTGTCCTGAGGACGCTATGCCTGTCCGTATTGTTCGCATGCAAGTTGAAACTGTTCTAAGAACACACGCGGTGTTCTGAAATGTTCATCAATAAACTAAATGGGGGTGTCCTGAGGACGCTATGCTTGTCCGTACTGTTCGTAGGCAAGTTGAAACGGTTCTAAGAACACTCATCATGTTGGCGGACATTAAAAGTGCCCATATAACATAGATACAATGTTTGACTCTATGGGTGTGATGTGCTGCGGTGGTTTTGGCCAGGGCATAGAGTCTTGGGTGCATAGCTGCATGACCATGCACCCAAGACTCTATGCCCTGGCCACAACCACTGCAGCACATCACACCCATAGTGGATTATAACTTTGGGATCCAAGAACAAATCTATAAGGAACAAAGTTATAAGCCAGTATGAGTGTGATATGCTGTGGTGGTTGTGGGCAGGGCCTAGAGTCTTGGGTGCATGGACAAGAACAAATTTATAAGCACCAAAGTTATAAGCTATTATGGGTATGATATGCTGCGGTGGTTGTGGCCAGGGCCTAGAGTCTTGGGTGCATGGCCAAGACCAAATTTATAAACACTGAAGTTATAAGTCACTATGGGTGTGATTTGCTGCGATGGTTGTACTTATTATAATATACTTACTGTTTGGTTTAGTAACTGGAGTACATATATTCCTTGTTAATTTCTGTGATAAAAGAAAATATCATGTTAGTATTGGTATTGTGTAACGACTTATAACATTGAATAATCAACATTGTTTTTTTTACCCTCATATTTAGTAGATTACAAACCAGTGTACTGTGCAATTTGCTCAGTTTCTGTGTTTGGTGCTAAAATCATTGGGTCTGTGGTGGGTCTGTGGTGTTATGCAACAGTCTATTTGTTTGTTTGTTTTCAGTGTTCACTTGTTGTTTCTGGCTAATGTTCTATATGTTGGCTTGTTGCAGATTGTTGGAGCAGTTAGATACCTGTTGACATATTGTAACTGTCTATATTTTGTTATAATGAAGTGGTATTGATTTATCTGTTTGGATATTGTAAAATCTTGGGGCAGTTAGATACCAGTTGGCGTATTTTAACTGTTTATTGTTTGATATAATTTAGTGGTATTCATTTATCTGTTTGGTTGTTGTAGAATCTTGGGGCAGTTAGATAGCTGTTTTTATATTCTTACTATTTATAGTTCTTTAATAGAAGTTTTGTTCATGTTTAAGTACAGTTTAGTTAATACATTTTGGTTTTAAGAAGATTAAATAAGCGTTTGTAAGATTTGCTGGCAATCTCTGCTTTAGAGTCATGGTACTATCATTACATTCACACCATCCACATTTTTTTTTCTATATGCAGTATAGTGACCTCCATTGGTTGTGGCTCCTGTGTGGTAGATTATACCTATTGTTGTGAAGGTATTCTTACCAAGTGATACTTGACCATGTGTGAATCCAGTCAGCTTGCAGTTGTTTTTGGTACCATCTGCATTGTAACGTAGAAGCATTAGTATTACGTATTTACTATGTGTTTGTATTAGTAAGGTGGAGTGATTATCCGAATGGCAGGTAGTACATAATCTACCATGGTTTGCATTTTGTACAAGTTGCTGAAATGGAACGGATTCACAATTAGGTATTGATACATACACGAAGCGCTCATTGGGGATTTGTTCTTGTGTCACATTGTTTCAGAGAGTGCATGTATGTTTCCACATGTATGAAATCTGGAAGATTTCAGTTATAGGTATGTTTTTGTTTTCCAGTACTTGTAGTAAGTACATTAGAAATTCTTGCGGATCTTCCTGTGAGTTTATAGTGAATTTCACCATTCCAGCACAGTACTCCAATTAGTGTCTTATTCCATAAACACTATACGTGTTGTCAGGATTGTTTGATGTGTTTCTATGAAGTACTAACATTTGCAAACACAATTGTCTGTACTGTGTAAGTAAATGTTGTCAACAATTGGTATTAATTGAAATAGAATATTCATTGCTACATTTGCTTAGCAATTTACACCAGTTATATTTGAAAGTTTAAATGGACCAGGTAGTTCTGTATCTGAGTGGTTTTTTTTGAGTTTGTCTTCCTTCTTTGAACAAGTACCTGGTTTACTTTCCCTAATAGGTTGTTTTTTGCTTTTGGTACTTGATGAAGTATTAGTTTCTTTTACTCTCTTTGGAGGATTTCAAGTGACATCCTGTTGCATTTCTGTTTGATTTAGTTTTCTTTTACAACATTTTACTTTTTGTGGAACAGGATATGTTTTTAGATGGGGGTGTATAGTGAACAAAGTCTATTGTATTCTAAAATGCAAGGAATATCAGCATTTACTTTACTTGCATCAAAGTTTATTAGAAATAGACCGTCAAGTGTACGTAAGGTTGATAGTGCTACGTAACTCATGCCTTCTTTAAAGACTGTGTTACCAATGTCTATCAATGCTTTGTCTAGGATAAGACATTGTGATTTATGAATGGTGACTGCGTATGCAAGAGTTAGAGAAAATTGTTCTCTGCGTACATGCATGTCTTTGAAGAGAAGGAATTGAGCTGTTGAGCGTCCTATCCTTTTCACTTCTGAAAGTTTGTCAAAGAGAATATTGACAAACTGAATGTTGTTGTCACATGGGTATGTTTGCAAGCCAACAACTGTACCCAGTTATCCATTAACTAGTCCTTGATCCACGTCAAGGTTACGTTTAAGCATTACTCTGCAATTTAAGGATAATTTTAATATTTTTTCCAATCCAGCTGTGTTGGAGATTGGATTTTCTAAACTATTTAGTCTTGTTGTGGCTTGTTCACACATAAGTAGTGTCCTACCATGTATGTCTAGTTTTTCTGTGGTGCTAATTTCAATTATTGGTTGCATTTCTTTTTTTTTTTTAAACATATTTTTATTGAGAGAGTTGGTCAGCAGCAAGACACAATATTAACATGTCAAAATATAGCTTGATCATTTTACAGCCTTCAATTTAGGGGAGAGGAGGAAGAGGGAGACATCACAAATCACAGACATGAGAGCAACCAGTACAAGTGTAGTAGGTATCGCAAGTCAAGGCGAGGACCCAGGTGTTGCATCAGGGTCTGAGTCCAGGCCGCACAGATAGAAGCGTAGCAGTGACCAGATATCTTTGGGGCGACATGGCGTCGGAACCGACAATACAAATAATTCCTCGTCATCATTTACCATACAGAGGTCCCCTAAAAAAGTGGCTCTGGTTGGGGCGGTGGAGGACTTCCAACATTTAAGAATACAACGTTTAGCAATAATACAAGCAATGTTAAATAAACGCCTCGTGGTTTCCTTCACTTTGCCTAGGATGGCTGTGATATCCTCAAGGAGCTTCGCAACTTCCTTCCAGAACTCTGCTATTAGCGGACATTACCAGTACATATGATAAGGCCCCGCATTGGGAGCGTCACATTTGGGGCAGGCACCTGTGCAATTTTCCACAAATTTAGCTAATCTAGCCGGGGAATAGTGTAATTGGTTTAAAACCTTGAACTGAATCAGCCGGAACCCAGCATTCATGGACACTGATCGAGTAAGTTGACAGTACCGGGTCCAGCGGACCTCGTCTATTTGAGTGCCCACGTCTCGCTCCCAGATTTCTCTCATCGTATTGCGCGATGGGGAGTGGGTCTGCACCAATGAATATAACATAGAGACCCCCTTGCTTTGACCGTCCATTGATACTATTGACCTAATGCATGCATGGGATTGGGGTTCTTGTGGAAATGTCGGCCACTTCGCCGAGAAAGCAGCCCTCATCCTATAATATTGAAGGCGTTTAAGTTGGCCCCTGCCCACCGCTTCAGTGAATGTCGTGAGGTCACAGAACTCACCATCCGGGAACATGTCGTGTAGTGTGAAAAGTTTGTTAGGGTCCCAGGATTGTTGAAGGGCTCGGTCAAATGTGGGAGAAATGCTGGAGAAGTCCCACAGGGGGACTTCCGGGTCATAGGGGTATTCGAGTCCTAGCCTCTTGTAAAGTCTGGCCCAAGCATGAGAGGTCGTGTATACTGGATCGAACGGGCATATGTCCCCATAGCTTGGATTGAGAAGGACTAAGTGTATGTTGTTTGGGCGAACAGAGTGCTTTTCGATCAATATGTGGGGGGCAGTATCCTCCGGGTAAAACCAATGTTTTGCAAATTGCGCCTGTGCGCATAAATAATAAGCTCGAAGTCTGGTGCCGCGATGCCGCCCTGTACAAAAGGCTCAACCATCTTGTCCCAACCATCCTGGCGGTTTTCCCATTCCAAATAAACGTGGAGGCGAGTGATTTAAGTTTCGAGAAAAGGGGTTTACCGGGCCAAAGTGGGATGTTATTAAAGTAATATAGGAGCTTGGGTAGGACCACCATTTTAAGTAGCGCAACTCTGCCATACAGGGATAATGGAAGGCTAGCCCATATCTGAAATTTGGTCGAAAGGGTTGACAACAGTTCCCCGTGGTTATGCGTGTATAACAGGGTTTTATCTCTGGCGACCATTATCCCCAAGTAACGTACCTTGGTGGGGGCAGATCTAAATCCCTCTATTTCAGTTAGGTCTCCCGTGCCGCCAGTAAGGGGAAATATTTCTGATTTCGGAATATTAATTCTATAACCCGAGTGATCTGAGAATTCATGTATATCAGACATAATGTGTTGCACGTTCTCTTTGGGGTCACGGACATATAAAAGGGTGTCATCAGCATAAAGTGATATTATCTGGGGGGGACCGGTCATCCTGAGGCCTCTGTGTGAGTGGTTTTGCCTTATGAATCCCGCCATTGGTTCAATGGTCAGAGCGAATAGTATGGGTGAGAAGGGACATCCCTGCCTGGTCCCCCTGTGTAGGTGAAATGACGGGGAGAGAGTGGTGTTAGTCAGGTCCTTAGCTGTCGGTTGTGTATATAATATTCGGACACAGTTGCTATAGTACTGGCCGAACCCGAACCGCTCCAGCTCTAGGAAGAGGCATGCCCAGGAAACGGTGTCAAAGGCCTTCTCGGCGTCTAGTGCGACCACGGCCGCCTTGGCATCTGGGTCTATCTGTGCCATAACATTGAATAGGCGTCTTAGGTTGAGAGCCGTGGACCTAGCTGGTATAAAGCCAGCCTGGTCGGGATGAACCAGGATCGGCATGTATGGCAGGAGTCTGGTTGCCAGCACTTTTGCAAAGATTTTTGCGTCAGTGTTAATTAAAGACAGGGGTCGGTAGGACGCCATGTCTTGTGGTGGTCTACGGGGCTTCAGAAGGACCGTGATGATTGCTTCTCGCATCGATTCCGGAAGAACCCGGAGGCTCATTGCCTCTTCCCACACCTTCAGCAGTATCGGGGCTAATTCACCAGAGAATTCCTTGTATAGTTCCGCAGGGAGGCCGTCCGAGCCGGGGGAACGGCCGCTCGACAGAGTTTTTATAGCCTCTGCAATCTCCTCTGATGTGATTGGGCTGTCTAGTATGTCACGGGTTCCGGCAGTTAGTGTGGGAAGATCGATGCTGTCCAGATATTGAAACGTATCCTCTTTGTTTTTTGTGTCATGGTTAGAGTAGAGGGAGGAGTAGAACTCAGTAAAAGCGGAGTTAATGTCTTGGTCTTTGTTCACCGTCTCCCCAGTCGGTGTCTGTATGCTCGGGATCGGGTTGTGGTGCCTATCAGCTCTAAGCATGTTGGCCAGGAATCTCCCAGCCTTATTGCTTTCCCCGTATCGTCGGGCTTTGGCTGGAGCCGCCATATAAAGAACCTCTCTATGGGCTAGCTTGTGGAACTCTTTCATTGTGGTATGTATTTGCGCCAGGGTTCCCTTATCCTCTGTGATGCTATACTCGGTCTGTAATAGGTCAATTTTTGTCTCGGCCACCCCCAATTCCTCACGCACCGACTTCAACATACCAGTCGATTTGCCCAGGATGGCTCCCCGGACCCAGGCCTTGAATGCATCCCACAGCGTGGCATATGCGGCAACAGAACCTGCGTTTAGTTCTAGGAACTCGGCAATCTCTACATGCAATGATTCACATATGTTGGGGTCTCTTAGGATTGCAGTGGGCATCCTCCATCTTCTCGCCGGGGGAGAGACGTCACTAAAGTTGATGTCAAGCGATACCGGCGAGTGATCTGAAAGGGTACAGGGATGTATTTCACATTGGGAGATCGCCCCAGATAGGGATTGGCTGACGATCCAATAGTCAATGCGTGAGTGGGAGTCGTGCACCGACGAGTAAAAGGTGTATTTCTTCTCACTTGGGTGTAATGCACGCCATGCATCCACCACACCCGTCTGTTCCATCAATTGTGTTACCACCAGTGCGGCTTTGGAGGGGGTTCTGGAGACAGTCGATGAACGGTCCAGGGATTGGTCCAGTATCATGTTGAAATCGCCACCCCAGAGTATTTGTACCTCCCCAGCTGATGAAAGCATATCCAGTATTGTACAATAAAACTGTGGGTCATCTAAATTGGGACCGTAGGTATTAATCAGAAGCACTTGGTGCCCTGCCAATTCACCCCATACCAGTACGTATCTACCCTGTGGGTCTATCTTGCTGGACTGATATTTGAAACACATTTTGGGGTGTATGAGAGTGAACACTCCTCTGGATTGTGCTGAATATTCTGTATAGTATCTGTGTGACCCCCACCTCGGTAAGAGTTTAGTATTAACCTGCCCAAGCGCGTGTGTTTCCTGCAAGAAAAGAATTTGAGGGTTGTGACGTGTGATGTACGCCCTGATCTTCCTTGCCTTAATCGGGTTATTTAACCCCCGGATGTTCCAGGAGAGGAGCTTAACACTCAAGCCCTTATTAACCTGCGTCATGGTTGCACCTGAGACTAGGCATACATCCATGCTCCCGCCCCTGTCGCGGGGAGGATGGGTATCCCGCTGCAAAACCGCTCTCTATTTTAACCGTTATAACAACCCTAAACATGGGTTCCCCCAACAAGCCCGGTATTTCGGACTTCAACACCCTATTCCACTCCCAACCCCCTCACGCATCATCAACCCCAACTGGACGATGTACCCCTAAAACCATAACCTAGGAACACTCCTGGGGGTGTGTGCTGCACTCGTACGACCGCCGGTCCGGGAAGTCTGCACAGCTCCATTCCAACAAATATTTACCTTCAGGGCCACCCTGCGGGCTTCAATTTAAGACTCTATAGCAGTGTGGCATAAGAAAAAAGAAAAGCATATCAACCCGCGGGGTCGTCGGGTTCCACCGCGCCCCGGGGTGGGAGGTTCTGGTTCCCGGCCCGATCCCGGGTCGGTAGAGGAATGGAGGCTTCCACGTAGAGCATGGCTTCGGTTGGATTTTCGAAAAAATGAGCCCTGCCTCTGTGCTGAATCCTCATTTTTGCCGGGTACACAAGGGAGTACGGGACCTGTCGCAGTCTCAGTTGTCTCTTGATGGGCTCATAGGATCTCCTGAGTGATTGCACATTGGTAGAAAAGTCCGGATATACGTGAATTCTATTGTTTTCATAGAATAGGGTGCCCTTCTCCCTGGATATCCGCAGGATAGCGTCTCTGTCCCTATAATTTAGAAGGCGGGAAATTATCGTACGAGGTGGAGCTCCAGGCCTAGGCGGAGGTGCCGATGTACGGTGTGCCCGCTCCACAAGGAAGTGGTCCGAAAAGGAGTCGGGGCCCAGGAGTTCCTTCAGGAGGGCCTCTACCTGACGTTCCATGGCCCCTTTGCCGAAAGTCTCAGCCACCCCAACCAGACGGATATTGTTCCTCCTAGAACGGGATTCCAAGTCCTCGCATTTGGCAAGGGTTTTCCGGAAGTCCCCCTTCAGCTGGGCAATATCGCGGCCATGTTGTTGTATCGAGTCTTCATTGGTAGCGATCCTGCCTTCGGCCTCAGTAATCCGTGTGCTTTCCTTGTCCACCCTTGCCTTCAAGGAGCTAATTGTTGCCCCTATGTCGTCCAATTTAGTGTTCACTGCTAGGAAGCCGTTCTGCACCATGGCCATCAATCGGTCCACCCTCTCCTCCATTGGCAACTGAGGGTGACTATCCTCTTGCTGCGACGGGGGCTCCGCGGACCCACTGGGCTGGGAATTGGCGAAGGAGTCCATGGGGCCTGTTTTCTTGGGGCGTGTTCCCTTCTGCTCGTGTCGACCCATGTGTAGACTCAGGTAGACCGCGTCTTCCAGCGCCCTCCGCCCCGTCCGCCCCAACGCGTGGCTCGGACTCTATACTGGGTTGATGGTGAGCTGAGACCCCCTTATCGTGCAGGAGAGGTGTTCAAGGAAGGGTTGTAGTCGGATAAAATGTCCTCTCCTCAGCAGATCCTCCCTCCTCGTGTGTTGCCCCACTAGTTCTTACTTGTTCTTAACGTCCGTCCTCAAGTGGAGAGGCCTTCCACCAGCAGGAGATATCAGGGGGGCCAAGGCGGCTCCACAGGCAGGGGGGTCAGAGCACGATGGCTGTACACCACGCGGCCTTGTCCGGGGGATTGCCGCGACCGCCGCGCCCAGCACGCAGCAGCAGTATATACCGGCGCGTAGCCCTCACATCCGCCGTTAGAAACAGTCCATCACATCAAGGAGTTTGATCGAAGCGTGGCCTCTCCAACTCGACCCGGCCCCTCCCCCCGCGGCTCCAGGGGAAGATCGCCCGGAACTCGCGGGCGGCCAATGTCTCAGCCTCCGTCCGCAGGATCCTCAAGACGGTGTATCTTCGACGCGGTTCAGCGGACCGGCCCAAATTTTTCCCAGTATGTGCACACAGTCTTACGCCTCTGGACGGTGCGCTTCGTTTGTTCCGCGGACGGCCCTGAGAGAGGATGCGTATCTTGAAGGATTTATAGAAGCCTGAGCTCTGGGACTAGGCGGCCATCTTAGATGTGCGCAACAGCGCCAACCTCGCATTTCTTTTTTTAACATTGTTTCATTGAATTTGAAACAGCTTGCAAGAGTTGGCATTAAGGCCATACAATTGACATTTTGTGTGCGCTAATTGTTCCATAACATCGGTACCACATGCATTATCGCCATAAAGTGCATTAATGTGCTTGTGCTTCTTGAGATAGTACACCAACTCTAATATTTTTTAGGATGTTGGCATAAGTGAGATCTGCAGATTGCCGCATGTTTTCTGTTAATTCTCTGTATTGGAAATGTTGCAAAAGGTTGACATTTCCCATGCTGTCAACAGTTTTATGGCAGAGTTTGTGTCCTAAGGTTTCAAAAATAGGCTCACCTTTCACCGGTGTTAATTGAAGGAGATCTCCCCCTCCGCCTTCAAGCTCGACCGGGGCCTCTCCAGGAGCTTCGCTGGGTGCTCGGCCTTCCTCTTACCCGACCCAGAGCGTTGGCTCGTGGTTGATGGTGCCGGGGAGGGTGCGCCCTGCCTGGCGCCCGTAGAGCCCGACCGTTCGGCGCTCCGGTGCCAGCGGACTCACGGTGCTTGGCCTTATGTTGGACCCCCGTCGCCGGGGCGTACTCAAAGGTCTTAGAAGACCGCTCGGATTTCGTCCTCTTCTTCTCGCCGGACGGGCTTCTCCCTTCCAGCCAGTTGGCGAGACGTTGATGGCGGTCCTTCATGGTCCGCTCCGACATGTTGCCGCAAAACGCACAGTCCTTCTCCATGTGCGTCTTGTCTTCATGTAGGCAGTAAAGACAAAAGGAGTGTTCGTCTTCTTTAAAGACATTCTGCAGCTGGCATCCAGGGCAGACTCTGAACAGCTTTCCGGGCGTCGAGCTTCCCTTCTCCTGGGCCATGACCGAGATGGGCCTGAGTCCTCCAAAAGCGTAGCTCGACGAATCTTCACCCTTGAGGGGCGTAGACGAATCCGACACGGGTCCCCGTTGATCGGTGGGAGAGTCTGTGGAGCTTGAGGCTCTTTTGACCGAAAAAACGAAGTTTTTGAGAAAAAACGTGAAAAAATAGCACTAACGCTCGAGAGCAATAGCACGAGAATCCCAACACATGAACGTGCGGTAAAAATCTGAAGATGGCTGCCAGAGGCGGGGCTTAGGTAGAGGGCAGTCATTGGCTGTGGTCAGTATGACGCAGAGATCAGTGATTGGTTACTACTACGAAAGACAGATCATTAACGAAACTGATACTGGTTTTTTCTTTACCGAGGATTCCCAGCCTGACGACGGGGAATATTCATGAGCATGTGCATCCATGCCAGACCCCATGCTGGAGAATTCTTTTTTTCCTTTACAACATTATTAATGTACACAACTTGGTTTTTGTTGTATACTTGGAATACAATCAGTATTCTTTTAGTATCATTGCGAGAAATGTTGTATTTCTTTTGTTATGATGAACACCATAGTACCAATGCAGTGATAATGTATAATATAAATGGCCTTTTCCATTAATATGAACCACTTTTTTTTCAGACTTCATATATGTAAGAAAGATGGAAGGACATAGGTATTTGGTAAGACTTGGATAAATATTACACAGCCACGGTAGTGGCTGGTTAAGTTGCTGTTTCCATAGGAAGAGCCCTTTTTGGGTGGCTTATAACTTTACTCTCCCTGGACGAATCCTCACCAAACATTGCAAAAAAATGTGTATGGGTCACTCTGAATTTTTTTGCAAAGCTTGGTGAGGTTCGGTCCAGGGGGGGCAAAGTTATAAGAGGGAGTCCCAAAACTTCTTTTTTGCCCATAGACTGAATGGGGAAAAAACTTTGTTCACGCCTACAGTCCAAACCGCTGGATGGATTTTCACCAAATTTAGACCAGGAACAGCGGCTTGGTCCCGAAAGTGTGCTTTTGCAAATTTGGTGAAAATCCGTCCAGTAATTTATTTTAAAATGACCAAAAAGTAGGTCACAAAAAATGAGTTATATCTATGTTCGGTCTGCGGACACACTTCCCTGTTCACTCCGTGGACAGTGTCCTGATTGGCTAATCGGCTTGCATCATGTCCACGGACATGCAACGTGTTCGCTGATTGGATGGTGAAGAGCGTGAAGTGCGTCAGATTTTCTGGGCCATCTTGTATTCGCAGACATCCACGGACAACGCGGTGTAACTTGGTAGAAAAATACTATTTAGTAAAGTGTGTTGGCGTGTAAGACTGTTTGGGGAGGGTGGGGGAGTAAGAGATGGGTTAAATGTTGTATTTATTTAGGTGGCAGGCAACCCCGTTGTGTTTGTTCTGACTGCGGACAACACAGGTGTCCTGAAATGTTCATAAATAAACGAAATGGGGGTGTCCTGAGGACACTATGCCTGTACGTATGGTTCATAGGCAAGTTGAAACTGTTCTAAGAACACATCATGTGTCCTGGGATGTTCGTAAATAAACAAAATGGGGGTGTCCTGAGGACGCTATACATGTCCTTGCTGTTCGTAGGCAAGTTGAAACTGTTCTAAGAACACATGAAGTGTCTTGGGATGTTCGTCAATAAACAAAATGGGGGTGACCTGAGGACGCTATGCCTGTCCGTATTGTTCGCAAGCAAGCTGAAACTGTCCTAAGAACACACATGGTGTCCTGAAATGTTCATAAATAAACAAAATGGGTGTGTCCTGAGGACGCTATGACTGTCCGTATTGTTCGCAGGAAAGTTGAAACTGTTCTAATAATACAGACGATGTCCTGAAATGTTCGTAAATAAACAAAATGGGGGTGTCATGAGGACGCTGTCCGTATTTTTCATAGGCAAGTTGAAAATGTTCTAAGAACATGTGTCCTGGGATGTTCGTAAATAAACAAAATGGGGGTGTCCTCAGTACGCTATACCTGTCTGTACTGTTCGTAGTGAAGTTGAAATTGTTCTAAGAACACATCAAGTGTCCTGGGATGTTCGTAAACAAACAAAATGGGGGTGTGCTGAGGATGCTAGACCTGTCCGTATTGTTAACAAGCAAGCTGAAACTGTCCTAAGAACACACGCGGTGTCCTGAAATGTTCATAAATAAATTAAATGGGTGTGTCCTGAGGACACTATGCCTGTCCGTTTTGTTCGCAGGCAAGTTGAAACTGTTCTAAGAACACACACGGTGTCTTGAAATGTTCGTAAATAAACGAAATGGGGGTGTCCTGAGGACGCTGTCCGTATTGCCCGTAGGCAAGTTGAAATTGTTCTAAGAACACATGATGTGTCCTGGGATGTTCGTCAATAAACAAAATGGGGGTGTTCTAAGGATGCTAGACCTGTCCGTATTGTTCGCAAGCAAGCTGAAACTGTCCTTAGAACACAAGTAGTGTCCTGAAATGTTCGTAAATAAACTAAATGGGTGTGTCCTGAGGACGCTATGCCTGTCCGTATTGTTCGCATGCAAGTTGAAACTGTTCTAAGAACACACGCGGTGTTCTGAAATGTTCATCAATAAACTAAATGGGGGTGTCCTGAGGACGCTATGCTTGTCCGTACTGTTCGTAGGCAAGTTGAAACGGTTCTAAGAACACTCATCATGTTGGCGGACATTAAAAGTGCCCATATAACATAGATACAATGTTTGACTCTATTGGTGTGATGTGCTGCGGTGGTTTTGGCCAGGGCATAGAGTCTTGGGTGCATAGCTGCATGACCATGCACCCAAGACTCTATGCCCTGGCCACAACCACTGCAGCACATCACACCCATAGTGGATTATAACTTTGGGATCCAAGAACAAATCTATAAGGAACAAAGTTATAAGCCAGTATGAGTGTGATATGCTGTGGTGGTTGTGGGCAGGGCCTAGAGTCTTGGGTGCATGGACAAGAACAAATTTATAAGCACCAAAGTTATAAGCTATTATGGGTATGATATGCTGCGGTGGTTGTGGCCAGGGCCTAGAGTCTTGGGTGCATGGCCAAGACCAAATTTATAAACACTGAAGTTATAAGTCACTATGGGTGTGATTTGCTGCGATGGTTGTACTTATTATAATATACTTACTGTTTGGTTTAGTAACTGGAGTACATATATTCCTTGTTAATTTCTGTGATAAAAGAAAATATCATGTTAGTATTGGTATTGTGTAACGACTTATAACATTGAATAATCAACATTGTTTTTTTTACCCTCATATTTAGTAGATTACAAACCAGTGTACTGTGCAATTTGCTCAGTTTCTGTGTTTGGTGCTAAAATCATTGGGTCTGTGGTGGGTCTGTGGTGTTATGCAACAGTCTATTTGTTTGTTTGTTTTCAGTGTTCACTTGTTGTTTCTGGCTAATGTTCTATATGTTGGCTTGTTGCAGATTGTTGGAGCAGTTAGATACCTGTTGACATATTGTAACTGTCTATATTTTGTTATAATGAAGTGGTATTGATTTATCTGTTTGGATATTGTAAAATCTTGGGGCAGTTAGATACCAGTTGGCGTATTTTAACTGTTTATTGTTTGATATAATTTAGTGGTATTCATTTATCTGTTTGGTTGTTGTAGAATCTTGGGGCAGTTAGATAGCTGTTTTTATATTCTTACTATTTATAGTTCTTTAATAGAAGTTTTGTTCATGTTTAAGTACAGTTTAGTTAATACATTTTGGTTTTAAGAAGATTAAATAAGCGTTTGTAAGATTTGCTGGCAATCTCTGCTTTAGAGTCATGGTACTATCATTACATTCACACCATCCACATTTTTTTTTCTATATGCAGTATAGTGACCTCCATTGGTTGTGGCTCCTGTGTGGTAGATTATACCTATTGTTGTGAAGGTATTCTTACCAAGTGATACTTGACCATGTGTGAATCCAGTCAGCTTGCAGTTGTTTTTGGTACCATCTGCATTGTAACGTAGAAGCATTAGTATTACGTATTTACTATGTGTTTGTATTAGTAAGGTGGAGTGATTATCCGAATGGCAGGTAGTACATAATCTACCATGGTTTGCATTTTGTACAAGTTGCTGAAATGGAACGGATTCACAATTAGGTATTGATACATACACGAAGCGCTCATTGGGGATTTGTTCTTGTGT
This sequence comes from Ambystoma mexicanum, assembly GCF_040938575.1. NCBI lineage: Eukaryota > Metazoa > Chordata > Amphibia > Caudata > Ambystomatidae > Ambystoma > Ambystoma mexicanum. Next base: position 615,941,853 of record NC_090934.1, on the reverse strand, counting down.
CACATTGTTTCAGAGAGTGCATGTATGTTTCCACATGTATGAAATCTGGAAGATTTCAGTTATAGGTATGTTTTTGTTTTCCAGTACTTGTAGTAAGTACATTAGAAATTCTTGTGGATCTTCCTGTGAGTTTATAGTGAATTTCACCATTCCAGCACAGTACTCCAATTAGTGTCTTATTCCATAAACACTATACGTGTTGTCAGGATTGTTTGATGTGTTTCTATGAAGTACTAACATTTGCAAACACAATTGTCTGTACTGTGTAAGTAAATGTTGTCAACAATTGGTGTTAATTGAAATAGAATATTCATTGCTACATTTGCTTAGCAACTTACACCAGTTATATTTGAAAGTTTAAATGGACCAGGTAGTTCTGTATCTGAGTGGGTTTTTTTGAGTTTGTCTTCCTTCTTTGAACAAGTACCTGGTTTGCTTTCCCTAATAGGTTGTTTTTTGCTTTTGGTACTTGATGAAGTATTAGTTTCTTTTACTCTCTTTGGAGGATTTCAAGTGACATCCTGTTGCATTTCTGTTTGATTTAGTTTTCTTTTACAACATTTTACTTTTTGTGGAACAGGATATGTTTTTAGATGGGGGTGTATAGTGAACAAAGTCTATTGTATTCTAAAATGCAAGGAATATCAGCATTTACTTTACTTGCATCAAAGTTTATTAGAAATAGACCGTCAAGTGTACGTAAGGTTGATAGTGCTACGTAACTCATGCCTTCTTTAAAGACTGTGTTACCAATGTCTATCAATGCTTTGTCTAGGATAAGACATTGTGATTTATGAATGGTGACTGCGTATGCAAGAGTTAGAGAAAATTGTTCTCTGCGTACATGCATGTCTTTGAAGAGAAGGAATTGAGCTGTTGAGCGTCCTATCCTTTTCACTTCTGAAAGTTTGTCAAAGAGAATATTGACAAACTGAATGTTGTTGTCACGTGGGTATGTTTGCAAGCCAACAACTGTACCCAGTTATCCATTAACTAGTCCTTGATCCACGTCAAGGTTACGTTTAAGCATTACTCTGCAATTTAAGGATAATTTTAATATTTTTTCCAATCCAGCTGTGTTGGAGATTGGATTTTCTAAACTATTTAGTCTTGTTGTGGCTTGTTCACACATAAGTAGTGTCCTACCATGTATGTCTAGTTTTTCTGTGGTGCTAATTTCAATTATTGGTTGCATTTCTTTTTTTTTTTTTAAACATATTTTTATTGAGAGAGTTGGTCAGCAGCAAGACACAATATTAACATGTCAAAATATAGCTTGATCATTTTACAGCCTTCAATTTAGGGGAGAGGAGGAAGAGGGAGACATCACAAATCACAGACATGAGAGCAACCAGTACAAGTGTAGTAGGTATCGCAAGTCAAGGCGAGGACCCAGGTGTTGCATCAGGGTCTGAGTCCAGGCCGCACAGATAGAAGCGTAGCAGTGACCAGATATCTTTGGGGCGACATGGCGTCGGAACCGACAATACAAATAATTCCTCGTCATCATTTACCATACAGAGGTCCCCTAAAAAAGGGGCTCTGGTTGGGGCGGTAGAGGACTTCCAACATTTAAGAATACAACGTTCAGCAATAATACAAGCAATGTTAAATAAACGCCTCGTGGTTTCCTTCACTTTGCCTAGGATGGCTGTGATATCCTCAAGGAGCTTCGCAACTTCCTTCCAGAACTCTGCTATTAGCGGACATTACCAGTACATATGATAAGGCCCCGCATTGGGGGCGTCACATTTGGGGCAGGCACCTGTGCAATTTTCCACAAATTTAGCTAATCTAGCCGGGGAATAGTGTAATTGGTTTAAAACCTTGAACTGAATCGGCCGGAACCCAGCATTCATGGACACTGATCGAGTAAGTTGACAGTACCGGGCCCAGCGGACCTCGTCTATTTGAGTGCCCACGTCTCGCTCCCAGATTTCTCTCATCGTATTGCGCGATGGGGAGTGGGTCTGCACCAATGAATATAACATAGAGACCCCCTTGCTTTGACCGTCCATTGATACTATTGACCTAATGCATGCATGGGATTGGGGTTCTTGTGGAAATGTCGGCCACTTCGCCGAGAAAGCAGCCCTCATCCTATAATATTGAAGGCGTTTAAGTTGGCCCCTGCCCACCGCTTCAGTGAATGTCGTGAGGTCACAGAACTCACCATCCGGGAACATGTCGTGTAGTGTGAAAAGTTTGTTAGGGTCCCAGGATTGTTGAAGGGCTCGGTCAAATGTGGGAGAAATGCTGGAGAAGTCCCACAGGGGGACTTCCGGGTCATAGGGGTATTCGAGTCCTAGCCTCTTGTAAAGTCTGGCCCAAGCATGAGAGGTCGTGTATACTGGATCGAACGGGCATATGTCCCCATAGCTTGGATTGAGAAGGACTAAGCGTATGTTGTTTGGGCGAACAGAGTGCTTTTCGATCAATATGTGGGGGGCACTATCCTCCGGGTAAAACCAATGTTTTGCAAATTGCGCCTGTGCGCATAAATAATAAGCTCGAAGTCTGGTGCCGCGATGCCTCCCTGTACAAAAGGCTCAACCATCTTGTCCCAACCATCCTGGCGGTTTTCCCATTCCAAATAAACGTGGAGGCGAGTGATTTAAGTTTCGAGAAAAGGGGTTTACCGGGCCAAAGTGGGATGTTATTAAAGTAATATAGGAGCTTGGGTAGGACCACCATTTTAAGTAGCGCAACTCTGCCATACAGGGATAATGGAAGGCTAGCCCATATCTGAAATTTGGTCGAAAGGGTTGACAACAGTTCCCCGTGGTTATGCGTGTATAACAGGGTTTTATCTCTGGCGACCATTATCCCCAAGTAACGTACCTTGGTGGGGGCAGATCTAAATCCCTCTATTTCAGTTAGGTCTCCCGTGCCATCAGTAAGGGGAAATATTTCTGATTTCGGAATATTAATTCTATAACCCGAGTGATCTGAGAATTCATGTATATCAGACATAATGTGTTGCACGTTCTCTTTGGGGTCACGGACATATAAAAGGGTGTCATCAGCATAAAGTGATATTATCTGGGGGGGACCGGTCATCCTGAGGCCTCTGTGTGAGTGGTTTTGCCTTATGAATCCCGCCATTGGTTCAATGGTCAGAGCGAATAGTATGGGTGAGAAGGGACATCCCTGCCTGGTCCCCCTGTGTAGGTGAAATGACGGGGAGAGAGTGGTGTTAGTCAGGACCTTAGCTGTCGGTTGTGTATATAATATTCGGACACAGTTGATATAGTACTGGCCGAACCGCTCCAGCACTAGGAAGAGGCATGCCCAGGAAACGGTGTCAAAGGCCTTCTCGGCGTCTAGTGCAACCACGGCCGCCTTGGCATCTGGGTCTATCTGTGCCATAACATTGAATAGGCGTCTTAGGTTGAGAGCCGTGGACCTAGCTGGTATAAAGCCAGCCTGGTCGGGATGAACCAGGATCGGCATGTATGGCAGGAGTCTGGTTGCCAGCACTTTTGCAAAGATTTTTGCGTCAGTGTTAATTAAAGACAGGGGTCGGTAGGACGCCATGTCTTGTGGTGGTCTACGGGGCTTCAGAAGGACCGTGATGATTGCTTCTCGCATCGATTCCGGGAGAACCCGGAGGCTCATTGCCTCTTCCCACACCTTCAGCAGTATCGGGGCTAATTCACCAGAGAATTCCTTGTATAGTTCCGCAGGGAGGCCGTCCGAGCCGGGGGAACGGCCGCTCGACAGAGTTTTTATAGCCTCTGCAATCTCCTCTGATGTGATTGGGCTGTCTAGTATGTCACGGGTTCCGGCAGTTAGTGTGGGAAGATCGATGCTGTCCAGATATTGAAACGTATCCTCTTTGTTTTTTGTGTCATGGTTAGAGTAGAGGGAGGAGTAGAACTCAGTAAAAGCGGAGTTAATGTCTTGGTCTTTGTTCACCGTCTCCCCAGTCGGTGTCTGCATGCTCGGGATCGGGTTGTGGTGCCTATCAGCTCTAAGCATGTTGGCCAGGAATCTCCCAGCCTTATTGCTTTCCCCGTATCGTCGGGCTTTGGCTGGAGCCGCCATATAAAGAACCTCTCTATGGGCTAGCTTGTGGAACTCTTTCATTGTGGTATGTATTTGCGCCAGGGTTCCCTTATCCTGTGTGATGCTATACTCGGTCTGTAATAGGTCAATTTTTGTCTCGGCCACCCCCAATTCCTCACGCACCGACTTCAACATACCAGTCGATTTGCCCAGGATGGCTCCCCGGACCCAGGCCTTGAATGCATCCCACAGCGTGGCATATGCGGCAACAGAACCTGCGTTTAGTTCTAGGAACTCGGCAATCTCTACATGCAATGATTCACATATGTTGGGGTCTCTTAGGATTGCAGTGGGCATCCTCCATCTTCTCGCCGGGGGAGAGACGTCACTAAAGTTGATGTCAAGCGATACCGGCGAGAGATCTGAAAGGGTACAGGGATGTATTTCACATTGGGAGATCGCCCCAGATAGGGATTGGCTGACGATCCAATAGTCAATGCGTGAGTGGGAGTCGTGCACCGACGAGTAAAAGGTGTATTTCTTCTCACTTGGGTGTAATGCACGCCATGCATCCACCACACCCGTCTGTTCCATCAATTGTGTTACCACCAGTGCGGCTTTGGAGGGGGTTCTGGAGACAGTCGATGAACGGTCCAGGAATTGGTCCAGTATCATGTTGAAATCGCCACCCCAGAGTATTTGTACCTCCCCAGCTGATGAAAGCATATCCAGTATTGTACAATAAAACTGTGGGTCATCTAAATTGGGACCGTAGGTATTAATCAGAAGCACTTGGTGCCCTGCCAATTCACCCCATACCAGTACGTATCTACCCTGTGGGTCTATCTTGCTGGACTGATATTTGAAACACATTTTGGGGTGTATGAGAGTGAACACTCCTCTGGATTGTGCTGAATATTCTGTATAGTATCTGTGTGACCCCCACCTCGGTAAGAGTTTAGTATTAACCTGCCCAAGCGCGTGTGTTTCCTGCAAGAAAAGAATTTGAGGGTTGTGACGTGTGATGTACGCCCTGATCTTCCTTGCCTTAATCGGGTTATTTAACCCCCGGATGTTCCAGGAGAGGAGCTTAACACTCAAGCCCTTATTAACCTGCGTCATGGTTGCACCTGAGACTAGGCATACATCCATGCTTCAGCCCCTGTCGCGGGGAGGATGGGTATCCCGCTGCAAAACCGCTCTCTATTTTAACCGTTATAACAACCCTAAACATGGGTTCCCCCAACAAGCCCGGTATTTCGGACTTCAACACCCTATTCCACTCCCAACCCCCTCCCGCATCATCAACCCCAACTGGACGATGTACCCCTAAAACCATAACCTAGGAACACTCCTGGGGGTGTGTGCTGCACTCGTACGACCGCCGGTCCGGGAAGTCTGCACAGCTCCATTCCAACAAATATTTACCTTCAGGGCCACCCTGCGGGCTTCAATTTAAGACTCTATAGCAGTGTGGCATAAGAAAAAAGAAAAGCATATCAACCCGCGGGGTCGTCGGGTTCCACCGCGCCCCGGGGTGGGAGGTTCTGGTTCCCGGCCCGATCCCGGGTCGGTAGAGGAATGGAGGCTTCCACGTAGAGCATGGCTTCGGTTAGATTTTCGAAAAAATGAGCCCTGCCTCTGTGCTGAATCCTCATTTTTGCCGGGTACACAAGAGAGTACGGGACCTGTCGCAGTCTCAGTTGTCTCTTGACGGGCTCATAGGATCTCCTGAGTGATTGCACATTGGTAGAAAAGTCCGGATATACGTGAATTCTATTGTTTTCATAGAATAGGGTGCCCTTCTCCCTGGATATCCGCAGGATAGCGTCTCTGTCCCTATAATTTAGAAGGCGGGAAATTATCGTACGAGGTGGAGCTCCAGGCCTAGGCAGAGGTGCCGATGTACGGTGTGCCCGCTCCACAAGGAAGTGGTCCGAAAAGGAGTCGGGGCCCAGGAGTTCCTTCAGGAGGGCCTCTACCTGACGTTCCATGGCCCCTTTGCCGAAAGTCTCAGCCACCCCAACCAGACGGATATTGTTCCTCCTAGAACGGGATTCCAAGTCCTCGCATTTGGCAAGGGTTTTCCGGAAGTCCCCCTTCAGCTGGGCAATATCGCGGCCATGTTGTTGTAATGAGTCTTCATTGGTAGCGATCCTGCCTTCGGCCTCAGTAATCCGTGTGCTTTCCTTGTCCACCCTTGCCTTCAAGGAGCTAATTGTTGCCCCTATGTCGTCCAATTTAGTGTTCACTGCTAGGAAGCCGTTCTGCACCATGGCCATCAATCGGTCCACCCTCTCCTCCATTGGCAACTGAGGGTGACTATCCTCTTGCTGCGACGGGGGCTCCGCGGACCCACTGGGCTGGGAATTGGCGAAGGAGTCCATGGGGCCTGTTTTCTTGGGGCGTGTTCCCTTCTGCTCGTGTCGACCCATGTGTAGACTCAGGTAGACCGTGTCTTCCAGCGCCCTCCGCCCCGTCCGCCCCAACGCGTGGCTCGGACTCTATACTGGGTTGATGGTGAGCTGAGACCCCCTTATCGTGCAGGAGAGGTGTTCAAGGAAGGGTTGTAGTCGGATAAAATATCCTCTCCTCAGCAGATCCTCCCTCCTCGTGTGTTGCCCCACTAGTTCTTACTTGTTCTTAACGTCCGTCCTCAAGTGGAGAGGCCTTCCACCAGCAGGAGATATCAGGGGGGCCAAGGCGGCTCCACAGGCACGGGGGTCAGAGCACAATGGCTGTACACCACGCGGCCTTGTCCGGGGGATTGCCGCGACCGCCGCGCCCAGCACGCAGCAGCAGTATATACCGGCGCGTAGCCCTCACATCCGCCGTTAGAAACAGTCCATCACATCAAGGAGTTTGATCGAAGCGTGGCCTCTCCAACTCGACCCGGCCCCTCCCCCTGCGGCTCCAGGGGAAGATCGCCCGGAACTCGCGGGCGGCCAATGTCTCAGCCTCCGTCCGCAGGATCCTCAAGACGGTGTATCTTCGACGCGGTTCAGCGGACCGGCCCAAATTTTTCTCAGTATGTGCACACAGTCTTACGCCTCTGGACGGTGCGCTTCGTTTGTTCCGCGGACGGCCCTGAGAGAGGATGCGTATCTTGAAGGATTTATAGAAGCCTGAGCTCTGGGACTAGGCGGCCATCTTAGATGTGCGCAACAGCGCCAACCTCGCATTTCTTTTTTTAACATTGTTTCATTGAATTTGAAACAGCTTGCAAGAGTTGGCATTAAGGCCATACAATTGACATTTTGTGTGCGCTAATTGTTCCATAACATCGGTACCACATGCATTATCGCCATAAAGTGCATTAATGTGCTTGTGCTTCTTGAGATAGTACACCAACTCTAATATTTTTTAGGATGTTGGCATAAGTGAGATCTGCAGATTGCCGCATGTTTTCTGTTAATTCTCTGTATTGGAAATGTTGCAAAAGGTTGACATTTCCCATGCTGTCAACAGTTTTACGGCAGAGTTTGTGTCCTAAGGTTTCAAAAATAGGCTCACCTTTCACCGGTGTTAATTGAAGGAGATCTCCAAAAACAATAATGTTTTTTCCTCCAAAGAGCTCTTCGTTATCTGTTTTCAGTACTTCTTGTAATCTGAGGTGAATCAAAGCCAACATTAGGTTGGAGGCCATGCTCACTTCATCTATTAGTAGCATTTTCATTTGTTTTAATACTCTGCGTAGTTCCATTGCAGCTTCTGTAGAAAGTTTGTAATAGTCTAATTTGTGTTGGTGTTCTAGTGACACCGCCTATGTTGTAGGCAGCTAAACCTGTGGGGGCAGTGACAACAGCTGACAGTTTGTTGTTTGTCAATTGTTGAAGGAATTTGCTGATGATTTTGATTAAGAATGTGTTGCCAGAACCAGCTTCACCACTGACGTACAGTAGTATAGGTTTGTAATTTTGGCAGGGGCATTCTTTATTTTCATGTTGTACACCATGTGCAATTTCTTTTGTTACTTCTTGAAAAATGCTACGTTGCTCATTGTTTAGTTTTCATTGTAGTATAGTTAAGTCTTCTTTATCTTTATACTGACCCATGCAGGCTGATTCATGGATTATTTGCGCCAAAAAAAACGGGATTTGTGCGCCATTCTTCCTGCAAATCTCCATTTGTTAAACAGGGATTTGCGGGCAGAATGGCACACAAATCCCGTTTATTTTGGCGCAAATAATCCATGAATCAGGGCAATGGTGTTTTCTACTTCCGTCATAGCTAATTCTGCCTCATTTGCTATTAGTGGCTGTCCCAGTGGTTCTTGGCTTCCTGTTACAGAAGGTTGACTACAGTCAGGAGTGTCCTTATCTAGTTGGGCCTGGAGTTCTTCTTCGTGTTGCTGTTCATTGTGCAACATTGTTTTGTAGTGTGTAATGTTTACATCAGTTATAGTGTTTTCATTGGCTTTGAACGCATCTTCGTAGGAGTCATAGTTATCTAGTATTTCTTCTTCTTTTCTCCATGGTTTAAAGAGTTGTAGCGGGGACATGTGATATAGTTCTTTATGTTGAGGAGTCTTTAATGACAATTTGATATGATTAATTAAATTTGGTTTGGTGAGTTTTACTAAGCTGCCTTCACAATTTCACACTCTGTATCTACCTTTTTTTTCATCGGGTTTTATATTATTTTTGTATGTGAAGTTTTGGGCTATATGGTATAGACACATGGTTTCCAAAGTGGTACTTCTGTTTGGATAGTATGTGTCCAGCAAATTGTTTTTTAAAATGTCTTGGCTGTTAGGATCCTGTTTGGCTATTGTTTCTATGTCGTCGTATGATTTCACTACTCTTTTTCTAGATTTAGCAGGACCAAGACTTAGCCATACTATATTTTCAGATTTTCCATACAAAGCAGTACCGGTTAAATGATCTGCTGCTTCATAGGAGCCACATTCTCTATGGGAGAGCATTTTTATGCCCAAGCTGAATAATTTCTGAGACAGTGTTTTGTCTGATGACAGGTCATTCCAGAGGTCTTCGAGCTCTGTTTTTTCTGCTTTGGTTAGGTATGCTGTAATATATTGTGCAACTGCAGTGGAATTTTCTGCAATGTACTGCACATCTATGTTTGCATTCCATAAGTGGGCAATGATTGCATTGTAATCATTGATATATTTTTCTTTTTCTGTTCTTTTTATGTACTATGTATTTTTAGGTGATTTACCTTTAACATTATGTCTAACTGAAGACATGAAGTTGTTTACTTGACCTGTTTTTGTAACTGGTCTAGGGAAACCAAAGCAGCATTTGGTGTAGTATTTCCCTATGTTTTTGTATTTGTAACCACAATATTTGCCACATTTGTGTCTTTGAAATTATAAAATGTGTGCATGAAGATCACTATTTGTTGCTTGCGATGGAATTTCACAAGTGACATATTTTTCGATAAACTGGGCCTCATTACGACCCAGGCGGTAAGTTACCGCCTGGGTCGTACCTTTACCACCATGGCGTAAACTACGTTCACGCCATGGTGGTTGGCGGACTTACCGCCCCATTCCGAGGTTGGCAGGGCGGTAAATCCCCATTAACCCATTTACCCTTCCCCATTCCCATTTTTGCCCCATAGGGCATAATGGGAGTGGGGAAGGCTTTAATTATGCCACCGTAAATTACGGTAAAAGCAGGTGTTAAGTCCTCCATGGCGCTAAGGGACCTCGGAATCAGGCGGTAAGGGTCGGCGCTGTTTACGCCGCCGTAAACCCCTTACCGCCTGGGTCCTAATGAGGCCCACTGTAACACAGTGGCATCATTGTCTTGACCAAATTTAGGAGCATCTTTAATCCATAAAAGCATGTGGATATGTGGTGCTCCTCTGGTTTGGTATTCTTTTCTCCAAAAGAAGTGTTGCACTTCTCCGAGGGGAGGAACAGTTTTATTACAAATAAAGTGTAGCATAGAAATGAAGCGATGCTGAAAAGATCTTGAAACATTAACAGGATCTAGAGAACAAAGTTCTCCAGGTGTTAGTATCTATGTTTGTTCTGTTTTTATTTGATATGCGTAGGAAATCATGTAAATATTCCCATGCATATTCTGCACAACTTAATGTAACAAACCAAGTGGGTGGGCCAAGGTTTCATATCATACAACGTACATCTCCATGACATCGGAACCAGTACTCTTTAGTACCACGCATGTTTGCTAATAGATTTGTAATACTTGATTATAAAACCGCATCTTTTTGTTGCACTTTTTGTAATAATTGTGTAGCTGACATATTTTGAAAGTGGGTTCCTGATTTTAATGTGTGTGCAACTCCGTAACATAGAGTTGCTAGTTCAGTTTCAAAGAGTAGGTGGAATAAGTATTCCACATTTTGGGCCTCATCACGACTTTGACGGTAACCCTTAAATCCAACGATCATGCTATTACTGCCAGATTAAAGGGTCCGCCAAATCAGGACTTTGGCGGATTTTGCCCCAGCCGAAAATTCATGCTATTACCGCCGGCTAGAAATCCACCGGTGGTAAGCGCGCAAATTTTCTCCATTGAGCCCAATGGGGAATGGGGCATTCCCGAATGGGCTCAATGGGGAATGGCGAATTACGTTACTGCCGAACTTGTGATCCAGCGCTATTAGCGCCGGGGAGTTTGGCGGAAGGGCTAATACCGCCGGCAGTAATACCGCCGGCATTACCGCCAAAGTCATGATCAGGCCCTTTGTCTAAATCTGGGATCTTCAGAATACATCCATAACGAGCTGTATTCAGATCCAGTTATTTGAATAGGTCTATTATCGTACCTTCCTCCTTTACCAGTAGTAAAGAGTAGAGGAAAAGCACGTGCTTCTATACTTTTTTCCCATATGCTGATTGGTGATCCTTTTGTTTCTCGCATTTGGTACGTTTCTAGTGCATCTTCTACGGTGTCCTTAGAGTGCAATGGATGAATTGTATAATGGACTAAAGTATTGGATACTGTAGCAGGATCTAGACGCTCAAATTCACCAGTTTCTGGTGACCCTTGAATTATTTCAGTGGTTTCCTTTACGTTTTTTTCAATATTAATTTCTTTATAGTATTCATTATTGTCTTTTAGATATTGCAAGGCTAGTCTAACTTTTTGTAAGTCTACGAGCTGTTGCCAATTTTTTTTTGTCTTTTGCTGATACATCATTTACTAAGACAATTAAAGACTGCTCCATTGGACGTTACACTCCCAGAGTGGGCACATTTTGTTTTCGATCTAATGGTAAATACACTACTTTACCACAAATGCCTTTTACCAATTCAGAGGGAGGTCATTTTGCTGTTTTTGGTTGAATGCGGATTATTGCTTGAAAGGGGTGCACTGTTTCAATTATGATGTTCTCATACATATTGAGTTGTTGTAGGGGTTTTGGTAGTGGGAATATTTCCAAATTATTTGTGATAGCACGTGAAGGAGTTTGATTGTTGTCAAGTTTTGTAGTGCAGTAACTGCAAAGTATTAAGCGGTCAGTTATTTCGTATTTGTTTTCTGCTATAAGGAAGAGAGCTAATTCAAACCATTTAGGATCTTCTTTGTCTTCTATTTTGTATTTTAGGTCTACAGTTTTTGTGTTACTTTTATAAAAGGTTCTGCGGCAACATACACACACATGGTTTGGTCCTTCAGAAGATGTACTTTTAAAGTTCAGTATTTCTTTTTTATATGTTTGTAGTAGAAGGTTGCCATGTGTAGAATTGTTGCTAATTTGTTGTAAAGCTATTTCATTCTGTAAGTAGCTTTCACTTCCAAAATATTTTTTCTGGATATAGTCGATTTCTTCAAGTAGGTCTTTTGCTGTACCATGTAGAAGAATGCTATTTAAATTGGCTAGTGCTAAAGCAGGACTTTTAGCATAGTATAGTTTATAGACTAGATTTCTTATAGTTCAATGATGTGTTGATATCATTTTGATATGATGGAAGGTGATTTTGCAAATAGGTCCTGAAATGCAGGCCAATGAATGTCCTTTTAGTGATGTGTACTTGCGCACTGGACAGGTATCCATATTTTGCAGTAGTTTAATTTTGATTTTGTCTTTGCTTTCACATACTGATTGAGGAATTGGTGTAAAGACTTGAAAGACTTTTTGGGAATGTTATACATTGACGTGCATGGCCATTTGTATACTAGACGTTCTGGTTCAGTTGAATTGAGAGGTAATTCTAGGTTTTCTGGGGATATTTTTGTAAGCAGTATTTCTTGTTCCATTATGGTATTATTAACTTGTTCATAACCTCGTCCACTGCTATGTATGGCAATTGCATTTGTTTGCTTTTGTTTGTATGCTTCTTTATTAAAATATGGCTCTGTCCTTGTATTGTGACTCCACTCACCTCCACAGATATTTAAGAAGTTATTTTTGTTGACATTTCGTTTATTGAGAAGTCTTTTTTGTAATTTGGGGGCCGATTCATGGAACAAACGTGCGCCGAAAATCTTCGCGCAAGCAGGCGCAAGCAGGCGCAAGCAGGCGCAAGTGCAAAAAAACAGTGTTTACCTCGGGATGTGCGCCAAACCCGTGCATGACGCACAAGTCACTGCAACATCCCGAAAGGAGTGTGCGACGCGCACAGTGAAAGCGCACAACCTCGGCGCATACACCAGAAAGTGGGCGGGACACGGGGCGTAATGCGCGGAATGGGGAACAAAGCGCGAAAATAAGGGCGTAACTGGGGATGTAATGCAGGGAAGCAGACGGAACGCCCACACGCACTCGAACCACACGTATTCATGGAATCGAATAGGGCAAAGCCACGCACAGCCAAAGACACGCACAAGCTGAAACATCACAAAAGTGGCAACATACAGCAATTGTGCCTGTGCGAGCGGGGCACGTGTATTGCGGGGGTGCGCGGGAAGTAACACACGCGATCGAGCGGGGTACGTGTATTTCGGGGGTGCGCGGGAAGTTACACACGCAATTGAGCGGGGTACGTGTATTTTGGGGGTGCGCGGGAAGTTACACACGCGGTTGAGCGGGGTACGTGTATTTCGGGGGTGCGCGCGAAGTTACACACGCGATTGAGCGGGGAACGTGTATTTCGGGGGTGCACGGGAAGTTACACACGCGATTGAGCGGGGTACGTGTATTTCGGGGGTGCGCGGGAAGTTACACATGCGATTGAGCGGGGTACGTGTATTTCGGGGGTGCGCGGGAAGTTACACACGCGATCACATCAGGGTACGTGTATTTCGGGGGTGCGCGGGTAGTTAAACACGCAATCTCATCAGGGTACGTGTATTCCGGGGGTTTGTGGGAAGTTACACACACGATCTCATCAGGGTACGTGTATTTCAGGGTGCGGGGGAAGTATCACACGCAACATCAGCTGGGTACGTGTATTCCAGGGGTGCGCAGGAAGTTCCACACGCAATTCCATCAGGGTACGTGTATTACAGGGGTGCGCGGGAAGTTCCACACGCGATTGTTCTGACTTGAGTGTCGTGTAGACCAATGAGACCTCTGTCCCCAAGTGACGCACAGGGAAACTAAAATAGAAACCCGCTGCGCGACCTTTGAGGCCACAGGTGGGAGATGTCTTCCCAGATCCACAGAGCCTCTGGAACACCGATGCTGCTGTTAAGAAGGAAAGGGGTTAAGTACCAGGCAACCACAATACAGTCAGGTAAACAAAGTATCTAAAGCGTCTTACCTATCTGGTGTAAGGGTGACCCAGGTAACCTAGTAGAGAGGTTCGAGACTCAGATGATGCAGCGGTCCCTGGAATGGTAGAACCGCAGGTTAGCGTGGAAGAAGGGAAGCCACCTGTAGGAGAGAGGGCTTGACTTGAATCCCCAGAAGGGAAAGGGTGTAGAAGTCCAGCAAGGTACCAGGGATGATCCAAAGACAAGTCGAGGTGTGGTCCAAAAATCCGGCAACAGGTCAACAGTTCCAAGCAAAGGTACAAAGGGGTGTCCGAGGGAGTCCGAGGTAGAGTTCCGTGATCAAGATAACAAGGAGCAAGTAGTAACGCCAAACAGGGTCTGAAGCCAGCTGAGAAGCAATGAGCGTTCTGTCTCTCCGAACTTTATACTGAGTGTCCCTGGGTCATGTGACTTCTCTGGGTCATGTGTCGTTCACCGAGATCACGTGATGAACGCCACAGTGTATCACATGACCGACGTGAAGACGAAATGCCGCCCCTTCTGCTATATGTTCTCCAAGGCAATTGCTAATGCAGAAATGGTTGTAATCGAGCCCGTACACTAAAGCTGGTACGGAGTTTTCGGTTCTGTGGGTTCACCGAATCACTTGAGCCTCGAAGCTTGGGAGGAGATGCTGGGGAAATGTGAGCAGTGTTCTGAGTGTTCTGATGTGAAGTGGCCTGGTGTGCAGAGGATCGCCTAACATAGCCCCCCCCCAAAGGCCCACGACCCCGTGGGCAGGACGGATGATCCTTATGGAAACGTGCTACTAACCGAGGGGCGTTCAGGTCAGGGGCGGAAACCCACGAACGCTCCTCCGGGCCATAACCCTTCCAATCCACCAGATATTGGAGCCTACCCCTAAACCATCTGGAACCCAAAATGGCCGACACCTCAAAAACATCAGGAGAGGTCAAGGACACCGGCGCAACAGGGGTACGAAGACGGACAGAGTCATGACAAGGCTTGAGGAGGGAGACATGAAACACAGGATGGATACGCCAAGAACTGGGCAGCACTAGACGAAAAGCCACCGGATTCACAACCTGAGAGATCACATACGGGCCGACAAAGCGAGGTAATAACCTCCGACAACCCACTAGGCGAAGATGACGTGACGACAACCAGACCCTAGAACCTACCACCAGAGGGGGAGCAGCACTACGTTTGCCATCCACACGGGCCTTCATAGAAGCCTTTGCTTCGGTGAGATGAACCACGGTACTAGCATGTACAGCAGATAGATCCCTAAGACATGTCGTGGCCGCAGGGTTCGAAGAACTGGAAGCATCAGGGACCGGCAAGACCTTGGGGTGTTGGCCGTAAAGGGCGTAAAAAGGAGAATAACCAGTAGCTGAATGAGCCGCATTATTATACGCGAACTCCGCAAGCCGTAAAACGGCCAACCAAGAGGTCTGATGTTGCAATATAAGGCAGCGGAGGTACTGTTCCATGGATTGATTCGTCCTTTCGGTCTGTCCATCGGTCTCAGGATGATAGGCTGACGAATACCTGGTATCAATGCCCAATAATTTCGTCAACGATCTCCAGAATCGAGAGGTGAACTGTGAACCTCGATCGGATATAATGACCGAAGGGAGGCCGAATAGCATGAACACATGTTCAAAAAACAAATCCGCCAAAACAGGGGCCGAAGGAATGCCTTTACAAGGAACAAAACGAGCCATTTTTGTGAACGTGTCCACCACTACCCAGATGGAATCAAAGCCTTTCGACTTGGGGAGATCAGTAACGAAATCCATAGTTAACGTATGCCAGGGCCTAGGAGGTACCGGAAGCGGAAGTAACAACCCAACCGGTCGACCTCTTCGATGTTTAGCCTGAGCACATACTGCGCACGAATTGACATAACACTCTACGTCGCGCTTCATAGAAGGCCACCAACACCAACGCTTGAGAAGATCTAAAGTGCGCTCTTGTCCGGGATGGGCATTAAAGGGAGCATCATGAGACCACTCAAGGGCCAGATTACGAGTGTCAGGTGTGGGAAGGAACAGGCGTTCATGTACGAAAGGTAATCCATCAGAATACACCGGATCCCATTCTCGCAATTGATCAGAATGATTGCTAGTCCAGGATCGGACCGAGTCTAAAAGTGACAATGAAGGTGTACAGAGACAAATCACATGACTCTTCCCGAGAACGGTGTCAGGGAAAGCAGGCAACTGGACCCCCCCCGGGGAATGTGACAAGGCATCTGCTTTCCCATGTGAAGTGCCAGGACGATGCATAATATGGAAATCAAAAGCGGAAAAGAAAAGGTGCCATCGGACCTGTCTGCTATTAACGCACTTCAGGGAAGCCAGATCCTGTAAATTCCGATGATCTGAGTATACTGTGATGGAGTGTTTAGCCCCCAGAAGATGATGACGCCAAACACGGAAGGCATCCATGACAGCCAAGAGTTCTTTCTCCGTAACGGTGTAATGAGACTCAGTACTGGAAAACTTACGGGAATGGTATGCCACTGGATGTAATTTGCCTGTAGTAGGACACGTTTGAGACAGTACTGCACCGAGAGCAAAGGAAGAGGCGCCCGCCTCGACTATGAACGGAAGGTCAGGATTGGGGTGTTGGAGTACCGGTGCGGTAGTGAAGGCGGTTTTCAAAGCCTCAAAAGCCTCCTGATGTTCTCTGTGCCAATGATAGGGTACCTGAGGACTAGTCAGAGCCGTGAGCGGCGCAACAATTGAGGAAAAAGAAGAAATGAAACGTCTATAAAAGTTGGCGAATCCCAAAAAGGCCTGCAAGGACTTGAGTGTTTGAGGTACTGGCCAATCTAATACTGCCTTGACCTTAGATTCGTTCATGGATAACGCCCCAGGGGTGATGTGGAAACCCAGAAACTCAACAGAAGTTTTATGGAACTGACATTTCTCCGGTTTGGCAAATAAGGAATGTTCTCTCAAATGGGATAGTACTTCTCGAACATGCTTTACATGGACATCAAGATCACGAGAAAAGATTAAGATGTCGTCCAAGTACACAACCATGTAAACATCCAGAATATCCCTAAATATGTCATTCATGAATCGTTGGAATGTGGCCGGGGCATTACATAGGCCAAAAGGCATGACTAAATATTCGTACAAGCCGTAACGAGTACAGAAAGCCGTTTTCCACTCGTCTCCCTCGCGAACGCGTACTAAATTGTATGCGCCACGTAGGTCAAGCTTGGTGAAAATGGAAGCATGTGTTAAGTGGTCTAGAAGTGGGGTGATTAACGGGATTGGATATCTATCCTTTTTTGTGATAGCGTTAAGACGTCGATAATCCACACAAGGACGTAAATCCCCCTCCTTCTTGGGTACAAAGAAAATGGGACTTGCCGCTGGTGAAGTGGAGGGGCGGATGTGTCCTAAACGTAAGGCGTTCTGTACATACTCTTTCAATGCTTGTTCCTCCGAAGGGGACAAAGAATAGATCCTGCCCGAAGGGATCGTGGAATCAGGAAGTAATTCGATTGGGCAGTCATATGGTCTATGTGGAGGAAGTACCTCGGAGGAGCCCCGATCGAAAACTGATTCGAATGCTTTGTATTCAGGCGGAATCCCAGACACCAACCCCCCAACAGTATGTGAATGCACAATCTCTGGATCGTCAACAGTGAGTTGGGCTAAGGCCCCCAAGGCCCGAGAAGGTGTATCGGGGCTTGATGGAACGGGAGACAAAAATTCTGACAGACTTCGGACTCGAAGAGTACAGTGCCTGACTGCCAATTGATCAATGGATTATGTTCACGCAACCATGGAATTCCTAGTATGATACCGAATTGGGGTGTGGTAATCAAATCAAAACTTAAGGTTTCTGTGTGTGTTTCTTGTATGTTCAACAAGAGGGGTGCAGTCTGGTGTCTAACAGGACCAGAAACGAATGCAGAGCCGTCTACGGCTTGGACATGTTCCGGTCGTGTTTTTACCACTAAAGGTAGGTTGAGGGAATGGGCCAAATCAATATCTATGTAATTACCAGTGGCACCTGAATCAATGATGATATTGACTGCATGAAGAAGGCCTGTAGAGGGACATAGAGTAGCCTTTACAGAGACCGGTTGGACACGAGCAAAGGTAAGAGGGGTCCCGGAGAAGATGACGGGACACTCGACCTGTTCTCCGGATCTATGGTCGAGTCGTCCGAAAAACCTGGCTCTTCTTGGGACGTCGAGGACACTCTTTCACGAAATGTCCAGTGGTGCCACAATAAAAGCATGCATTATCCACCCTTCTACGTTCTCTTTCTGATGTTGTAATAGGACTACGTAAACCTCCCACTTGCATAGGTTCTTCTGTACTGGAAGCAGGAGTACTAGCAAGAGTAGGATGGGAAGAGACCCCCAATTCAGCTCTGCGCTCCGATCGTCGTGCATCTACCTGCAAGACGAGATCAACCAATTCCTGATACTGAGTAGGCATAGAAGGGATCACTGATAAAGCATCTTTCATGGTGTTACTCAACCCCCTATATAAGACCACCGCCCGCTTGTTTTCTGGCCATGATGTTTCCGCAACTAGTTGATTGAACCGGGTGATGTATCCTATCAAAGTCCTTCTACCATGAGTCAATTCTAACAACTCCAAATCCCTAGACTGTACCTTGTGTCGGGTATCGAATACTCGAGACATTTCTAGAACCAATAAATCAAAGTCATAAAGGACTGGGCTATTATTCTCTAGCAGGGGATTAGCCCAGGGGGCAGCTGTTCCAGCTAAATGGGAGAGGGCGAAAGCGGCTTTAGTAGTGGAAGTAGGAAAAGCCAAAGGTCTGCATAAGAAATGTAACTTGCACTGATTGACAAAGGTTCTGAATTTCTTGCGGTCACCTTGATAGCGTTCAGGAGCAGCCAGAGGGGAAGGAGTTGGGAGGATCATTGGAGTTGGGACTGTCGAAGTAGCCAAGGGAGGGGGTGTAGTGGAGAAGCTGGCATCTCCAAACTCAGGGTCTGCAGGAAGGGAATGCTGAACACTCTGTATGGAATCCAACCTTTGGTGGATCACTGTGTTCGCGGCTGCCATATCTGCCCTTAATACTGTAATTGCCTGGACTAAAGCAGTCATGGGTTCTTCCGTGGATCCCTGCATCGTCAAACACGACTAAACGGCTTCTCAGTCTGTTCTGACTTGAGTGTCGTGTAGACCGATGAGACCTCTGTCCCCAAGTGACGCACAGGGAAACTAAAATAGAAACCCGCTGCGCGACCTTTGAGGCCACAGGTGGGAGATGTCTTCCCAGATCCACGGAGCCTCTGGAACACCGATGCTGCTGTTAAGAAGGAAAGGGGTTAAGTACCAGGCAACCACAATACAGTCAGGTAAACAAAGGATCTAAAGCGTCTTACCTATCTGGTGTAAGGGTGACCCAGGTGACCTAGTAGAGAGGTTCGAGACTCAGATGATGCAGCGGTCCCTGGAATGGTAGAACCGCAGGTTAGCGTGGAAGAAGGGAAGCCACCTGTAGGAGAGAGGGCTTGACTTGAATCCCCAGAAGGGAAAGGGCGTAGAAGTCCAGCAAGGTACCAGGGATGATCCAAAGACAAGTCGAGGTGTGGTCCAAAAATCCGGCAACAGGTCAACAGTTCCAAGCAAAGGTACAAAGGGGTGTCCGAGGGAGTCCGAGGTAGAGTTCCGTGATCAAGATAACAAGGAGCAAGTAGTAACGCCAAACAGGGTCTGAAGCCAGCTGAGAAGCAATGAGCGTTCTGTCTCTCCGAACTTTATACTGAGTGTCCCTGGGTCATGTGACTTCTCTGGGTCATGTGACGTTCACCGAGATCACGTGATGAACGCCACAGTGTATCACATGACCGACGTGAAGACGAAATGCCGCCCCTTCTGCTATATGTTCTCCAAGGCAATTGCCAATGCAGAAAGGGTTGTAATCGAGCCCGTACACTAAAGCTGGTACGGAGTTTTCGGTTCTGTGGGTTCACCGAATCACTTGAGCCTCGAAGCTTGGGAGGAGATGCTGGGGAAATGTGAGCAGTGTTCTGAGTGTTCTGATGTGAAGTGGCCTGGTGTGCAGAGGATCGCCTAACAGCGATCTCATCAGGGTACGTGTATTAGAGGGGTGCGCGGGGAGCACCACATGTGAATTGCACGTGTGGGTCCTCCCAGGTGTTCCCTCTACACCCTCCACAGCCCCTGCAGGTGGCTCACACCACAGGGGCCTACCCTGCACATGTCCTGCAGGCACCCCATCCACCATGGCCATGCCCCCCAGCCAACCCACATGTCAACTTGCACTACTGCCCACCAACGCATGTCCCCCTGCACCCCCAGCCACCAGGGGCACCCTCTACCAGGCCCCCACCCATGTCTCCCACCACCCCCAGCAGTGCAGGGGCACCCTCCACCAGGCCTCCACCCATGTCTCCCACCACCCCCACCCCCCAGCAGTGCAGGGGCACCCTCCACCAGGCCCCCACCCATGTCTCCCACAACCCCCACCCTCCAGCAGTGCAGGGGCAGCCTCCACCAGGCCCCCACCCATGTCTCCCACCACCCCCACCCCCAAGCAGTGCAGGGGCAGCCTCCACCAGGCCCCCACCCATGTCTCCCACCACCCCCACCATCCAGCACGGTGGGGCACCTGCCAGCAGGCCCCCACCCATGTCCAACTCATGTTCCCCACCACCCCCACCCCCAGCACTGTGGGGCACCTGCCAGCAGGCCCCCACCCATATCCACCTCATGTTCCCCACCACCCCCACTCCCCAGCACTGTGGGGCACCTGCCAGCAGGCCCCCACCCATGTCCAACTCATGTTCCCCACCACCCCCACCCCCCAGCACTGTGGGGCACCTGCCAGCAGGCCCCCACCCATGTCCAACTCATGTTCCCCACCACCCCCACCCCCCAGCACTGTGGGGCACCTGCCAGCAGGCCCCCACCCATGTCCAACTCATGTTCCACACCACCCCCACCCCCCAGCACTGTGGGGCACCTGCCAGCAGGCCCCCACCCATGTCTCCCAGCACCCCCACCCCCCAGCAGTGCAGGGGCACCCACCACCAGGCCCCCACCCATGTCTCCCAGCACCCCCACCCCCCAGCACTGTGGGGCACCTGCCAGCAGGCCCCCACCCATGTCCAACTCATGTTCCCCACCACCCCCACCCTCCAGCACTGTGGGGCACCTGCCAGCAGGCCCCCACCCATGTCCAACTCATGTTCCCCACCACCCCCACCCCCCAGCACTGTGGGGCACCTGCCAGCAGGCCCCCACCCATGTCTCCCAGCACCCCCACCCCCCAGCAGTGCAGGGGCACCCACCACCAGGTCCCCACCCATGTCTCCCAGCACCCCCACCCCCCAGCCACCAGGGGCAGCCTCCACCAGGCCCCCACCCATGTCTCCCACCACCCCCACCCCCCAGCAGTGCAGGGGCAGCCTCCACCAGGCCCCCACCCATGTCTCCCAGCAGCCCCACCCCCCCAGCAGTGCAGGGGCACCCACCACCAGGCTCCCACCCATGTCTCCCAGCACCCCCACCCCCCAGCCACCAGGGGCAGCCTCCACCAGGCCCCCACCCATGTCTCCCACCACCCCGACCCCCAGCAGTGCAGGGGCAGCCTCCACCAGGCCCCCACCCATGTCTCCCAGCAGCCCCACCCCCCCAGCAGTGCAGGGGCACCCACCACCAGGCCCCCACCCATGTCTCCCAGCACCCCCACCCCCACCCCCCAGCACTGTGGGGCACCTGCCAGCAGGCCCCCACCCATGTCCAACTCATGTTCCCCACCACCCCCACCCCCCCAGACTGTGGGGCACCTGCCAGCAGGCCCACACCCATGTCCAACTCATGTTCCCCACCACCCCCACCGCCCAGCACTGTGGGGCACCTGCCAGCAGGCCCCCACCCATGTGCAACTCATGTTCCCCAGCCAACATGTCATCACAATCTAGATCCCTGGTCCCTATGGTCAGCCTCCAAATGCAAAACAC
The DNA here is from genome assembly GCF_040938575.1 of Ambystoma mexicanum. Taxonomy (NCBI): domain Eukaryota; kingdom Metazoa; phylum Chordata; class Amphibia; order Caudata; family Ambystomatidae; genus Ambystoma; species Ambystoma mexicanum. Next base: position 615,920,253 of record NC_090934.1, on the reverse strand, counting down.
CCACCCGAGTATTGCATGCACCCACTCGTAATTTGCAATTACATCACAGAACACCAATTGCAAGTTCCGAAACAAACACATTTCCCTCACATACACCCAATGGGTGTCAGTGAATCTCAAAACCCATATCATGAAATGCATGAAACCAATGAGATACCACACATTGAAGTTCACCAAAAAAATATGTATTTAATAGAAACATAAATAGAATCAAAAATGAAGAAACAGAAATGTGAATGTACAAAAATTAAAAGAAGCATGTCCGTGAAAAAAAGCAAAACCAAAAATAAAATTCCAAAGTAATGTTGTCCAAAGTCAATGTCCACAAAACAAATTCCAATGGGAAATAAAAAAGAAAGCCATTGCTCCATGGTTAAAATGTGAAAAAAAATACAATCCAACAGTGAACTATGTACATGGGAACAAGCCAGGGTCCATTATCCCAACAAAAGAAAGGAAACCTATCTAACTACACTAACTAATAAAATAAACTATATACAAAAATGTGGCCAATGTCCGTAAGGTCCAAATAAAATCAAAACAAAAATGAAACCTAACACTACCTACATAACTATGTACAAGGGCAGCGGGCTAGTTTCACGGCTCACTTGTGGATGTCCCGGGCCAGGGCATCATCGAACTCCTCCTCAATGTCCCGGAGGCAGTTCTCCTCCATGGCCCCGATGGTCCGCAGGGCCGTCGACGTGTCCACCTCCAAACCCCTGCGGATTGCCTCGAGGCACTCGGCCCGCCTCAGGGCCCTCCGCATGGAGTTCTCCGCCCAGACCATTGTGAGCCATGCCTCTTCCGCCCGCTGCCGCTCCGCATCTATGGCGTGGCCCAACCGCTGCCACACGGAAGACACTCTCTGTCCTGGGTCCTCCTGCCCTCCGGCCGATGCCTGCCCCTCCGATGTTGAAGGCCCCGAGCCTTCATGGCTCCCACCACGTTGCTGCTGCTGCTGTGCCTCTGCCCGTGCACTGCCTCCTGCTGCCTGCACATCCTCCGCCGGCTGGGGTGCAGTCGTAGATGTGGCCCCCCCTGCTGGATGTCCAACTCCTGACTGTGGCAGGGATGCCTCCTCCACCAGCCTGGCTGCACCGTCAGAGGCAGCTCCACAGGGCACCCAGGTGACGGATGGGTGGGAAGATGGCACGGAGGACGACTGGCGTGTAGGGGGTCCAGTTGAGGAGGGGGTCGTAGCAAGCCCCATCAGACGGAGGAATCCGGCCTGGGTGACCTGTCCCAGCAGGCTGACGTGGTCAACGAGCCATTCGAGATGACGTGCAGTCTCCCCATGAAAAGACTGCAGGTCACCTCACATGGCCCGTTGACGCAACGCCACACCAGCCAGGACAGGCTCAACCCGGACCCGGATAGCCACGTCCGCAGGCAGAGGAAGGCCAGTTGACGTGAGCTCATCCCCTGCCTGAAAACGGGTCTGGACGTAGGCATCCCTGCTGGTGCAAGATGATGCAGGAACAGGATCAGGGACAGGATTGCACACAACACCTCCGCGGCGGCCTGTGCTGCCTCCTGTCCCTGGTCCTGCACTGCACCACTAGCACCAGTGGGATCCCCACCTCCAGACCCCGTCTCTGGTGCTTGTACGGCCTCCTCCTCCACCAAACCCCCCACCATCCTGGATGACTCTGTGCCATCTTCCCCTGTTGGGCCCTGTGTGGTCCCAGCTGCCCCATAGCTGCTGAGGAGTCCAACTCCAACCTCCGCCTCTTGGACCTCCCCCCGGCAGCTGCGGCCTGGGGCGCGGCACCAGACTCCTCACTCCCCGACGAGATCACAACATGGGAGGGGAGCCGGGCCTTGCGTCTCCGGCTGGCGGTGGGATCCCCGCCGCTGTGCTCCACAGCACCTTCTCCGCCCTCTTCATCAGTTGACGGTGCAGACAGGGAGAAACAAAACACAGGCATCAGGGCACTGTACAATGGACACATACACACATGACAGTTGTACATGAGTGGCATTGGCAAACCTCAGACATGTCATCACAATCCCCAACACACATGTCATTTCAACTCGCACACATGAGCCATACCACAGCCATATCGCAACTGCCAGCACCATCCATACACATAAAACAGCATGAGCAGCCAAAGGTGAGCCAGACATCACATGCAACACAGGAAGTGCACCACACATGTACACACACCACCACACTTGCATGCATGTGTACACCTCTGCCAAGTGTCGCAGTGTTCAGACGGCCATCCATGTCACATCTGCCAATCAGGCTTCCACATACCGCTGTCACATGCATCCATGTTGCATCACTGTTGCACCCTTGTCAAATACACACACATGCACATGTACACAGTGCTGATACATGCAGCCGAAAACAACATACATGCGTGACATCACGGACATGTCTATTTACATACACATTCATCCAAACATGTGTGCCCACACAACTGCATTTGGCATGCAAGCCTACACACACAAGCACCATCCATGTCTCACACATTCCAGCCCTCGCATGTGTTAGCCCCACAGCCCTGTACACCCCCACCCATACTCAACCCCATACAAACAGATGTGCAACCTGCACACTACTGAATAATCACCACACACACTGCTCACAATCAGGATGCATGTACACTTACCGCTCGACTCCAGACGGGTCTGCCTCTCAAGGACCTGGACGTGGAGCGCTAGGGATATGTGTTCCAGGACCCTCATCTGTTCTTCCGACAAGTGGCCCCGGCGCCCCTTGGCATCCGCTGCCTTCAAGAGGCGCCGGGCCTTGTTCAGGGTCCTGGACCTAAAGTCCTCCCAGCGCTTCTTGACATGACAAGTCGCGGAATGCCACCCCCTCCGCGTTGATGGCAGTCACGATGTCAGTCCAGATCCGAGTCCGTCCTTCCTTGTCGGCACGGGAACTTCCGAAGAGGGCATCATACTGCCCCAGGACTTGCTCCACCAGGACACCAACTTCGGTGGCACTGAAGCTGGTGACCCTCTGCCTCTCTGGCCGGGGGTTGGCAGTAGTCTCAGATGGTGTTTGCCCCGACATGACAACCCCAGAGGCAGGAGTGGGTGGGCAACTGGGTCTTGGGGCTGGGCTGTGGAGCGATGGAATCCCAGTCGGGAGTCTTCAGTTCCAGCAGGGGTGGTCACAGCAACAGCACCCCTGGCTGATGTGCAGGCAGCAAATGGCAGGGCACGTGGGCAGCAGGCAGTCAGGCAGCAGCAGATGGCAGGTGGGAGCGTGCTCTGGGCTCTGGGGGGCAGTAGTTCGGCCTTCTGGGCAGGAGCGTGGTCTTCCGTGTGCTTACGCGTGGCCAGCTTGATACGGAGTGATTTGCACGTGAAAAATCTGCACGTCACCGTGTAATTCGAGGAAAGGCCCTTAGCGCGTAAGCGCGTCTGCACGCATACGCATTTTCATTGGACAGAAGGCCCCTCAAGCGCAAGCGCCCCTGTGACGTGACGCGTACAGACGTGCATGGGCATTTCAGTGCGCGTGAAAAACTGCACGTCCGCGTGCAATACGAGGAAAGGGCCCATGCGCGTAAGCGCGCGTGGAAAACTGCACGTCCGCGTGTAATACGAGGAAAGGCCGTTAGCGCGTATGCACGGCAGCACGCATATGCGATTTCATTGGACCAAAGGCCCTTAGCGCGTGAGCGCGTCTGTGACGTGACGCGCGAGGGTGTTTCCCTCATTGCACGGGATGACAGAACACACGTGGATTTCCACCAATCACGTGTGAAAGTTCCCGGCACCCCGGAACACACGTACCCAGGCTAATCGCGTGTGGAACTTCCCGCGCACCCCGAAACACACGTACCCAGGCCAATCGCGTGTACGCTCACTCCCCTCCGATCACACGCGATGACACTCAGACGTACAGTCTTACCACGTATCCGAATACGAGAAACCCGCGCACGGCAAAAGACGTGCACAGGCATCAATGTGTCCGCCCACACGAAGGCAGGCGGAGGCGTCCCCGCGCACAGCATATAAGTGCGCGCAAACAACAAACACGTATATACAGCTACGATGAATGCCCCATTTGTCGCTGCACTGATCGTGGGACACCACAGGAAGAGGAGAATAGCCAGGGCACGCATTTTTGCACCACGGACAAGCCTTTTTGGGATGCCTGATGACCAGGTCTACGGCAGGCATAGGTTTCCACCCCATATCATCCTAGACCTGGTCAGGGAGTGGGAAGATGACCTCACATCCCCCACCCTTTGCTCCCAAGCATTGAGCCCCTTGGAGAAGCTGCTCAATGTCCTGCATTTTTTGGCCACTGGGTCATTTCAGCGGACCACTGCCATAGTGGGGGGGGTCTCACAGGCCACGCAGTCACGCTGCCTACACCAGGTACTGGCAATCATGACAGCGCGCCCCTCAGTCCGCAGTCACATATACATGCCCAGAACACCCGCAGAAAGGCAGGCCGTTGTCCTGGATTTTTTCAGGGTGGCACACTTCCCCAAAGTGCTCGGTGCCATAGATTGCACCCATGTGGCCCTACGCCCACCTAGGGCCATTGAGCACATCTACCGAAACCGCAAGCACAGGCATTCCATCAATGTACAGGTGGTATGTGATGCAAAGGGAATCATCACCTCTGTCTATGCAAACTACCCTGGCTCCACCCATGACAGTTTCATATACAGAATGTCCGCCCTGAGCTGGGCCCTGGAAGCTGGGCAGCATGGCGACACATGGCTCCTAGTTCAGTACAAATGCCCTTGCACATGCATGCAAGTCACACACAGACAAATATCCAAACCCTAATAATCTCAACTATTATCACCTCCCCAGGGGACAGTGCCTACCCTCTGAGCAACCACATGATGACGCCAATCCGGAACCCCACCACACCACCACAGGTAAGATACAACGCCGCCCATATTGCAACCAGGGGCATAGTGGAGCGCACATTCGGAGTGCTCAAGTCACGTTTCCGCTCCCTTGACCGCTCTGGTGGGCAACTACTCTATGCACCACCCGTAGTGTGCAGGATCATTGTGGCAGCATGTGTCCTGCACAATGTTGCAACACGGCAGGGCGTCCCAGTGGACATGGTGGTGCCCCCACATCCCCAACCACAGGCACAGGCACTGCCCATGGGAGGGGACAGGGCACGTGGCGAGGAAGCCCGGACCCAGCTTGTGGCCACATTTTTCACCTAAACTCCCACCCCTGCGGAGTGCACACAGGCCTGGCACATACCAGATGACAATCGATGATGACAAAGATACAGTCAACTGTCACAACCCTACCACCTTGAGATAGTTGCCATGGAAGTGCCACATCGTCTGCATCCCTTGCTACTTAAACACAAGCTATCCTGTGTGACCAAAAGGCACACATATGACATATGACATGATATGGGCCATACACAAGTATTTCAAGGCGCAATGAGGCAGGGAGGGGGGAACAAGGGAAGACAGACAACGGTACTACTAGGCTAGGTGTCATTGAGATTGTGCAAGTGCAGGGGTAGGGGGACGGGAAAAGTCCAAGGGGAATGCTGGGGGGGGAGTCCAGTACAGGGGAAGTAGCCCAAAAAAATAATCCATAGGTCGGCTGGTGGAAACTGCAAAGGTAAGTGCAGACAAGTGCTGGGAAGGGAGGGCTGTAGGGATAGAGAGACAGTACTGCAGTGCAGGGGTTGCCAGGGAGGCAGTGCAAGTGGAGAGTGGCTGGGCCAGGGACCGAGGTCGTGAGAGTGGCCCAGTTGCAGCTCCTGTGCAGTTCCAGTGAAGAATTCTGCAAGGGAGAGGCAGAGAGTAAGCAGAAGCAAAGAGGAAGGTCTTGAGGTGCTTCCAGAACTGGAGATGGTTCCCCTCAAGTTCAAGTCAGGCAGGAAGTCTGTTCCAGGGGGAGGGCCCTGCTGCGGAGAGAAATCTACCCCCAGCTAATTGCTCTGAGAAGCGGATGACCCTGACATGCAAGGTGTGCATCACACACACCTGCAAAACAGGCCTTGGCCATCACTGTCATGTCACTCAAACCCTCCCAAACATCAACATGACATGGCAAGCAATACCCATGCACCAACACAGTAACGATAAGGTACACATTGCCATGTCCTAAATGTACAGTGGCATCGGACAATGATGCCTGACCCGGAATCAGATGAAATGACAGACCAACAAAATCTCCCACCCAAAATAAGTCATTTCCAAATGCATTACAACAGTCGTAGACGTAACATAACAATGAATGCCTGTCTACATGCACATCATGCATTGCAAAATCAACACTGCAGCTCATGTGTGCAGTGTCCTACTCCTGCATCCCACTGCTCAGCGCACAGCACAGTGAACAGCCATTGTGTGTGATGCACACCCTGAGCATCACATCTAAGTGACAGACCACATAAAACATCAAATTAGGCATGTACTGGATCCATGATCGGTCACAGAACATGTGCTGCCTGGACACAGTGGGCACCAGAAGGCAAACAGTGTATACGTGGATATGCAAGGGTGGGAGTACATGTAGTGCATCAGAGTGCAAGTGTGTGGTTCTGCAAGGACATGCACTCCACATATGCATGTGCACTCAAGTGACCATCAGTGTTCCCTACACATCACATGTGAACATCCACCATGTGTACACCCCAGCATGTCAAACCACAACTATCCCCTCGCACCTGAAAGGAAAACACAACACATGAACAGGCATTGATCAGCAGAACACAACATGTACATAGGATACCACCATTACTATGTCAGAGTTCCCATCACACTGCAGGGCAAGGCAACTATCAACAACAACCCCCCCTCCCTCACAAATGACCATGACCCACTGAACAACTGCACCTGGGTCATGGAGCCTCCAACCCTCAATTCCACGTGGCCAGAGGATCACCTTTACCCTTCGTCACCATCTCCCACCTTGTGTGTAAAAAGATGCCTGAACCCTCAGAATCCACACTCATTTCCAAAATCACAAAATCCAAGGCATAAAAACGAACCCGAACACCCTCCAGTAGATGACTTGACGTAGCAGTACCTCACAAAGGCCAAGTACTACCACAATGATGCAACAACCAAGGTAGCACAGCAAAACAAT